>NC_134601.1:22500-356250 GCF_037038515.1 Microtus pennsylvanicus | reverse complement strand
GCCCCAAAGCTACTGCTTACATAATTTCAAAGAGTTAAATAAGTTTATGTATGTGTATATAACTGTTTTAAAATACTCACAAGATCCAAAGCTGAACCTCCACCTAGGTATTCCATTATTATCCATAGTTTTGAGCCCTGTAAAGACATAAGACAATTTAGTGATTACATGCCTGGCCCCAAATCACCCATTAGAAAAAAATTAAAACTTACATAGTAACCAGTCTACTGGTTATAAATACAAACTTTAACATGGTTCTTTGGGATCCAGACCATACATTGTTTTTTCATAGAAAATTAGAGTCAGATTCTAATCCTGTACTTCCTGCAAAACTACTTAAACAATACAGCTAGCCATATACAACTACCACGTGTCACTTTAACTATTACTAACTTTTATAAAATCCACAAAATTAACAATCACTTGAAGTCATTATTTGAAGTAATACTGAAAGAAAAGTATAATGACATCAAAAACTAAGGAGCAAGTAGACAATTTTGAATGCTTTCTGTGTAATTTTAGAGTTCGAAGACACGCAACATTTTACATTGTTCCATTTGTTTTAAGACATTTTAGAGCCTTTTCCAGCCATGATTAATAGATATTTTTGCACACACATGGAATCCAGAAAAAAAAAACAACTATCCCCCTCCAAAAAAGGAGGGGGGAGTATATAGTTTAATATGATAGTTAAGTTCCAAACCGAGGACTTCACTGTGAGCTGAACAAAAAAAGAAAACATTTTATAGGGGAGCTATAAAGAAATGCACTATAAAATGCACACACGCATGCATGCACATACGCATGCATGCACACACGCATGCACACCTTCCAGCTCTATTGGATCAACACTAGATGACTAGGAACACAGCTCAATAGCAGAGTGCTTGCCTAGACCCTATGAGGCACCAAACACCTCCCTCTCCTAATAAAACCTTTTAAAAATAAATCACCAACTTCCTCTTTCTTTCAGACATAGCTTGAAACACTCCTTTCTCTCTAGTACTTCATGAATGGTATTTGCTGAAACTTTGTGAGACCACAGAACCGACTCGAGGTGAAAAGGCAGGTTTAACAAGGCTGACGGCAGGTCACACCATGAATGATTTGTGTTCTGTGAGCCCATTACCAAGTAAAATATTTAAGTTTTTGAAACCTGTGTTTCTTCATTAAAATAATGCCTAGGTTCCAGGGGAAGGCAGGCAGCGAATAGATGCTTTCCAAAGACAACTTCAACGTAAGTGCATCCACAGTAGCAAGCACGAAGTGCGGTAGAGACATGGCCTACAGTTTTATACATCAACAATTTTTTTTTCTAGGGGAAAATACAGTCATTGCTGTGCTTCAACTTATGACACAAGTACTATTTTTGTCACTTAAAGGCCCAGTTGTGAGATGAAAGTTCTCAAGCCACTGCTACTAGCCCTCATACTCTTAAAATCCCTCAGTCGTGTTCAGAAGTTTCATTTAAAATTTCTAACAGTCCCATGAGCCTGGAGCTTTATTACGGCAGGGAACGGACTCCAGAGATACAAACACTCATGAGAGAAGGTTAAAGAATCAAGAGTTGGGTGAACTCTGTAGTAGGAAAACCGGGATGTAGCTTAGAGTTAAGAATTAGGGAGCGAATGTTCACACATATCAAATATAGGACACAAAGGATGTCTTTTCTCTTCCATATGTATATGTATGATATGCATATGTATATTCCTGTTTTCATGTGTGTGACTGTGTATAGAGGTCTGAAGTTGAATGGCTTTCAGCATTGCTTTCTACCTTATATACAGAGGCAGGTTTTTTAGTTTCTTTCCACTGAACTTTGAACATACCATCTTGGCTAGTCTGGTTAGCCAGCTTGCTCTAGGGATTCTCTGTGCTTCTTATAGGCTAGGATTATAGGCCAAATGCACTTACAGAACTTGTACATGGGTTGTGGGGATTTGAACTCTGGTCCTGTTGCTTGCATGTCAAGCATTTTACCTGCAAACCACCTCCCTAACCCTTTTAATCCTTTTCTTGATTCTGTTTCTATGTGGGATATGTAAAAGAAAGCGTTCCCTATCCTCTTCACGCCCCTCCAGTAATCTTGACATCCATCTGTTCTGCCATAGCAGTCCAGCTTGAACCGAGGAAGCAAAGAACCAGGAGCCCTATGTCTACATTAGAAAAGAAGATATGAGCGCCCACAATAGTAGGGGAGGAAGCAGAGATCTAGGAGTGGTTCATGCAACTTGCTTTTATGTAGAGCAATTGGACACTGAGACAGCGAAAACGGCGAATGTGATGCATTTTTACGCGTTTTCATGAGGAAGAAAAAATTCTTATAATTACTGATAAATGATATGGGAGGTCCTTTTGTCTATGTGTTGTTTTTATTGGTTAATGAGTAAAGGAACTGGCTTGGCCTACAGCATGGGAGGAGGAAGGCGGGGTTAGAGAGAAGCCATGGAGCTGCGGGAGACAGATGTGCCACAGCCACATGGCGATATACAGATTAATAGAAATGGGTTAAATTAATATAAGAGTTAGCCAATAAGAAGCTAGAGCTAATCAGCCAAGCAGTGATTTAATTAATACAGTTTCTATGTGATTATTTCAGGTCTAAGCTAGCGCCGGGAACCAACAAGCGGCCCTTCTCCAACAGATAAATTAAGATTTGTTCATTTGCCACACACTTGTTCCTAATAAGTAACTATACTCTCTCTACCACATGAACTCAGAGTGCTTCTTGTGTGCCTGACATTTAAAAGAAAGTCCCTATAAAATATGTTTCTATTTTGCTGTTCTGCATGAATGAAAGAACCTGTTTTTCAAGTTAAAAAAACAACACATGGCATTTTGTTTGTACCAGTTCTAAATGGAAGCTTTCCAACTGTCACCAAAATGGATGCGTAGAAAGCTTTTAAGCAGTGACCTTACAGAGCAGGCTATATGGCTGAGATTTCTCAAGTCCCATCTAAGGAACTTCTACATCTGAAAATAAGGCTTTCTACCAGTAAGCAAGGTGGTTCACTGGAACTTTGAGACAACCAGGGGACTTGATAGGTTTTTGCAGCTACCTTCGTTAGATCTCTCCATTTCTAGAGATAAGCTTTACAGGAGGATTTTGGGGACATCTGAATTCCTGCTAAGAAGGCATGAGCCAGGGCAAGGCCTGAAGGAGCACCATAAAAAAAAAAAGAAAGCTTGCCCAAGGAAGCTTGTCCCACAGGGAATCTACAGTCTACATCTGTGCGCAAAGGGTCCAAAAACAAAAATAAAAACAAACAAACAAACAAACAAAAAAGGACTACAAATAACAGAAACCAAGACAACCTAAATATTATTATTTGGGGGTAGGACAGCTTCTGCATTTGATTTCTGATAACAGAAGTTAGTATTGCAGAATGCAAATAAATGTGCTAGATTGAAATGGTGTCGATATATTGGTCTACAATTCCAAAAGTGCCAAGTGACTATAATCCATAACCATAAACCCATCACTGTTAAGGGCAGGAAATCTCTGTAGGGAAACCTCCACTTCCCTTATAAAAGAAGCCATGCATTTGAATGATGGTTTGAAGGAGAAAATTTAAGTTATAGGAAACTGTGCCCAAATTTAGAACACACGAAAAGAAACGACTCCAAGACCAACAAAATGGCTCAGAGGGTGGTAAAGACACTTGCTTGCAAGTCCAAAGACCTCAGTTTGATCTCCGAAATCTACATGGCAGAAGAAGAAAACTGACTCTCACAAGTCACATGCACATGACCTGCACATGCACACCATGGCATACACACACACACACACACACACACACACACACACACACACGAGGATTATTTATACTGTATACAAGTCAATACAAGTGGGTGGCCTACTCCAATAGCCTGTAACACTAACGACATAAACTAGAATGTAGAATTGTAATTAGCCAGTCACAAAAGGGTCAGTATTGTGTGGTTCCATTGTATAAGGTACCTAGAGCAGTCAAGAGCGTAGAAGTAGGTCCTAGGATGGTGGATGCCAAGGAAGCTAGCTACAGGGAGTTATTATATCTTGGTACAGAATTTCAATTGGTAAACACATCCTAGAAATGAATAGTGGTGATGGTTGAACAACAGCACGAAAATGACACACTTAAAAATGGATACTGAGCATATCAACTACCCTCCAGGGCAGAGTCCATGGCAGAAATAGTTTGCCAGCACAAATTGGACTCCATGTTTTGATTTTATTTTTATGAGAAAGAACATGAGGTTGGTTAGGGATAAGGAGGTGGGGGAGGAGTTATGGGAACAGGAAAAATATAAAAAATAAAAACATTATTAAAATGAATACAGAAAATGGCTAAAATAGTAAAGTTACATTATTCATTGCCATCATTTAAAAATGTAGCATGAACGAGTTTATAGAATTAATTAAATGGGAGAGTAGAGATAGCTTTATGAAGAATGGGGCCAGAAACTTTATGCCCTCCACAGGGTTCTGCTCCAGCTGTGAATCCTTTGTCCATAGCCCATGCTTCACAAGTCATACCTCCAGGAGCTCAAATGCTGCTCCCCAGTGTTAGTGTTACTGCCCTCTAGACACTCTAGTTTCAGCAGGGAAGAGGAAACAAACTTGAAACACACACCTGGAGCTGTGGAGGGAGGCTGAATGTTGAAGCTGACAGAATAAAGTGGATGAGATTGACTGGACAAATTATGCAAAATGAGATGAAGGCACATAGTAGCATTCAATAAATGCACGTCTGTTGAAAGATGGGGCTTCTTAGAGATGGGTTATGTTAAGCCTAAAATCATTTCATTTTGAGAAAAGGGCATTTTACAAAGGGGAAAGAAGTGGACTTCAAGCTTTATAAGAAAACACCAAACACATTTTCAAATAAAAAAAATATTCCAGAGGCATTAAATATACTCTAGATAAAACCACAAAGTTTGATGAAAAAATAGCACGAAGACCATACAACTATAGATTTTGCTCTGGAACATTTCACTTCATTCACTCAAGTTTTTAAACAGATGCTGGTTGTAGTCTATACGGACCTATGGGAGGGACCACATTCCCTTAACATAAACAGAAATCTAAAGGCACTTTCAGCTGCAAATAAAGGCATGGCCCAAATTCCGTTCAATGCCTAAATGGGTTTCATTTAAAAATGACATTGAACTAACAAAATATTTAAAGATTCAAAAAGATTCTAGCACTATTAGGAGATCAAAAGGAAAGCCCGTGCACTCCTAGCACTCTTCATAAAGACAACTCTGTCAAGAAACTGCAGTGAACGAAAACGAAAGGAAAACACTGTGGTCACACTGATGTGCTTGTCTGGTTGTTTTACTCTTGTTTTTAAAGCTGGAATCTACAGTGAGCTCAGTCAAAATGAACACCTAGTACATTTTTGCATGTCTGAAGGAAATCGCTACAACTGCACACAGTTTGAGAGAACATATAATTTTCTCTCAAATGCAGTCACTTTTTATCCTAGCTTACAGTAAAGTCCCTTTTTACCCCAGCTTCCAGTAAAGTCTTGGTTATGTATGGTAGCCTGTGTAAATCCCAGATCCTATGTTGCTCAACTAAGCCGACTCACAAACTCCACTGCCATCTGAAATGCACGGACAACCCCCCCCCCCCAATACGTATCTAAGTCAATTGACAAAGCCATTCCTTCATGATACTAACAGGATGTGGTCTCAAGTTACGCTGACTGCTTTAAACAGAACGCTGTTAGATTTGATGTGGTTTTAGTTTACAAAAAAAAAAATGCATGCCTACGCAATCACAATATGATAATATCAATGGAAAATAATGAGTTGGTTAATTTCAGTAAAATACTTAGCCCACCATGGAAGTGAACAATAGTAATCCAAAAGCTACACAGGGTAAGCTCAGGAGGACCATGCGTTCAGGGCCAGCGTGGATTATACTTTTAGGCCTAGGATTTAGCTTAGTGCTAATAAACATCAACCATGTGCACACACACACACACACACACACACACACACACACACACACGACTCAAAGAGGAAGTGACTCAAAATCAGATAAGAGTCCTACATTTTGTATGTATAGCCATTTACCCATAACTGTATTTATAGAGTTTATCATGAAAGAAAAAGGTTCCTCAAATACCCTTTTCCAGGACTTCCACTAATGATTAGTAAAGGAGATGAAAATATTTCAGTTTTATACTTTAACAGATATCTTGGATATTAGTGTTCTACCAGGGAATGCTCTAAAGAATTCTACAGTCACTATGTGGGACCAAATAAAGCATTAGTTTGTACTTATTAACAGCTGGAGTAATTACTAGAAGACTAGTATGTAGCTCCTACTAGGCTAGGTTTGAAGGCAGTATTTTTGAAATGTAATCTCTTACAAATAGAAACCCACGCAACTGCAGCAATTCGTCTGTGGAAGAAGCATGAGTAAACAAAGGCTCCTAGTAACTACTGAAATCTTCACCGCCATGCTACTGCTGAGTTAGAACAAAGTATTAAAAAATATTTTAAATAGAGTCTATTGAATATTTTAAGCCAGCCACCGAAAATAGCTTATCTGATCTAGGTGCCTAAAAATAACAAGGGTTCAGGTTTGCTCTAGAGAGAGTCTGGAATTACCAGTACTCAATCCAGAACGAGCAATAATACATGTGACCAGAAAATTCCCAGAGCTGCCTACAACAAAGCCCACCGTAGGAATTAGGGGGAGAACTAGATGAACTTCTAAGTTAGATATTTTAGGGATGAATATGAAAGCAAATACTATGCTACAAAAAAACAGAAGTTTTCGTATGTAGTAAAATATGATGACAGCTAACTCGTAGGAGTAAATGCTGAAATTAGATGGAATTTTCCGTTCTCATCACCTCTTCCTTGAGGCACCTTCTTCAAGTTATTCTTGATGAAAAATACACAAGTAAGCACTTGCTTATTTGCACTTATTAATATGTAGCTTTTGTTTGATTTTAATTTTTGCAGTCCCGTGAATGGAACCCAGTAAGACAAGCATGCTAGGCAAACTCCCAGTCAATGAGCTATACACTCCTGCCCATTTCATCTGTAATCTGCTATATGTAGATACTCAGTATTATATGGTATGATAAGTATCCATATACTTTTATCATAAAATTTGTACTTTTTTATGTAATGCTGGACTGAGTGCTCTCTGGCTACAGGAGTACGCTATTCATTCTACATCTCCAGCACCTGGTACCCCGTATGACACAGTGTCTAGCTGTTGAATGACTCTAGAGCAAATTCACTCCCTATTCAATCTAATGTATGCAATATATTAGTAAAATAAGTTTTTCAAAGTCAGTAAAATTGATGATTCATATCAATATAAGCTAATATAAATACATAAAGATCAAGGAAGCAATGACACTTAGGTCACCAAGATGGAGGCATAGAAGACACCAGTCTTCACCTCTCTCTCTTTCGTGCTGTCTCTCTTTCGTTCTCTCTCTCTCTCTCTCTCTCTCTCTCTCTCTCTCTCTCTCACACACACACACACACACATACACACAAACACTTGCACGCATGCATGCACGCATACATAATGGGTGCACACGGTGGGATGGAAGGAGAGAAGATGAGAGAGAACATACCCACAAACTAAAATAACTCACTAGCCCTAACTGTAGCAGCACAGGAGACACAAAGGCAGCAGGATCTCTCCCCAGAAAGGGTCACTGGTGAGTGGCATACCTGTGCAGCTGAGAGATGACCATGAATGAAAAAGAAAGAGGAAGGCTATCAATATCGCCATGCAGTAAGAACCACTGCGGCCCCAAATGAACTATTCCAGAAGAAACTGACATCGTAACTGCTGAAGTGATCAGCAGCTAGTCTTCCTACGGAGCTCCAGGGAGGGAGGGCAGGCACAGTAACCCAACCTTGCTCATGAAGCAAAAAAGCTGTTGAGGCACTGGGAAAAGGACCCTCCATTCTCCCAAACCATGCCAGTTCCTCAGCCTTGGATTAATGGCTGCTCTATGAGGGTCCACAGTCCAGACCTGGGTTCTGTAGCTGTTCTAGATCGAACCACATGTCACTGCCAGGTGGGGTCACTGCCTCAGACCCCTAGTTCACACTCAGGTGAAACTAAAATTTCTCTGTGTGCACCTGGGCTGCACACGCTAACTCGCCTGGTGGCCACAAGGGAAAACAAGCACTCTGGAGGCTAGATGTCTCAATGGCTACATTGTCTTCACCATATCTCCGACAACCCAGGCACCACCATACCAAACTGGAAATCTTTCTGCACGTGCCTGTGCTCCAGACAAGCACTCCTGTCTCTAACGCAAAGTTATGCCGCCGTGGCAGTAAAGCCATGCAGTGAATCCATTATACCATGGCAACGTAGCCACCCACAAGTCAGATTTTATACTGCCGCCATAGCAATATGGCTCATACTGGGCTGGATGTAGTTTCTTTTCTTTCTTGTTTATTTGTCTCTTGTTTATTTTATTTCTTTTTAGTTTTTGACAATAAGAAAAGAATTTATTTATTAAAGAATGCATCTGTGAGTCACTGGATTAATGAACGCACTTGACATCTATGGCTTTGGGGTAGAACACATTATTCTAGGTGGGATGGGAAGTGTCTCTGCAAATATTGCACCATCTTATGTGAATGAAGGATTTGGTCACATGGATCTTAGTGTTGTTGAGGAAGAAGTAAAGAACCTGGGGATGGTTCAGGTAAACTATACCATGTGCTTAGTATGCATCATAAGCTGGACTAAAGGATATAAAAACGGGGACAAGTTCAGCTAAACATCAATGAGTTCACAACCTGGTGAAAGGAATGCATAAGTAACAACCATAACTCAATACTATCTATATGCTCCCTCCACTCTGAGTATGAGAAAGATTAGACTACTACATGTGGAAAGCCAGGGGTACAGCTTTAATGTGGCAATGTGGCCTAAAGACCAGAGACCTTTTTCCTCTTCCCCTGTACCAAAAGTTCAGGAATGGAAGAGAGCAGCTGAGCTCTGGAGTACTTTTTAAGAAGCGGCTGTTAACTCTAACAATGGTTCAGTTGACACCACAAATGGAGCTGATTCTGCCTAGACGGTAAAGATTACCAAATCCTAATTTAAGTCCCTGCCTTCTGAGTTGGGTGTGGCGGTGCACACCTTTAATACTAGCAGGCAGATCTCTATGAGATCAAGGCCAGCCTGTTCTGTCTACATGGTGAGTTCCTGGAGAGTCAGACTACACAGTGAGACCCTGTTTCACAAAAAAAAAAAAAAAGGAAAAAAAGATACTGCCTCTTAAAATTAGAATGAAAAGAAAGCAAAAAATATATAATGAAAACACCTTATGAAATAATATAGCATGAACACATTATGAAATAATATATAATATAATATATAATGAGCACATTACCTTTAAATAGGACCCATAGTATTTCGTTACATATGAGCTGTCGCACTGACTCAGAACAGTTATTTCTTGTTGAATGTCTTCTATTTCATCTTCGGCTTCCTCAAGGTCAATGATTTTAATTGCAACCACTTGCTGGGTACGGTTGTCGATTCCTTTGAAAACTTCTCCAAAGGAGCCTTTTCCAATGCGCTCTAATTTTGTGAACAGTTCTTCTGGATCCGCTATATTATTCTAAGGGGAAGAAAGCAGAGAGGAAACACAAAAGCTTTGAATCAATTTTTCTTTTCGGTTTATTTTTATTTTACGTGTGTTTATTTTTATTCGCCTGCAGGTATGTAAGTGTAGCACACGTGTGCCTGGTACCTATGGAGAACTGAACAGAGGATTTGATTCCCCACAACTGGAGTTAATGACAGTTGTGAGCTGTCATGTGGGTGCTGTGAATTGAACCCAGGTCCTCAGCAAGAAGAGCCAGTGCTCGTAACCACTGCGCCATCTCTCCGGCTGCATGAATCAAACTTTCTAAATCGAGAAAGATGAATCAGATTAAATATAGACTACTTCATGGAAGTTTTCATTTTTTATCCCCCCAATATATATCAAATGTTGCTAAGGAGGTAGAGAAGAAGAAATTGTTATATACAGTTAACAGGAAAGTGAATGAGTAGAACCACTATAGAGAATAGTAGGGACAGAAAATCAAAAAGAGACCTACCATTTGATCCAGGTATCACACATTAGAGTTTGTCTTTTGAGGAAAAGAAGTAACTGTCTCAGAGACATGTGCACCCTCATGCTTTCTCACAATAGTTAGGTACTACTCACAATAACTAAGATAGGAAATTAGTCTAGGGACCATCAAGAGATGACTAGATATGAAAAATGTGACGTATAGACACATGCACACAAATAAAATACTATTCAGCTATCAAAAGGTTAGTATAGTATCCTTTACAGGAAAATGGAAGGAGGTAGAGGGTGTTACGTAAAGTGAGACAGTTGCAAAAAGACGGATTCTCCACACACTTTTACGTAAGTATGCTTTGAGAAGGCAATTGGAATATGTAATAATGATTACTTAAGGTTTGGGAGTGTGGGAGGAGAGCATGGGGGGAGGTTGGAGGACAGGTAGCCAAACACAGCAGAGAGGAGTTTATAAGTTCCAGTATTCAGTATGTGTGTGCAGGGAGTATAGCTCACAGTAAGCTCATACATTCTATGAATAAGAACTCAAACACAAGGTAATGATAAATAGATAGGAATGTCATTCACTTGATATGCTCTGCACATAAAGTATACACATGAAATACCGTACCATACCACATAAATATGTACTACTGTTATGTGTCTTTGATTTTTTATGTTTAAGGAGGTATCAATATTAACTGCCCCAGGTGATTCTTATACACTGTCCTTTGTGGATTGAATTATGACATCATGTATATAATTACAATAATTTTAAAGAAAAATATAAAATATTTTTTCAAGTCATCTTACAGAAGGGAGCTAGACTTAAACAAAAAACAATCTAGAACTAAGAATAAATATGTCCATTAGCAAAACCTAAATGCATAAATGTACTGACCTTTGTTGATACAGAGATAGCTTTGCCTAAAAAGACGCAAAATTTGTCCCATGATGTACTCACTCATATTTGGTTTCTAGCCATAAACTAAGGACATTGAGCTTATAATTAGTGATCCTAGAGAAGCTAAATAAGAAGGTGAATCCAAAGACAAACATATAGGCATCCTCCTGAATATTAACCTTCATCAGGCGATGAAAGGAGACAGAGACAGAGACCCACATTGGAGCACCGGACAGAAATCTCAAGGTCCAAATCAGGAGCAGAAGGAGACGAAGCACGAGCAAAGAACTCAGGACCACCGAGGGGTGCACCCACACACTGAGACAATGGGGATGTTCTATTGGGAACTCACCAAGGCCAGCTGGCCTGGGTCTGAAAAAGCCTGGGATAAAACCGGACTTGCTGAACATAGTGGACAATGATGACTACTGAGAACTCAAGAACAATGGCAATGGGTTTTTGATCCTACTGCATGTACTGGCTTTGGGGGAGCCTAGGCAGTTTGGATGCTCACCTTACTAGACCTGGATGGAGATGGGAGATCCTTGGACTTCCCACAGGTCAGGGAACCCTGATTGCTCTTCGAGCTGATGAGGGAGGGGGACTTGATCGGGGGAGGGGGAGGGAAATGGGAGGCGGTGGCGGGGAGGAGGCAGAAATCCTTAATAAATAAATAAATTAAAAAAAATAAATAAAAAACAATTTGTCCCATGAGATAACCATTCTATATTCTTATTGCTATGGCTAAAGAGACCAAGTTGAAAAGGAAGATTTTCAAACCTTTCAAACAGAACATTATTAAAGTATACTTGAGGGGCCTGTTAGTCCAAAACTTTACTTTGAGCTTCTTCAAAACCTAAAAGGATACTACCTAGTTCTAGTCACTCCATCAAATTTGCCAACTAAACCTAAGCCTACTGTGAGTTCATTTACTCTATGTTCCTTTGCTATAATTCCCCCAAGCTTCATCTCAACATGGATTTCAGGAGACAGTTAGAGTCTGCATATCCTTTGTGTGTCACTTCATTAGACAAAGAAGCTGCTCAAGCTTTCCGATCAAGTGCTTTGTCTTGAACTTCTCTTTGTCATCTTACCCAAAAATAAAGCTAAGCACATGATCTATCGACCTTCCAGTCTTCACATATTCTCCTCGATGAAGTTTAATTTTCTTTTTCTCGGAGATAAACTTTCCATTTATGAGTATTTTTCTCCATTTCAAGATTAGTGTGAGTCCCTACCTACCTTTAGTGACCATGTCCAATGTGCATCTCTACATGGAACTAACCAATACACCTGGAAATTCCCATAGGGCGTCTCGAAGGAGTTGTAACACAGTTCTAAGTGGCTATAAGTGACGCCCCAAAGCTCACATTTTGTTAGCATTTCTTCCCAACAACTCGATTGCCACCATTACAGATTCTTTGGAGCACAGGTGCTTTCTCTTATTTGCAGTTTGGTTTGGTTTGTGGTTGTTCCCACCCATTGCCGAGGCTGCCCTGGAATTGGTGATTCTGTCTCGGACCTCTTGAGTGCTGGAATTAGAGGTGTGAACAACTGGGCACTACTCCTTTGGAGTAGCCTTTTGCCAGCACCGTGCTGTGATTACTACCACATGTATGGTGGCTAGCCCACAGTTACCTCCTCCTAGTTTGTGTGATAATTTTTCTCATTGTAGTAGCTTGTGCTGAAAATAGTCAAGAAATAATCTGCGGATGATTTCACCTTCTTAAACTTCTTAAACGTAGAGAACTTAGAAAAAGATTTGATGTCAAGTTTTTGCTTTCTTTCTTTTAGGTGTATATGGGTACATGTATGTGAATGAGTGTGAAGGTTCACATTTGACTATAGGTACATGTGCATGTGTGTGTGCTTGCATGGGAAGGCTAGAGGTCAACCTTGGGTGTCAGTCTTCACCAACTGCCCAAATTGTTTTGTGTTTTTAAGTTTAAAAATATTATTATTATTATTATTGTTATAATTATTATTATTTGGTGCAAGTGCCACAGTGCATATGTGTAAACACATCCTTTGTAGAGTAGTCTCTCCTTTCATTTTTATGTGACTTCCAAGGACTGAACTGAGATCACCAGGCTTATGTGGCAAGCATCTCACCTTGTTGAGCCACCTCACTGTTCCCTACCTTGTATTTTAAGTCTCTCAGCTGGGTGTTGCAGCACACCCCTTTAATGCCAGCACTCAGGAGGCAGATGCAGGCAGATCTTTGTGAGTTCAAGGCCAGCCTGTTTCTAAAAAAAACAAAAACAACAACAACAACAACAAAAAATCCAAATAATCAAACATGGTCTCTTACTGGAGCATGAGGCTCATCTAGTAGGCGAGGCAGTCTGGCCAGCAAAGCCCCAAGAATCTGTCTGCCTGTCTCTACCTCCCCAGCACAATGATAACAAGTATGTGTATACCTCACCCACCTCAGCCCAGTTCTGGGGATTGAACTCAGGTCCTCATGTTTGCCAGCACTGCAGTGCAAGCACTTTAATGAAGCTGTCTTCCCAACCCCTTGAGTTTTTTTTTTTAAATATACTTGCAAAAGAAATCTGAACTTTGGAAAACACAGTCTTGATTACATATTGGATGTACTGTCTAATAATACATTCTGAGGAGTATACTAATAACTAACTTCCTAATAAGAACTTAATAAGAAACAGAAATTAAATTCTACTCTTCTTAATTGGTGTTTTAAAGGGCTTTAAGTGGAGCTATTAACCCTAAGGAGGACACAGCTGTTCACTGCTTTCTGTAATAAATGGGCTCCTGAAAATATGTAAATCACAGATTTAAAAACCAAGTCACACTTCACATGTTACGGAGGCTATGAAGTGAATCCTAACTTATCAATATAGCTTAAGAATTTCAACTGAGGAACAGCAAGTTGGAGATAGAAAGACAGAGCCGTCATTTACAGAGTAATTCTACTTCAACTCTAATTCTGGGCTTACGAGTTCTGCAAAACTTTGACTTTCAGAGTAGAAGAAATCTGAAACAAAGGGTTTTCTCTACTGTAACCTCCCTCTCCTAACTATCTGGAGGGTAGAAATCTTTGTCTCACTGACAGTTCCTGAATCTTTGATAAATAACACCCAATTTCTAAATTTCTCTTTATTCATTCTTCAGGTGAGGGGTATCTAGGTTGTTCCCAGGTTCTGGCTATTACAAATAATGCTGCTATGAATGCAGTTGAGCAAGTGTCCTTGTGGTGTGATTGAGCATCCTTTGGGTATATGCCTAAGAGTGGTATCGCTGGATCTTGAGGTAGATTGAGTCTCAATTTTCTGAGAAATCGCTACATTGATTTCCAAGCATACAAGGACAGATTTCCTTCTTGACAATTTGCTTGGTTTTGTTTTCATTATCATCGTTTTCTCTTCATCTTTCATTCATTCATTCATTCTTTCTTTCTTCCATTCTTACTTTCACAGAGGCCTTTCTCTATCGTTGTTTTCTTTTTCTTCTTTCTTTCCTTCTTTTTCTTTCCTAGATAGATGTTTGCCATGTTATCCTGATCAGGACGGGAATCTCTGTTTCCCAAGATGTCCTCCATTTACAGGGATCCTGCTGCCTCAGTTCGCTGAGAGTTGAGACTGTGGGAGCAGGCAATCATATCCAACTCTTTCTTGTATTTAGAATGAAGGCAAAGTCAAATAAATAAATGGCAAGCATTTAAAGCAATGCAATGAAAACCCACCTTCCCAGTGATATGTGGAAGAAGGCCTTTTGAATTCCCAAGTTATAGAGACAGAGGGCTAGTACAATTTGGAAAAGCTTTTGGAATGTGCTCCAATCTTGGCTAAACACCATGATCATCTGTATAGCCTTAAGAAATGTAGACACCTAGGACACATCCCAGAGCTTCTGATTCAGAGTGCCTGAGACTAGGACTTTGCCATCAATTTATATATTTTTAAGTATCCTAAATGATTCCTGCAAAGACACTTTGGCATGAGTCTTGAGATCAGAATTTGGGAACTACTGAGCACAAAGAAGTGAAGCTTACATCACTGGGTACAGAGAACTCATTGTCCCTAGTTTTTTGGGCCAGCATATAGGCCTCATCAACTTATGCACACTAAAGGGAACAACTCAGAGATTAAAACTGAGGAGGTTTGTGTGTAACTCAGCGATAGATTTTTTAGCATGTGTATACTGGGGCTCTATCTTCACCACCATAATAAAACAAAAACAAAAGCAAGAGCACTGTGTTGCTTACATGCATGTACCTAGACTTTAAAATGAAGTCTGAAACACTTCTCAAAAATCAGTACTTTTCCCTCAGGACTACCAACATCAAAGGGTTTGTCCACCACAGACCCTCATTTTCCTGTAATTCTTCTCAAACATCATTTTTATTTGACATCGTCTCTGGGGTGCACAGTGATTTGATTTGTAACTGATGATATAGTATTTGCGTTAAAAATCCAACAATGAGGAATAAAAATCTTGATCTAGAAGGCAGTAGAAAATAGCTCCAATTTGTTAAAGAGGGACACTGACAATGGGTGCAGAAAAATACTGTAGAAATAATTAGAAATATTCTTTGGGCCCTAGCAGATCAGAAATCTAGAAGAAAAAAAAAGAAAAAAAATCAAATATTATCTACGTCTTTGAATATGCAGTGGCTAATACGAGGTAGTTAAGTAAGACTGCCATTACGAGGAAAAGAGTGAAATCATAAGAAGTTTAAGTAAAGTGGGTAGATTTCTCAGTTGTGGGGTAGGAATGGCTAAGTTCGGGTGTTTTAAAGAGTCTTTAATAACCAGATTGAGTAAGGCCGACCACCTAAGGCAGTGGTTCTCAACCTGGGAGTCCTAACCCCGCTGTGGTAGCCTTGAGATTATGATTTGTAACAGTAGCAAAATTACAATTGTGATGTAGCAACGTAATGATTTTATGGTTGGAGTCAGCACAATATGAGGACCTGTATTACAGGGTCACAACATTAGAAAGGTTGAGAGGTTGAGAGGTTTGGCATTGGTCTCCCCAATGGGATGATAAATAAAGACACCTTTTATTGCCTTAAAACCCAAGTGGCATGCAGCCAACTGGGGCGTCTATGTTTACAGCACCTAACAATATGCTAAAGCCCAACAACGCACAGTTACTAGATGATTCCTTCTAAGTTAAAAATGATGGGCTTTTCTGGATTACTCTCATGTCTATAGCTGCTACCTGTCACCTAACAAGCAAGGTGCACAGAAATAAAAATCAGTCTCCACTGCCTTTGTGAGCCTTCAATTAAATTACTATTCCCTCATGTTAAAATGTTTCACTTTCTCTCTGAGCATTGTGAAAGAAAAAAGTTCCCAGTGGATTTCCTATACAAGACACTGATAAGATCTGGCTGCAAATGATCAGGCAGAGGCCTCATAGATCACCATCTTTTGCCAGGACTGAACATATGCAAATACAACTGGCTTCTGCTTCAGTCCCAGGCTTTCGGGCCAACAGGAAATGCAAAGGTCACAAAACCTTACCTCTTACCACTGCTATCTACACCGCCGGGGGATTGTGGTGCGTCTGCTGTGCCCTAAACTACTGTCTGAGGGGTGGCAGCGATAGTGAGAGGCCAAGGGCTAAACATAATCCTGGGATTAAAAGAATGAGAAGACCTTTGAGATAAATAGGAAGTTAGCCAGACGCTTTAGCCAAAACCTTTCTGTAGCACAACAAACCACGGCCTAGATGGATGGCAAATTGTTAGGTACACAAGATGTTTTGCTAGTGGCAAAGGTCAAACTTAAATCCAGAGTTCCTGATTATTAAGTCCAAAGTTTTCTTTCTACAGCTTGAGTTTACATGAAACTTAAACAGTATTCCCTTTTTGCCATAAAGCCAAAAATTATTTCCACTATAAATAGACCAAACAAATGACCAATGTCAGTTTTCTAATAACTCATCATTTCAAGAGATTAAAAAAATTAAACAAAAGAGTTTTCAAATTTTAACACAGAAATTTCATATTATAAATTTTTATTTTAAATGTATTGATAAAATTACACATTTATCATGGATTTATAATGTTTTAAAGCATATATGTTTTAGAATGATTAAATCTATATAATGAACATGCGCCACCTCCCACAGATATAATTTTTGTACCGAGAACATGTAATATGTACTTTCAAGACTACAATGTATAGTTGATAACTTGAGTCAATATTGTAATTTAAAAAAAAACTCATGGAAGAAGTCATGCCATGCAACGGGGCTCAGATAGGAGGTTTGTTGGAAGAAGAGAGAGAAGGGGCAGAGAGGCTGGCAGAGAGGGGGCCAGAGACTGGTCCTTGGGGACAAGAATAGCAGAAGAGAAAAAGAGAGAGAAAGAAACAGAGAAAAAGAGATGGGAGGTGGGCAGGGCCCTTTTAAAAGGGACACAGTGAGTGCACAGGAGGTGGTCTTAATGGCCACAGCTGAGTATGGATCCTGTCAGGACCCCCAGGGAGGGCCAGTACAGACGCCTGATCCTAACAGTCAACACACTCTATAAGAGATCTCATAAACTTATTCATTATAGCTAACTAAAATTTTGTAGCCTTTCACCAACTACAGTGATGATTTCAAAACATCACTGCATTGCAAAGCCTAGAGGACATTAATGAAATGAGACAAAAGTACCTCATTCATGTGTGGAACTTTAAAAAAACTGATCTCACAGAATCAGTGTGTAGAGGAATGGTTACTGGGGACTGGGTCAGTTGGTGAGGGTAGAGCTAGATATCAAGGAGACATTGCTAATAATATAAAGTCTTATATTATTATATTAATCTCTGAACCAATCCGCAGTACCCTGACCAACTCCTGTACATATATGCAGCTACCATATGTTTCGATTTAGAATCTATAAAAAAAAGGGGGGGATGATCCCATAATCTTGACTTTCCATCAAGGTTACTACACTTGGTTGCTTTTTTCCCATGGCAATAATGAGGCTGAAAGCAGCTAACCTCCAGAGTGTGGAAGGCAAAGGTGACAGTCTCTCTCATGACTCCCCTAGGATCCAATGTCAGCATGCCAACAGCTCCAATCAGTGACTTACTGCAGACTTCAGCTCAGTTCGTAAACAATCCCCACAAACTGATGAATTGATCCAAGATTAAAATATTTACTATCAATTATTAAGCTGGTGCTAAGTACTGTGTAGGTCTAGAATGGTCTAAATGACTGTAGAAGTTTTCAGATCACTTCAGTAACGAGAAAGCGTAAACAAACTCTCCATAAATTTTGCTAAACTCTTGAAGAGTGTGCTGTGCACAACCTCAGGATCGTATTACAAGGATCTGATAAAATTTTATGGAAACCTTAAGAGATTTCCGCGATTTATATTTCTGAAGTAAAATACTTAGCCTGACTATATTTTACGTATGACAGCATAAGAACTGAGATCAAAATTAAGTATGTTTCTAATTAAACACAAGGAATTTGGCTCGAGGTCAGATTCCTTTAGGTGGCCAGTTGCTTCAGTTTGCATTTCCACGTTTATAAGACTTCAAAATATTTATGTAGGTATATAAAGAAAATGGTCTTAGTTTATCTATTTTTATAGTGTACTTACATTTTTATGTCTCTCTCAAAGGTTATTAAACTGGCCTCTGCACAATAACGCAGGTCTCCAGTCACCATCTTTCCCGGGAGTGCAACGAGATAAATGGAATGTAGTGAGAAATGCGGCTCCAACAACTCCGAGCTTCCCCGTGGCCATTAGAAGGCATTTAATCATTCACAGGCCAGTCCCTTTCTTTGTACACCCACTTAAAAGCCAGTGTAGAGATGGATGAGGCCAGCACGGAAACCTTGGTCTTAGTGGCAAGGCATGGAGTCAGAGGCCTTGAGCAGCCTTGTTTGGTACTCTTAAGGAAGCACTAACTTTCAGCCATTCTGTGCTTAGCACCAAGAAAAATGTGTTCATAAAGCAGAAATACAATTAAATTCTCAAGTACTTTTTCATCCCCCTTTGATTTTATTTGTCCATTTTTAAGTGCAAAACTAGTGAGGATGCAATACATTGGTAAAGGGTAACTTCATGAAAATTGTTAAAAAATAAAAGCTCTTCACATAGTTGCATGCATACCACAGCAGTTCGAGGAGTTTCCCATGATTCGTAACTCTGAGTCTACTTTATCTTTTAAGAACAAAAGAATAATTGATATTATTCCTTCATCTTAATTCCGCCTACTCAAGAGAGGATAGGAAAGAGAAGAGCTTCCTCTACCCATAACTTGCATTCTGCTCTTTCCCCAGGGCTCAGATCACAAAAAAGAAAAGTGAGTGGGACACACATTCAGAGATGTGAAAAACGAGCTTCTTTACATATGTTTGTGAGACAGATCAATTTGCGAAGGTGGGGGGAGGAAGAATGAAACCCTGTAGTCTCCTGTCACGTTTCCATGTGTTTTCAAAGAAAGATGAAATGCAGAAATAATGAGCATACTTATCCCACCTCTGAGTTGCTCACACAGGAAGCAGAGCCAAGAAGCAGCACTTTTATTCACTCTGTTTCCCAGATAGAGCGGTCTCTACGTCCCTGTTATTCTAATGGACATGTCTCAGATTATTTTGTCCAGCCAAGTTAATCATCTGTGGGCCTAAAGTGGTTGTAAATGAAAGGAAATAACTAATTTTGTCTTTTTTATGAACTGTGGGATCCAGAGTTCTTGAAACCTTTAATTATAGCCATGGATAAGGGGAAAGAGGGATCCTGCAAACAATCACATTCTTTTCTCGATAAACTCAAAGCCAAGGCTACCATCACAAGAAACGCTGGATGCAAATTCCATTGCATCATTTAGCTCATTTCTCTCTGACCTTAAATCCATTCTGAAGGAAAAGGGAGGTCTGGGGTCTCCTAGCATTCTAGAGGTAAAGAGAGCAGTGAGGTCAGGCAAAATTGCCTTAATTTTGCTTATCCTGCAAATTACAAGACATCCACAATTAAATGTCAGCTTGTCCATCTGTCTGGTGAGGAAGAGTGGGTGGATTCAGTGAGCTTTAGATTCCGTACTGTTCAGATGCTGGGTAGCTGTGAAGTATTAGAAGTTAAGTTCCTTTGTTTTCCCTTTCTCACTAACAGTCACCAGCCCTGGTTTCTAAACACAAGTAAGGAAGGGATGAACTGGCATTAATCACATAGTAGTACATAGTGAGTGAAATGAAAAGCTTGCACTACTATGTGCCAGTAAGATCAGCATCGCTAGCCAACTGTACCAAAGTCCCAACTCCCGAGCAGAACAGTGATGCAGACCTCAGAGCTAAGGATAGAGAAATGGCAATACAGTTAATCACTATGCATACTGACCTCTGCCCCTCACCATTATATATAAATGACTGTCCCCAAAGACGTCAAGACATCCAGGACTGGAACAGATATAGAACCTAAAAGTAACTTCTCTCCAAAAGGATTCAGAAAGGTAACACAGCTATACTGAACAGAAATAGAACAGTAACAGCCAACAAAACTAAGCACCAAGGCGAAAGTTCCAGGGATAGTTTACCATATCTCAAGGCCAGTGTTTCCTGAAGATAGTAGCTTAGACGTACCAATTTCACTGCAATGCTCCAGTAGCCTATGGTTCTACTTTCTTAGTTTTGAGGCTTTGAACCATGCAGTTTTCTCAATGAACAATATCCTGTCTTTCTTCTGTTTCTGGATATCACCTATCTTTTTCAAAGACAATACTTTCTCCCAACTCACAATTTCCGAGCGGAAGCTACTGTTTCATCCTCTGTCCGCTCGTACCCTTTCTTCGTGCCTCAATTAGCGCATGCATTGTATTCTGCTTGCATTCTCTTCCATTGCCACGACCTTTTGATTTCATCCCTAAGTTAATTTAAAGGGTAGGGCTCTCTTTCCCTTGGTACCAGCTATGCTTCACTGGACCCCAGGACAATAGTTTATACGTTGTAGTCCTTGGCTGTTTACAAAGTGTTTCATTTAAGGACCACCTAGGGGAGAAATCCTTGGCATCAGGTTATTGTCTCATTTGCAGTTGGATTGCTGGTTTGGTACAAGGGAGATTACAATTAATAAGCTGAAGGGTGTTAAAATAGACATGGAATTTTCTGGTAATCCCTGCGCTCATATATGATTGACTTTTCTCTAAAGGTTAAGATTTTTCTTCAGTGGGAGACATCATTAGACTTGGAAAAGAGCAGTTTGGAAAACAGTCTGAATCTACAGCCAGGGAAGAGTTGGGAGTAGCCACAAACACCAGGGTTCCTATCAGTAGAATACACAAATCTGATTCTGTGAGCCCATCTGCAGTAGCAATTAGGCAAAGCTCACGACTCCTGCATGGCCTGGGGCTGTCTTGCCATTTTATACTGTAATGTAAAGATTAGAGGCTTCAAGACCCAGGACTTGGTTTATCACTGTGCTGTGCATCTCTTCTAATTAAGCCCAGCTAAACACATAAAAATACACAATTCAGCCAGGGTCAGGCTGAATCATGAGCATTAATGTTAAAATGAAAGGGATTATTACTGACTAGACAGGATGTTACATAAATATAGCCTGGGATTGATAATAAGCCCTAACTATGAAATATTCATTCAGAAAGGAGGAAAAGGCCACACAGTGAAAGAAAGACAGGGATTCTGTTAATATATAAATGGTCAAATAGATAGCCTGATATATTCAGGCTATTATTTCATCAAACCCACACAGGGCTCTTTAAAGTGATGGACAATGAGAGACTCATTCTGTCATCCATATCAGAGTTAAATAAAAGGATGTCATTGTAGTACTTCCAGAGATGGGCACCTTTGCTCAGCACCGAGGGCAGCAGCCCGTCAGAGCAGACATTGAGCTGTCCCCGGTAATGTTATGATGAATCTTTAGCACACTTATTAAAATGCATTGAATTAAAACAAAATTGATTTGCTCATGCCCTGGCTTCCTTTTAGATACAGAATTCCAATTAAAATCAATAGGTTTGAAGCTTGTAAGCATGGCACTAAATTATTAACACCGTGAGTTCCTTTAGAAAATTAACACTGATTGAAAAAGTGGAATTTTGCGTAGACTTACCTTTTCATTCTTAATGAAAAAGTGCCGTAAAATAATTCCCTGCCAACATTTTCTTCCTTAATCAAATCTATCCTTGGAATGAATTTAATCAAAAAGTATTTGCAAGGAGTTGCCCAAAGGAATCTTACGACTCAGGAAAATGATCTCTTGGGTCCTGCTGGCTTTAACATTCTACAATCACAAGAAAAGATGTTGATGGCATGAGGTCTTCAACAACAAATGATTTTAATCATGGGAAACACTACTAATGAGTCAAGGGGAGATTATAGTAAACTAAAATAGAATAGTCTTCCAATATGATAGACAATTTATTTTCACTTCTCGAAAGTTAAAAATACTACTGGAGCTTCTGTATATATAAGTTTAGAGTGGACGCCATAGGTTTTTTTTTTTTTTTTTTGGTTTTTCGAGACAGGGTTTCTCTGTGGTTTTTTGGAGCCTGTCCTGGAACTAGCTCTGTAGACCAGGCTGGTCTCGAACTCACAAAGATCCGCCTGCCTCTGCCTCCCGAGTGCTGGGATTAAAGGCGTGCGCCATCACTGCCCGGCTTGACTCCATAGGTTTTACATACATATATCTATATGTAGATATATAAATAGAACAATAATGATTACAGAAGAAGAGAACATGAATTTGGGGAGAATGTGAGATGACATTGCAGGAGTTGGACGGGGAGGGTATGAATATGATGAAGATACATGGAGCTCATACATGAAATTCCCAAAAAACAACAATAAAAATGTTTTTGAAAAAGAATACACTCAGAAACCAAGTAAAAAAAATTGGCTATGCCTGAAAATCCATGCTAAGAACTAGTACAGCTAAACTAAACATGTGTGCACTCAGCACATCATGTATGTAACATGTATAAGTCGTTGCTTTACGGGGACAGGGCTGGCTGGATGCCAGCATCCTCTCTAATGGTGACTTTATTATTGTCATTTCCTCGACATATGGAATAACATTGATTAAGAAAAATATTAAGCATCTTCCCAAAGAAGGGAGCTAGGAAAGCTCTTCTACCTTTTCTTTTAAATTAATCTCCTCTGGAAGTTCAGCAACATTTCCTGAACTGAAAATTTTCAAACCTACCTTAATCCCACTCAAAACCCCCGTTGTTATCCCAGTTGTCTTTAGCATTTCGGGCATCAAATGTCTCTCCCTACAGGTACGGATTCACCAGTGTTTAAACTCTTTGGTCTTGTTGACATAACCAAAATTGGTACCTATTGCCAAAGCACAATTTAAATCTGTGGATAGATTAAATGCCAAAATAAAAGGGAAAATATCACTAAGTTCTGAGTTACATAATAATGAGCTAATTTTTAAAAAAAAATGTTTTACAAATATTATAAGCAAGAAGTTGCTTCCGTGTTTTCTCTACAAATATGACTTATATATATTAATGTAAATGCGAGCCATTTTATGTTTGGAAACTTGCAGTCCTTGTCTATCTGACAATCAATCCAACAGAACTGTCATTCTCCAATTAGAATAAACAATAGCTAGTGCCAAAGCTTTATATGCACAGGAATCAAAATTTCTCCCTTCAGAACCTGCCATACGCTCTATTTATAGCTTTTGAAAAGGGGCAAGATTTGAAAACAGACATGAGCATTGAGAAGCACTTGCCCTTTTGGTTTCATCGTGAGTTTCTAGGTGGGAGGATGGTGCAGTGGATTTTCACAAACGAGTGATCCCAGGTTGAACGCAGATGATCAAGCCCCTTAATCAGTTCTTATCTTGCTGTCATCAACATAATCTTGAAGGCTGACTCAAAGCAATTAAAATGCTTTCAGATAGGCGATTTCCAATTTTAGCTGAATTTCAGCTTCTCACTTTGGAGCCCTAGCCAGAAAGTGCCATTCACCAAGGAAATCTCACTGCCCACCCCAAAAAGACTGAAAAAAAATCACTTAGAAATAAAATGGAAGAGGTTTCTTTGATTTTCCTTGCCTTAGGAAAGTTCTTTCTTCCCTTTTCTTTCCTTTCTTCATACCCAACCTTAATGGCAGCTCAGCTATGGCAAAATGCTTTTCCTGATCATTTCAACAGTTTGGACTGGCTTAGCCTTCCTCGGAATTTCTATTCGGCTGGCAGGGAGCCACTGACAGTTTTCAGCAGATGAAGGCTAAAATAAATGTTGTAGTTCAGGTAATTCCATCATGCCTGCACACAGCCTTGAGTCAAGTTACTGACAAAAGCCAGAAGGGCATGATAAAAAGCAAGGATGATATCCGACACTTTCCAAGGGGGAAAATGCTGATAGAGCCTCGTGATTAACGAAATGGGGCGAGAAAGGAAATCTGCAGCAGGTTATACATAATGCTTGCTGGTCTCGATCATATTGTGATTTGCCAATACATGCTTTATGGCTGATGTCACCTCCCCCATGAAATCAAGCGGTTAAGTGGCTTTTGATAGAGCCTGATTATTTCACATGCTATGATCTAATAAATTGAATGCATTTTTGATTAAGTATTCTTCTCCTTTCTGCTGACGAGGTCCCTGAGATGTTAATTGTAGGGAGAGGACACTCACGCAGTACAAGGAAGAAATAAATGTGATTATTTCTGACACTTAACACTCGCTATTCAATTCCCCTCTTGAATAGATAGATATAGCTGTTTAATTTAAAATACAAATAAACGCAAAGAACACTATCTTCTGTCCTCCATTACATTTCTTTATTTTCTGTGTTAAAATTGAGAAAAAAATTTAAATGTGCCCATTAAAAAAACACACATGCTTTATGTTCATTATTCTTATCAATCCAACTTTCTATATTCTTCAGTGGCTAAAATTTATCTTGAAGAAGTGAAGAAAATAAGTATACATTTACTATCATCTGAGGCATTTCCTTGGGTTCATTTTAATAATAGGGCTGCATATAAATCAGGTGTACGGCAAACAGAAAACTTAATTTTCACACTATACGTCTACCTTTATAGGAAACGATATAAAACCCTACTTTCTCTAGATCAGCAATTCTCATTGGGGTCAAGGTCCTAAGGCAGAGCTGGGAAACGTTTTCTTAAAAGAGGCTTTGTGAGTCAAATGAAGCCTGCAGTCCCCGAGTGCCATATTTATAAACTCTTTTCTAAAAACATAACAAGGATCATCTTTTTCTTCCTGCCTGGGGACAGAGTTCAGTGTTAAAATGCTTCCCAAGCATGTACTTGCTTCCATCCCCAGCATGGCTATATTCATTTTTATTACTATTGCAAGTATTAATATTATTTTGTTTTGCAGGCAGAATTTGGTTCTCAGCTATAGTGTGCTAACTGTTGCCATCAGGAATCCACTATATGTTAAGTGTGTGTGTGCGGGCGTGTGCACATGTGTGCGCACGCATACACACACAAACACACACAATCATAACTGCTCTAGAGTGCAAAGAGAATTAGCCTTAGTCATGTGTCCTTCAAAGGAAAATCGGGACCTTTCTTGTTTCGTGATTCAGATAACCAAGTCCTACTTGAGAAAGTTCCAAAAGCTCCACCCTAAGGTGAATGATAAATGTTTTAAAAATACAGTCAAGGACTGGGGCATGGTAAGGCACTCAGGAGGAGTAGACACAGGAATTGTGAATGAGAGACCAGCTTGGGCTATAGTGCTAGACCTTGCCTCAAAAATACAAAACCAAATACACAGTCATTTATAAATATTTACCAAGGGAGAATGCAAAATTGTCCAATTTCAAGCCCCGTTCCTTTGTCTCAATTGCAAGGCAAACATTATATATACCTCTTAGTAGAAAACTGATTTCTCAGTCAAAACATAAGCTGTACATAAACTGCTTTCACAGAAAATACCTCACATCTCAATCAAAGTTTATTTGGAATGGGAATCCAGACTCTCCAATATATAAATACTTGAATATTGCCCTGATGTACAAATAAAAACTAAGCCAGATATGATGCATCAGGCATGTAATCCCAGCTCTTGGAAAGCTAAGGCAGGAGACGTGCTACAGGTCCCAGGCCATCCTGAGCTATGTTTCAAGATTCTGTGTCACAACCAAATTAACTAAAGCAGAAGAAACTAAACAAAACCCACTAAAATGAACCAACAGCAACAATGTCTCGGTCCTAATTCCTACTCCCCACAAACTCGTACCTGGAGAGTCATTGGGGCAGTCTCCTTATATCGTAGTGTAGCAGATGCTAGAGCATAGGAAAACAGACTGCACTGCGTTCTCCAGCCTCATGGGTAAGAGGAAACAATTTACTGACCTCCTGATGTTAAAAAAAATCCAGTTCTCAAGCTTGGGAAATATTTGGTTATGTTAAGCGAGAATATTTTTTCACAATGAACACATCTTTTCAGCTAACAGAGTACTTTGGCAAATCGGAAACTGCGCCTTATCTATCAACTAGAATTTTGATCCCTGACATTGTAATTGGATGTCAAACTGTCATCAAAAAAAAAATATACGACCGAGCAATCAGATTAAAATGCTTCTTGTTATCCAGCTTGAGAGAAGAATGTAGGTGAGCAACAGGAAAGAACTTTCTCTGTCCCAGATCTGAAGCCGGCACTGAAACCCCTAGGATAAACAAGTGGGCTTAGTTTTGTTTTCTTTTTCTTTTTATTTCTGCAAAGAATGAAGACATTTATACCTTCTAAACTATTGCAGACTTAAATCAGTAATAAAAACAATGGAATATTCAATATCCATTAGGTGTTCCTAGGGAGAAAACAATCCAGAAGCAAACAAACAAAAAACCCCAAACAAAACCTGGTAACTACAGCTTGAACTCTTTTCTCAGCCAAAACACAAATCAAACAGTCATTATGCAAACTTATTTCAAAGTAAATTAGAGATGGTCTTCCATCTTGAAGCACGCCAAATAACTATTCTAATCCCTTCTCCAGGGAGACCTTAAATGTCAGAGCCTATTGAAAATGTAACCATTATATTAAGCCCAATCATTTGAAAGTGAGACTCATTCTTTTGTCCTTCCTCCACACAAAACAGCAGTCCGAATGAGTTAAATGAAATCCATGCTATTCTGGCATCTTTCCTTGCTTAAATACAAAGTATGCCTTTAGGTGCGGACAGTGGGTCTGCAGAAAATAAGACATGGGGATAGGACCACCGAAAATGATTACAGGTATCTAGAAGCAATTATTTAGATCAATATGCATACAACTAAACTTGCACATCTTAATTAGAAAAGCAGCTAAAATCACCACCCCATTGTCATCACTTATCCTCCCAATCTTTCACAAGCTTGATCTCAAGCCCCCCGCCCCCAATTCTCATTACAGATATTTCTTGTAATTACAAATCAATTATGCAAATATAACTTTCATCACAGAAGCCATAAGAACATTTAGAAAAAGAATTACTATTACCTCCTCAGTCTCCTTTTCTGTTAGCTTTTTCTCCACTCTGCAGAAAGTAGGGAAATTTCCCATTCTTAAAAAATAGATAGACAAAATTCTCTGTCTTTGAAGCAAAAGACTACTTTCCTCTTCCTTGGAAACACTGTCCTTCTGTGCTCCCTGAGTCCAGCACCGTTTTACTTCCCCTATATTTTCTGTTTGCTCAGGAGACAGCAGTAATCCTCTGGTATTAGGAAATGCTACCTCCCCTAAGCAGGGCTTCCAAAAACGATGCCTGAACCTCAGAAGATAGGCAACCCAGAGCAAGAAAGGGAATAGCTTTTTCACGTGCTAGTATGAGAGATCACAGTCCCAAAAGACGACCGTGGAGGTGTCATCTATACTGAAGTCTCAAAACTGAGTCATCCTTAACAACTTGAAACCCACATTTTCATTTTATGTGCCCTTTGGGAAGGTGGTGGCAGAGTAAAAAAAAAAAAAAAGATCTTTCAGTGACAGTCACCATTTTTCATAACGAAATAAATAGTTGGAAGAAAAAGCAGCTTCCTGGTACAAGATTCTGTTCGTGACTGAGTCAGACTCCATTATCTGGTTCCCTCCATTCTCAGTAACCTTCACCTTAGAATCCATAGTGTGAAACATCGGTAATACATTTAGCTTCAGAATTAGCTTGGACAGTGACAGCTACAAATCATTTGCATACTGCCCAGGACCTCTGATTTTACTAACAGGTGAATGGATTTGTGTTTATCAAAGGCTGCTCCTTCAATGCAACGATTCTCTGTAAGACTGTTCTATGGGAGAAATTAAGGAGACTATCGGAAATCTTGATAAATGTAATCCCACGTAATGTTCAATTCTAATTCTCTAAAACTGCTTAACACTGGCATCGAATTTCCTTCAAAGTCAATTCTCATGATCTGTATGGAACAGACTGAGGTGCGCTCAATTTCTGTAAGAATCATGGGAGTTTAAATAGCAAGAGAACAAAATGAGGAAGGAAGAACTAGGCACGATGGAAGTGTAACTACCATGCGTCACAATGAAGTGTCCAGCATCTCAGCAGAGGTAGGAATAAACAGACGCCCTACCTTACAGGGAACATTCTAAATGGCAGTCTGCGTTCTCTAGATTTTTTTTCCAAATGTCAGAAACATTTGCTAGCAACAGGAATGCCACAGATTTTCACAAATACACTTTTCCAGAACCTTCATTTCCTGCCATTAAGTGCAGACCTTCTTAAATGTCATTATCAAGTCGTATTTGTCTGTTTCTTGAACTTAGGAACCATGTCATCTTCTGTCCACTTTATGCTGAGCCTTCTTTTTTAAATAAAGTGTTTTCAAATACAAAACTCTATTTCCTGTGCAGTACCCTTGTACATGTAAATGTATACATATGTATACATGTATGTATATATACATGTATGCTGCATCCATCAATCATTTTCACCAACACAAATTAAAGTTAACAATCTTGACTCTCGTTAATGGATGTTCACTAAAGCATGGGGTATAGATAGGGTAACCAGACTTTTACAGTTTAAGAAACAGTATTATATAAAGGGACAATAGCTGATTATATGGGTTGATTCTAATGATGAATAAACATAGATTAAAATACTTTAAGAGAAATTGTTGTATGTGCTGTTTGGGATATCATGGGTGGTCAATTTTTATTTCTGAAGGATGGATTCTTTTTTGTTGTTGTTGTTAACTTGTGTTCATTTTAGAAATTGGAAAATGATCTAATACAAAACTGGCACAGTGGGTAATCAAGTTTGTCCACATTGTTCGGAGTCTGCAAACTCATTAAATATTTGCTTCCCTTGTTTTCAGTTCTAATACTCTGTTTGAACTTGACTCTGGTTTTCCTACATGGTACCTGTTGGCAAGTGCTAACATACTAACCTGGCAGGTCTAGGGAATGTGTTACAAGGCAGAAAGGCCATTTAGAAAGTAGTTTGATATTTCCTTAATGATTCAGAATTAACTTCCTCTCTCTTCCGGAAATTTACATATTTAATCACAAGTTGGCTTCAGAGTGGCATGATTATGAATAAACATTTTTCTAATAGCAGCCTAGATACATTAGACTCAGTTTGTTTGATTGATGAGGTCCATGTAGGTAGGAAGGTGTACAACAGCAAGCCGCAGGAGGGTCGGAATAACGAAAAGTGATACTGTTTATGAAAATTGTGGAAGGGCTTTAAAAATCTCCGATTTAGGGGAAAATATTGGCATTTATAATCATGGCCTTTTACCTCATTTTAACCAGATTTTATGTTCTTAATGAGTGCTTGCATCCTAACTAAGAGAATCTGCTGAGCTATTTACTACAGAAAGCACAGAACCATGCTGGGCATGCTATCAGAATTCAACAGAAAGTTGCTATTTGCAAGAATTTCCCACCTAAAGAATTACCCAGAGGGCGGATGTTCTGTGACATGGCACCATTGAAACCAGTTAGGTTGACACCAGGCTCATTAAAAACTGTCACTAAGTGAAAAAAATTTTCCCATATAAAAGTTAAATATATATATACTATATATAACAAAATCTAAGTTATCAATTGATAGATAAAAATAGAAATTCTTTACTTAGAGCACGCATGAGTCGATGATCAATACAATGACAATGGGCATTCTCTAAGATGCAAACATACCTGGAGGGAGGAAAGAAGTCACAGATGGAGTGGGAGGTTGTTGTTCAGTTGGTTGGTTGGTTCCGAAGCTGTAGAACTCGGACACAGTTGTGTTCCCATCCTTGGAGGGATAGCTGGAAATCTTGTTTTCATCTCCCACACATTTATCTTCTATCAGCTCCCTCCCTGTTTCCATTTTCTCTCCCGAACAAGCTGGCTAATGATTGCTTCTGCTTGGCTGTGTGAACCAGCACTTCAAATCTGGCCTTCGGCGGATTCTCTTCAAGACTCAGCTGGACATCTGATTCTTGACCTTCTCATTATGCTTCTCCAATTCCCACATTCAATTAGTCACCAAGGTCTGTAAACACCTTGAGTGGTGCTCAGAAGAGTCTCCAAACCAACAGAACAGCTGAGAACTTATTAGACGTGTAAATTCCCAGAGTCCACCTCAGACCTCCAGAATCAGAAATGGAAGGGATGGGACCAGCCTTGCTTTTAACAACCCCTCCAGGTGGTTTCGTAGCAGGCTGGAATTTGCCCTTCATTGTCCTAGATAAGTAGTTCTCAACCTGTGGGCCTTGGCCCCTTAGGGGGGTCAAATGATCCTCTCATGGGGGTTGCATATCAGATATCCTGCATATCCAATATTTATATTATGATTTATAACAGCAGCAAAATTACAGTTATGAATTAGCAACGAAAATAATTTTCTGGTTGAGGATCACCATAACACCAGGAACTGTATTACAGAGTCACAGCATTAGGGAAGTTGAGAACCACTACCTTAGAACAAACACTTTTCAACTTAAGCCTTCAGACCTTTCCTATCTCCATCCAGCCTCCTGCATATTTTTGAAGTTTTAAGCGAACTTCCAAACAAACACTCATCTTGCTAAATAACTTTTGATAACTGACTAAAGATTAACCAAGTAAATAAATGTCTCAGTCTGCCATTCAAAGCTTTGTATAACGTGTCCCAAACAGTTCATTTTAACTAGTACCTACCTCAAACCTCTGATGTACGCATTTCTTCTTTTGTGAACTTCTTTTTTTTTTTCTAAATGGCAGTATTCTACATAATCTATCTTCTCCGGGACGCGTCTGTAGCAGAGGCTATATCATTTAGCATGCATTGGTTTCAATCTGCCTTGTCAAATTTCTCAATGTCATTCTAGTTTACGACCTTCTTGAAGTCAGAAAAATCTCTTGTGTTTGCTGTCTCAAACGATGAGCACAAAGTCCTATGCCCTAATCAAAAGAAGCTTTGGAAAGACCTGATAACGCCTTTCTACCTGAGTTCAGAACCAGTTACTTCTTGAAGAGTGAGGATAGAAAAACATTAAACCTGGGGCAGCACAGCCCAGCATGGGAAGGTCTGATATATTACCATTTACTGGGTGGCACATAGGAAGGCTCTGAGCTCATTTCAAACAAAAGGATTTGGATGTAAACTGGAGAAGTAAATAGGACTGAGCTAATGAGTTTGCTAACCCTTTTCCCCATGGGGTCAGTAGCATTTAAAAGCATACATCTGAAAAATGTTTCTTTCCGCAGGGCGGCTAGACACTCTGACTATAGTCTCTTTTAACCACAAGAGGTCAAAGTTCTACTTTCTATCGCCATACTTAGTAGCATGTGTGCATGCTTTCCTGGTTGGTTTCTTTTGTGCTTCTGCTTAAAGTTAAGGCAGGCAGCAGGAAATTGAGACGGAGGAATCCAAGAACTTTCCCAGCTCTAGCAGGCAGAGGGTTTGGGAAGAAATTCTGACTTAATGGTTTCGACTGGTTCAGCTTCTTCCAATTTCCTTGCATCAATCACACCCACCCCACACCCCACCTGATTATGTATGTTGCTCACCCCTCCCCCATCACCTGTTACTCTGTTATTCAAACGCTACTGCATCAAATAGCTAAGCCTAGCTTAATAGACATGCTGTAAAGTGATATGCCCCAAATCCAGTGGTTTAATGGAAATCTAGGGGAGGGAATTATTTTTTAAAAGAAAACGCTGGAACAGAGCAGCTCAAAAATGCATTTTCAAAGAAAACTCTGGGTGCTTCTAGATGCTTGAAGCATTTCCTCCACCTGCCAAAAATCCACTCCTAGGATTATGTTACCAGGCACTGTTGAAATCTGGTAGAGTAATTCACCAGCATACTTTGAAATGACGGAACACATCCAGGGCAGCGTACATTTCAAATTCCCCTGAAACTTCATTACATTGATGCTAGGAAGCTGCTCCTAGAATCCAAAGCAACAGTTATTCTTTGGAGGGACACCCTATTGTTCTTTAAAAAGCACATTTTTAAAGTCATCATGGTTGATTTCAACCTCACTTATTTCGGTGCTTTGAATTTTAAGTCAGAATGGTTTTACAGATCCCCCTAACTTTCTCCTTAATGGGTGGTGCACCAAAAGGGAAAACACCATCAACACACAATCCCTGTTCCAAGGGCCACAGAGAAAGAGTTGAAAAGCTTTTTTTTCTTTTTTCTGTAGACATTTTCTATGATGAAAGCACAAAACCATGGCACCTTGTTTTCTCGACAACACTTCAGGAAAGGAACTTGATCAAATAGGTAGAAGTTGAGCAGTGAAAACATAATCAGAGGCTGGGAATGTAGCTCCACGGTCTAACCCTTGTCTAGCATCTACTAGGCACTGTGACTGATGCTGTGGGGGGGGGATGGGGAATACACACGCATGTTTACAAATCTTTCATCTCTTTCATCTAAGCTGTCTACAGTTTTTCCCCTAAGGCTCAGGAAGTATGAACCGCAATTGTGTTCTAATTTTGCCAGAGTATCTAAAAGTATGCCATTCTAATGGCTAATCTAACATTTGGGGATATGAATCATTCAAATCCACGATCTTAGGAGAAATGAAGGAGATGAAAAGGAAGTAGGCTGCTGTCAGGGGAATGCTGGAACAAGTCCAGAGAAGGCTAAGGAGCATCCTTGGCAGCATCCTGCACCTTTCTCTCCAGCCCCAGTAGGGATGTGTTTGCTGAGATGTTACGAGGAGGCAGGCAGGAATAGAGTACAGGACTTGCTGTGGAAATAAGCCTGCCTGTTTTTCTAAACATTCGTATCAGGTGATTAGCCTGTTGTAGTGAAGGTTGGGGAAGACAGTCAGCCAGGGCTACGATGACAGCCTTCTACATTTAAATTCCATTTTGAAGGCATTTTCCTTCAATCGCTCCTTTTATTTCATAAGAGTTTTAATGGGGAATTAGTTATTATCTTAAATATCTGCTTTCTATGAACACAATACTTTACTTAAAGAGGCAGATGACCAAATAAGAAATATGTATCTAACATGAGTTGAAAATTTTAGCCGTGGATATTTTATTAATTATTGTTTATTTTAAAATTAGGAGCTGGCAATGTAGCTCAATTCTAGAGCACACATCATGCAGACGGCCATGAGTTCTATCATAAGTGCTGCAGAAATTAAATGAATAGGTAAATACTAATAAAATTCATGACATTCCTCCAAAAACATTGTTTTATATGTGCATAGGAAGACCTTGAGTCTTAATTATGAGAAATGAAAAGGAGTTTGTTGCATCACACCTAATAATGATGTTAGTTTTAATTCTCTGAATTCCCTTTTCTAGCAACAAATACAATCAGCTGTACCACCACTCTTTCAGAAGACACAACTCAATCAAAAAGTAGTACCAAGATGCTTGAAACTCTACTATGAAATTTCCTTTTAGTTGTCATGAGTCCCTGTAAAATGTGACTATTACAAGAGATTCCACACACTGAACTCTCAGTCTAAACAGCCTTAATACAGGAGGAAGAAAGGACTCAGCAATTAGGAGCACTTGCTACTCTCTCAGAGAACCCTGGTTCCCATTGGTTTTCAACGCCTATGTGGAGGCTCTACCAACTTTAACTCCAGGGAATCTACCATCTTTGAACAGCAGACACACATGTGGTACACACACGTTTACATACATGCAGGCCAACATTCACACACATAAAAATAAATATTTTTAAAAATACATTGATATGGATGAAACTATCAAATTCAAATGTGATAGCTGGGTTTAGGAAATAAAGAAGCCTCAGAAAGTAGCATAGGCAACAGGAGAACAGATCAAAGATGCAAAGAGGGTGTGAGGGCTTAATCACCCACCAATCCTACAGGGGCAACGGAAAGGCAGCTCAAATGAAAAGGCAAAGCGAAGAGATGAAGACAGAGGAAGCCATTTTCCCCAAAGACAAAAGTTTGCCTGAAATCAGAAATCAGTCCCACTTAGAAGGAAATCCACGAGACTCTCATTTTCTCACAAAGACATGGACGACAAGCGGATAACAGTGTCAGACTGTGGATAGCTGAATTGTTCTGAACTACATCACGCTTACATATTATAGTATTCGCCAAAATCATTTCAACGAATGCAAAGTCTCTACTGCCCACATGGACCACACAACATAAGCATTCCACAACTTACTTCAAAATCAGCCAGAAAGTTAAAAGGCAGAAATAGTCTATAGTACGTTTGTTGCCAACTCTATGTATAAAGACTCATGGATGTATTTTTAATAACTATCATTTATATTTTTATTTTATCTATGTAAAAGCTCCTAGATAATGGTATAAACAAAAGTAAAAGGAGTGGTCCAGAGCTTCAACAATCTACAACCTAGCTTTGGAGACACACACAGCTTATTTACTTTTCCATATGTATATTATGCTCATCCCAAACGCTGTTCACATCACAGACAGTCAGAGCCACCAGGTATTCATGTGGGGCTGGACTGTGAACTGAAGTCCTCTGGTGACAAAGACTTTGCCCACTGACTGAAACATCTCTTTAGCTCAAACAAACACATTCAAAGAAAATTGAAGACAGGATATAAATTGGGCACTGTCTGCTTCTGACAGTAGACACAAATTGTGTGAAAATGGAAGGTTCTTCAGCTTGGTACATTCTCAGGAAGTCCATAGAGAAAGTAAGATTGGGACCTGAAAAGTCAGGTAAGGTTTGGCCAAGCAGTGATTAATGAATTGGAACTAACACAGCAGATCAAATAGGATTGCTTGGTGGGAAGTAGTTAAACTGAGTTTAGAGCTATTATCGAGAGTAGCCCAAGGTAGAAAATAAGGGAAACGGAGCATAGGGCTTGGATCTGACTGGGGGCAGTGGAGTGGTCAGGATTTGGTTTCACTGAAAAGAAAAGGAGGGTATCAAGCCAAAGAGAGCTCCAAGTATACTCCACAGATAACTCCATCATAACAAGCTCTCACTGAGGCAAAAAAAAAAATGCAGCTTTTATTATTCCCAATTTTGGAGACAATTTGTACAAGGTTGTTAGGTAAAAGAAAGGCAGATTCAGACTAGTACAGGCTGTGTCTGAATAAGCCATTCCATTTTCTGGATCCATTTCCTAATGGGTAAAATTAAGGGAGTCGCACAAAATCAGACTAGCTAATCCTACTCTGTGAACCACAGTGAGTTGAACGAAACCCCCCACAAAGCAAAGAGAAGCAAAACCAAGTAATTCTCAGGGGAAAAAAAAGAAGCGAGCACAGGAGGTTTTTAAAATAAGTTTCTCTACTCTCATCCCCTTAACAACTTCTCAGAGGTAATAGTGTTAACAGCTTTGTGTAGTTTTCAACCATTTTATGCATATGTGAACATTTATGTAATCTTTGGCATTTTAAAGGGATGAGAGCATAATTGCATAAATAAAGATGACCTTAAACCGAAAAAAAAGGAAGAATAAAAAAATACAGCACCACAATGCTCACTGGCTCCTAAACACCAGGCAAATTATAAGCTCTCATTTCCTATGGCTCAAGAATGGGAAGTGCGTGGGGGGCCTTCTTTATTCAAGTACCATTTCTAGAGCCTCTGTACCGTTTACATCACACGCTATACTCTGCCCAATTCCCATTTACTTTCCCCCAATATCCCCCAGCCTACAGACCCTAGTGTGGAGCCTTCAAATTGCACCTACTCCTCCTCCTCCAAGATAAAGTTGGCTCGGATTATTTTGCTCCAGCTATTGTCATTTTACCTAATGCTTCAGTTTCAACCACTCAACACAGGGTTCCCAAGTTCAAGGTCATGCTTCCAACCTCTTGCTACGACACACAGCAAAGCTGACTGATCAATGAGAAAGAAATGAGGAGACAACACCACCACATACTGGAATCTGGTACCACAAGTCATCTCTTCACTTCAGGCTTCTGGGTGACAGTTACTAAAGATTTTGTCCCAACTAATCACTCCCTCTTTATCTTGCCAGATTTTCTCATCCTCGCATGCATCTTCACTGACCACCTGTGTTTCCTGTCCCGCAAGGGCCTTCACTTCCACAGTCTCACTGATGTTATGACCCGCTTTCATCTCAAAGGTTCTCCGTCTTTTTATCTTCAAGTAAAATGCTGGGTCACATAGGAGACACTCAGTAAATCGTTACTGAGGAGCTAAGACTCCAGTTCTGCATCTCTAACCCTATGTTGGACTTTGTATGGTGTCATCCCTTTGCTACTTCCAAATTCACATGCATGGAACAGAAATCATCGGCTTCCTGCCAGGTCCGCCTCGTCTGTATTACATTCTTATTTCCTCCAGCTACTGTACTTGTATCACTTCTCCCCCTGCAACTAATTATTAAGTCAGGCCATGTCTTTTTTCTTTAAGCTACCCAGAGATATGCCAGGCAACCTGTTAATAAAAGATCCATTTTATCTGCATAGTTATGACTGTCCTACCAAAAGAGCCTCTGCAGATCAAACTGACTTAAATATTGTAATTCCTCAGTACATTCGTTCATCCAATATGGAGTTTTCTCCCCTATACATAGTTGTGGTTATTGAGTACCATTATCAAGAAATGTGCGAGGCTATTTCAAATGCTTAAATCTTTCCCTAGCATTCAAAGGCCACCATGATCCGGCCTCACTCCGTTTTCCAAAATTATCATTTATTATTTCTTTAGAGAAAAACTTTATCTCACCCCAATGATTTTATCCCACTCTCAAAGAAGGTGTATGTGCATGTGTGCATGTATGTTTAAACATGCAGGCAGGCCCTTGGTTATACCTTAGCTAAGAGTGTTTCTTCATTTGGAAATGTCTATCCTAAGTCTTAACAATACTGTAGGGTCAACTGACCTTCCGAAAGTCTTCAACTCTTCTATTCATAACCTCTTTTTATACTTAGAGAGGTAAGATTACAGACTTCGTATTGCTTGATAGTTCTTTAAGGGCGGGTCATATATTTCTATTTTGGTCCTTCCTAGAAGCCACTACTGGGTTCACCAGTGACAGGTAATGCTTTTTACTCCCTAGTTAAAAGTTCTCAAAGTATTTATTAATACGAAAATTCCATTTCCATTGGTATCTCAAACAGCCACTGTTAAGCTGCACTATCCCGTTCACATGGAAAGGTACAGAAGAGCTAATTTTAGAATTCTATAAGTAAGCAAATTTGTTTTGCTAGTGAGAGACATAGCACAAAGCATAACAAACATAGTAACTCATGCTCAGTTGAACATCTAACTTTTTTTCTCTTACCTAAACATTATGAAAGACTGAAAATTGCTTTTGCATATTTGTTTAAAAACACTAATGCAAGACTATACTTTCAAGGCTTATTTCCACAGTTCGATAAAAACACTAATACAAGCTTTAAGGGAAATATCTTAAACTTTCAAATGTCATTTTTTAACTGACAACTTTAAAGACAAAAACAGGTTTTAAATCACTGAAGAGTAAATATTTGGGTGGAAAGAAACAGGTTTATTGGGTTTTTTTTTAAGGTTGTACTTTAAATGTGGTTCAAGAGTACAGTTCCTGGATGGAAAATTCCTTTAGTTACAAACTTTAAAAAATGCACAAGTTAAATATGAAAAGTCATATCCTAGACGTTGAGTGTAACAGAACAAAAACGTTCATTATTAGTACAGTACTGAGAAGTAACAACCCAAATTTTGAGGAACTAATTTCATAAAGGATGAGTTTGAATTGGACCAAATCCTGAGTTTTCTTCCTTCACTCCAAGTTTCTTTTCTATTTTAAACCAGTGGCAACAGAAATGTCTTCGTCTGAAAAGTTTGCAATGCGGAATCTTAAGTGACAGAGCAGGTAGCTTGGCTTCTGCTCCTCATCACTCCTCAAAGGGAGAAAAACATCGTGGGGAATGTAATTTTGCTTTTAATTTCTGGAAAACTAATTTTTCCCAACAATCTTCAAAACTCTCCAACATAAACAGTTAAAAACGTACAGGCTGGTCAGTCACTTCACCCTGATTTGGGGAAATATTCCACATTAATTTAAAGAACACATGGCAAAATCAAGTCTTCTTACTACTTAAGCAACCTAAAAGTTGCTTGTTCCTAACTCTATCAAAACTCTAGGAGACTATGATGATCCCAGGATATATTTCCACATCATAGTTTTGCAAAAGAAAACAAAAATACTCTAGGCTAAAGGGTCATGCTGAATGCTGTGAATTTTTTTAGGTCACTGTATAATTTCAAGTACGGAAAAAGTTTTTGTTGTTGTTTTTTATGTTACAGCAAGCACTTCAGAACCACATCTAGAAAGAAAAATGGAAATAATTTCAGAATTTGCTGTTTCATTTAGATGGAGAGGGTAGCAAATCAACAATCATTGTGTCTTGGCTAAAAATGGGATGCCTGCCCTGTGCAACCACAGTCTGACAAAATAACAGCAACTTTGAGAAGGCATACCATGCGAGGCAAAGTTGATCATTTCAAATATGTGATTCCCATTTTGACCCACCTTAAGAACCGAAAACCCAAGAAATAACCAGCTTAGATAATTAAACAAAGCAAGGAGCAATACAAAAATGCTGAACAGCAAGCAGTTCGTAAACCATCTAAATCAAATAAAGTCAAGACAAATTAAATAAAGACCAGAAACCACATAAATCAAATAAAGTCAAGACAAATGAAATAAAGACCAGAAACCATTTTCTCCTGAGCACACAGAGTCCCCCAGAATCACAGAGTTGATGAATGAGGGGGTACCAGTGAGGATGCGAGCAGGCGGGCGCCTGCACACAATGGATAGAGAAAGAAGCGTGGAGTCCCCGCGCGACAAACATATATGTAAAGCTCTACTTCTCCACATCATAGCAAGAAGAGCAGGCAGGGGAAAGTTCACACTGTGTTCCAGATCAAACAGAGCAAAACCGTAGCTCCTATTGCAAATGTCTGCTTCACCAGCAACAACCAAAGGTAGAACTGAATGAATGGGTGCGGGGCAGAGTAGTTAGGGGAAAGAGAGCTAGTTCCAGGAGAACCACGAGAAAAAAGTTGGGGGCCCTGGGAAAAGCTTAAATGGATTAATACCATAAAAAGCCCTACTATTTCCTATTTCACATCTCTTTCCCTCCCCTTCTGTAATTTTATTAAATATAGGCAAACTTCCTGAGTCTCGACTGAGACCTGCTCTAAATTCAGGGAAGCTGTATGTCCTACACAAATGGCCCCTTTGAGGAGAAAGGATTTTTTTTTTAAATCACCATTGTGATCATGGGTAAAACGAGACCAATTTCCAAGTCAAAAGCTGAATCGCATGCAGCAAGCAGTAAAATGAATCTCCAGTTCCCAAAGTTTTGATTCCTACTAGAAGCATAAGCTATGCAAAAGTTCCAGACATTTTCTAACTTGAAAAAAAAAAGTTTGTTTGTTTGGCTTAGCATATTTAGAAGATCACAGGGAATCCGTTTCAGTGTTTTTAGCCTCTGACCCATTATTCATGAAGGGGTTGTTTAAGCTACCGTGTGGCAGGGGTCAAATGTAAATGGTTTAAAATATTATAGTGGTTTAAAAAATAAACAAGATGTGTAGAAAGACTGTTGACATAGCTTTTGTCTAATAAAATTATAATATAATGAGGGAAACTGCACAGACTTCGAATAAGAAGTTGGGTCCCACTCAGTAGTAGTCCTTTGCACTGGACAAAAGCTTCAACCCATGTGCTCAGCACTTTATCAGAGACAGGGAGATGGGCCTGGGAAGTCATCACCCAGGTACTCAGAATAGGCTCCTGCGTTCCTCTCAGCACTATCCCCTGGGCCAGGTGGGGGAGCGAGATACAAGTTTGCCTTTAAGTGGCACAAGAGATGAAAAAAGTCATCTAGCTCTTCTCTCTCTGCACACAGGAAGAACCCAATTCAATGCCACCACCACTCCTGGTCTCGCTCCGCCCCAACTTCTGTGTGTGTAGAGCGAGGGGCAACGCTGGGGTGTTTTAGCCCACGCACCCCAAGATGCCTCTGTCTCATCTAGGTTAAGTTCTAGGCCACCCCCCCACCCCCCAGTCCCCAACCGTGCCACGATCAAAGAGCCAACAAGCACAGGTGCCTAAGATTCTGGCCTGTTTTTAATCGTGCCCCCCTCCCCACAACCCCAGCCCCCATTTACTGTCGCGCCCCAGTCGTCCCAATCTCTCTCGTGCAAAGCACCTTCTAGCCAGGACGCCAGGAAACACCTCGAGCTTTACTTCGGGGTCACCTGGAGAGGGATCCGGCCCTGCCTTCAGGTTTGCCCGGTGGCTGCCCCTGGTCCCTGGTGCCCAGAGCGGGGCTCCGGAGCCGTCACGTGGATGGCAGAGGAGGCCTGGGCTTTCTCACCTGCATCCCGGGCACTTGGACAGCCACCGGTGAGTGGGCCATGGAGGCGAGTGCTACTTTGCGCTGCTTCTGCGGTGGTGGCGCCTTGGGCTCAGACTGGCTCCTCCTACGGGGGTAGCTAGGCTGCTCTCCCAGGCTTCTCGATCGGGGCCTGGAAGGACGCAGAGAAGTGGAGTTAGTGGCTTGCAGCCTCCACTCTCCCACCCCACCCCCCTTCCTGGGAGGTGAGCGGTTCGCGGCACTGCTCCCTGGGACTCAGTTTACCTCTCAGATGCCCGCCCGCCGAGGTCGTGGCCAACTGCGGTGCTGCTCCTCTTCCTGAAAGCAGGGCTGTACGTGAGGCAGTGGCTGGGACCTGGGCTCCAGTGATGCCGCTCGGCTGCGCCTCGCCGCTTTAGGAAGAAGAGGTGGAGGCGCCCCAGCAACCCGCCCGATCGCTTAGTCTGGGAGGCGGTTGGGGGCGGTTCCCCAGTTGGCCCTGCCTCCACCCCGCTGCCGGGCGGTGTCGGGGGAGCCGAGGCTTCAGGCTGCAAAGGGGTTTGGCTAAAGTAGCTAGAGTCGGAGAAGCAGGAGGCTCTCCGGATTTGGGGGGAGCAGCAGAAGCCCTGGATCGAGAAACTTGGAATACGACTGGGCCTGGAGAAAGAACAGAAGAGTTTGCGAGAGAGGAGTGGGGTGGGGGATATGAGGGCTACCCGGATGAACGAGGCCACGTTGCAGAGCTGGGGTGCGTGTAGCCTTCCAGAGGTCTGGAGTTGCAAAAGTTTTGCTTGGCTCCCCCACCTGGCCGAGGGTGGGGCCACCAAGCCAGACACCTGCTCCTTCACGCCATAGGTTCCTTCCCTCTTGCTCTTCAGCTTTCTTACCCCTATACATGCCTCAAGTAAGTCATTTTAACCTGAGCCTGTCCCTCCCTTAGGCTATCAGTTGAGGAATGACCTGGCTGAAACTTCTCACAATTTCTGCGTGTGTAAAAGACAGGCGATTGGAAAACGGATCACCTATTGGCAGAGAAATTAATGAGGATAGCAGAGGCGAGGAGCACGAGATTAGATCTTTGGCAGTACAGACAGCTGAATTCAGCATACACAGTAGCGACTTCTGCCTTTTTTCCAACTTAAGCTCAACTCCAGGAGCAAGGCAAGCCCCTTTTCGGGAACCCCAAATCAGCAGTGACTGCTAATAGTAGCACTCACAGGAATCTAGGGAAGCTCTTTTGTGTACATAGGAGGGGCTAACAGTCAAGTGCCAGACGAAAATGAGGACACACCTTACAGTTTGTTACGAGGCTGTGTATCCAACACACTGGGTGGAAACTCTAAGTAGACGCCCCACAAATGCTAGCCTTCATTTATAACTTTTCCCTAAGGAAAGTAGCTGCTTACTGTCAACACAGCTATTACTAATGAGTTCATTCGCTTTGGGCCAGAGACCCCTAAAGTACAGACTTTGAGTTTTGGAATGAGTTACTGTGACAGGAGCTCACCTGGGTCACACTGTTTTCTCCCCCATTGAACAAATAGAGCAAAAGGCTCAGCCAAGTAAATATTTGACTCAGATATTGCAATTAAAAAGTGATGCATCAGAGAATTCTCCTCGCGGTCCCCCCTGACTACTTACTACCTTCTGTTTGCTTTCTGTTTACTTGGAAGATTATTAAACAATAGCATTGCCTCTTCCTCACTCACAGGTCCCCAATTCTAAGTGTTCTTTATTTTTACCCAATGGTAGGCCCCAATCTAGTGTCTATTTTTCACTAGTCTAATACACACTTTCCACTAGCCTGCCCTGAAGCATGCAATGCCACCTAAACTTTAATGTCCATAGAGGTCTCAAAGGAGTTTCCTTCTTGCTTTACTTTTGTCTGTTTTTTGTTTGTTTGTTGTTGTTGTTGTTTTTGAGACAAGGTCCCACTGTGTGGCGCTGGCTATCCTGGAACTCCCTATGTAGGCCAGACTGACCTCAGACTCACAGAGATCCACCTGTCTCTGCCTCCTGAATGTCAGGATTAAAGGTGCCACCATGCTGAGCTCAGAGGATCTTTTCAAAGTGAAGGTTTTGAATCTGCAAGTTTAGAGTTAGCCCAAGAATTTGCACTGTTAGCGAGATCTGAGACGACAAGATGGCACAATGATTCTTAGATCAGGTTTCAAGTTAGTCACGTGACTCCAGCTCCATCACTAAAGACCCACCTCAAGTAAGGACACGGAACTTTCTTAGACCCACCATGCAATCTTCATAGCTGTTCCATGCAAACTTTCCAAATCCTACTGTGTGTGCATGGAAGCAATGCTCACATTGTTGCTGTTTCTTCTTACCTCAGGCATTGAAGGGCTTTTATTTGCCCACCAACCCTAGAGATCCAGTTTCTCTTCTATGGAAATTATCCAAGAATGATGGCTCTTTGTTGCTGTTTACTGCTGTATTCCCAGAGCCTAGAATGTTCTATGGCACAGAGTAGATCCTCACTAAATATTTGTTGATTGCGGGAATGCACTTCCTTAGAATGATTTGCTGATGTTGTTAGGCGTATTCTGGGGACACTATATTTTATTGTATTGTTGTCAGGGTAAACTCGTAGGCACTGCTCTTGGTTAAACTTGAAGTTGGTCACTTTTTTATATGTTGTACCATTCAATTTTGGCCTACTGTGTTCTTTCTCGTTCCTTAAATTTCATAACTACCTAAGAGAATGTCATATGATTCTAGTAAACAAGTGAGCTCTAAACGTATCAGAGAAATGACATCATGCTAGCCTAGAATGATGTGGTAATACGGGACAATTAACACTAAACTTTCAGATCTAGACTACTGAGATGAGTGTTTTTATTTTAGATGTGTGGAGCTTGAATAAGCCATTCGTTATGGCTGTTATTGATAAAGAACATTTGGGAATTTCCTTGGGGTTCCTTATGGTTCTGTTTATGTTTTTCTTATATTACGTGTGTGCTATACGTGAACATGTGCATAAAACATTTTGAAGGTATAAATGTTTGAAAATAATCCAAATATCATGAGTACCAGGACACCCCCCCCCACACACATAACACTATTTCTCATGATCTTAAATTAAAATGGCAAATTATAGTTTGCTTTTAATATCACACATCTACGTGCACACACACACACATATAATGCTTGACTTTTACTTCAAGATGTCTGTCCAGAATCTAATAATACAGGTTGAATGTCTCTCATCTGAGTGCTTGAGAGAAGTGTCTCAAATCCAGTTTTTCAAATATGGGGCTGTTTACACAAGCATCAGGTTGATATTCAAAATTTCAGAGCATTTTGGATTTCAGATTAGGGACCCCCAGCCTCTGTGTTGCAATGTATTACCACAGTTCAATGGAAAATGTTCCATGAGGACAGACAAAAGATCTGATGATTTTTTGGGTAGCCTCATGGGTTATAACACAGCACCTTAGACAGAATTTAGTGCTTGCTTGATACATATGACCTTATTTCTATGATAAATGAAGAGTATGTGATGAATTAGCGAAGCAAATAAATTCCATCTCAGTATCCATGATCCCTCCAAAATTAAAAAAAAAAAATGAACATCTATCTGCCCCAGTGAGAAGGATTAGCAGCTAAAGATACTTGCCAACAAGGCTGAGGGCTTTAGTTCAGACGCTAGGACCTTTATGGTGAAAGGAAACCAACTTGAGAAAGTTGTCCTCTGATCTCCACTTGCATGGCATGGCAAGGGCAGGCCTACACATATGCATGCAAAGACACACAAATAAATAACTAAATAAAATGTAATATCTAGGGATTGCATTTGCTGATATTTATCATACTTTCAATATTAAATATTTAACTTTATTCATGCTTATAAATATTTAGTTGATGGACTGATTCATAACAAATATGTAGGTTCTCAACTAGCATTAATTTTTACCTCTGATAGAAAATATTTGGGTATAATAAATAATGTGGGAATTCTACCACTCTACCGTTGGTAGAGGCAACGGGTGCATAACAAAGAATTTTCTCCTTTGAAATGTCAGTGATACCAAAACTTAAGAAACCATGTCCTACCTTCTTTATTAGAGGCACTACTAATAAAGTAACACACTAGGGAATCCGTGTTCTTTGGGTATTTTATCCCAGTGTGCTGTCTTTAATAAAAAAAATTATATGAAAACATGTCAAGTGAGTCCTATAAACAAAACAATACTACTATGTCATCATTGTACCACAAAACACCTTTTCCCAAAATGTGAACATAATGGCAAGAAATATAACGTTTGGTACCCACTCTCCATCACACACGAGACTTGCATATTTTACTTCAAAATAATATCAAACAGAAAAGTTTAAGCAAAATATTGGTTTGCTTAAAACATAGTCATTGAGCATATTTTAATATGCCAGGCATTATCCAAGAGCTTTCAAACATAATAATTTATCAAGACAAGTGTGAGCCTTTAGTTCACAAAATTTTTTAAAAGGCCTCACAGTATGAATTTTCGTATTTTAAGCCTAATATATATGTTGAACTATATAAAATGTGCAAAGTGTAATGACAAATGATACAATTGTCTAGATCTTAATTATTGAAAAATAGTCAACCTAAGGAAATTACTTGGGTTATACTTGAAGTTTACCATCCAGTGTGATATGGATATTTGGATTCATGCTATAAGCTACTGAGTTGATTTTTAAAGTAAAGCATTCGAGGATCTTTTTGTTTTTGTTGTTGTCGTCATTGTTTGAGTGTTTTTGAGACATTGTCTCACTGTGTAGACCAGGCTGGCCTCAAACTCACAAAGATCTGCCTGCCTCTGCCTCCCAAGTACTAAAATTAAAAGCATGCAACACCATACCCAGAAGGGGGTTTTTTGTTTTGTAAAAGCATGTTGGATATCTCCAGTCTTCTCTCTGCTCTCTGTGGGTAGCAGATTGGAAAGCATGATATAATAGCTCTAACCTTTGTTCTAACAAGTGTCCTGAGCAAAAACTCTAAGGAATCCAATCTGAGTCAGAGAATGTTAAGCCTGTGTAGTTGCTGAATTCTCCAGAATAACCTTAGACCTTTGGGGGCTTGCACAGTAGTCTGCCACGGTATCATTTGTAACAGAAAAGCAAAGTGTGCGAGACTCTGGGCAGCAGACTCTTGTCAGTAGCGTTACTTCCGGATGCTACCGAGGGGACTACAGCAACAGACTAGGTGGGTGGAAGCAGATGTTGTTTAAGCAGCTTCCTGCTTGTAGCATTTCTTTATGTGCGTGCTGAAGCCCTTTGAAATGCTTTCACTTGGGCACCAAATGTAAAGAGCTCACTGCTTGCATCAGTTGGTTCCAGAGCTGAGAGAGGGCAATGCAGTCTGGGCCATTGCATACATGTGTGTATTTCTGAATCCAAAGGTAGAATGGCTTCTTCCCTGGTTCCCGTTTGGCTACCTTCTCCCTCCTCGGTGACAAAATCATGCTGGAGAGTTGCAGTTACCTAGACAGGCGCACTCAGCTCTTCTGGTGCCAAAAAGAAACACTGGTTGCTGCACAGGTCACCTCGTAATGACAGTGTTGCCTTGATAGGGATAGTGGAGAGGCTTCTGTGAAAGGATGTTGACGGGCATTTCCCCGGAGGACTGATTTGGGAAGCTGGGCTCCTTGTAGTAAGCTCGGGTAGCTTTTCTGCTCCTTGGAGTGCAGACTTTAGGTACAGGAGAGAGCCTTTTCATGTGTCCCCATGAAGTGATGCTCAACTGACATTTTAGGTGTTATTTTCCCTTCTGAGTTGACTTTTCAAAATGTATTAAATTGGCCACTTGTTCTTTAATTCATAGGCTTCTCAAGTGAACAGCTCTAGTCAAAGGTGGCAGTTAAAAACAGGAAAAAAAAACTGGCAGTTGAAACCAAATAGGAAGTGACTATACCATCAGCTCACACTGAGGAAAAGGAAGTTGTTGCCAGGACCTCTAAGAAAGGCAGTTGTGTAAAATCACCAACCTTTAACTGGCTCAGCCGAGGTCCTGTCACACCGTGGTAGAAAAACGTCCATGGTTTTGTTACGCCTATACTTAAGAGGTCATGAACAGCGTACAGTAATGACAGACACTCGTTGCAAGGCTATTATTAGAGACACGCTGGAGTATCTAAGGGACAGAAACTCAACATTGAAAACAAGCAAATCTCCTATTCCATTACTTTTTCCCCCAAGGCCACTTCGATATTTTAAGAGTCCATGTGCCATGCGATGACACCTGCTGAGAAGACTCCAGTTGCTTGAGAGAGAACTGGTGCCAAGAAACAGATGACATGCTCATTTGTGCTTTCACTTTGACCCTAGACACTGCCCACGTCGCACGACTTTGCCTTTCTTCTCTGCCTTTCTTTTCTGACATATTTCTTGAACACCAAGCCAGGCAGTGTACTAAATACCAAGACAAACACGAAGTTTGCTTTCTCCCAGCAGAATGCCATGAACAAAACACATTCAAGGGAATGGGTGATTTTAATAGCATTCCATTAAAAATGCTAGAATCCAGGCATACCTCTACAAGCCTGCAACATCATCACAGTGTGAGGCCAGTGTGGACTACATAGTGAGATTCTGTCTCAAAGGAAACAAAAGCAAAGTAGAGCAGCAAGCACCACAGAGCAATTGATTTTACCTGTGTAAGTCATGGAAGGATGGATAGAGGAAAAACTTGAGTGAAGCCTTGAAAAATGAGTGGTCAGTAAACGGGAGAGAACTGAGGAGACAGTAGAGCAAAGAGGGCATCCAAAGAAGAAAAGCCACGAAGAAATTCATAAGTTAGGCACGCATATCCCACATCACCTCTGTTCTAGATAAATATAGATTATGTCATCCATGAATACAGGTTGTGAATTCTTAGGTCTCAAATAGAGAAAGAACACTTGTATTTTTTGGAGGTTCTGTTTATATGTACTCTATTAAGAACAGCTAGCTTAGAGAAATGACACGCTGTCCTTGTGGTCTAGTTGTGGGTTTGCTTTTGGGCAGGCAGAAACAGAGTCCATGAGGCATCCCAGCAAGAAGGCTGGGTGGGATAAGTTAGGAGCAGACTGTGGGCTTGGTTTGCTTTTCTGCCATTTAGACTTGATTCCAGAGGTTTCTACAAAGCCCAAAGTGTTTTAAGGAAGTGAGAGACTTGAACCAGATTTTTTTCCAAAAGAAAACCACAAATAAAGGATTGGATATAGAAGAAAGTAGAAGAAAAGGAACCTATTAAGAGACCATTAAGTTATCAACATAAAAGTGTAGGGAGTGAATGAGCTAAATTAATGGCTGATACAATAAAGAAGAGGGGATTGATTCCAGAAACAATTTGAAGGTGAAATAAGCAGCATTCAATTGATTCGACATGGACATGACCAGGGAAGAGATTTAAGATGATAGAAACATAGAGTTTAAGGGACTGGATAAATGATCCCTGAAAACATAAAAGGGACACCAAGATTGGAGAGAAGATAAGGGAATCAGTTTGGGATCCATGAATTTAAGGTACCTGTAAGGCACCTAAGTGGAAAAACATATCCAGAGAGCTGCTGAAAATATCAAGGAATCAGATTGCAAATATAGATTTGATGATTGTAGAGATAAATCCTGTATAACCCCATGACAAAGTGTCAATACAGAGCATAAAAAATGGAAACCACATTCACTTCCCATTTAGAAAACCACTTCTTAAATAATTGGTCTATGCTTGGGGACAGTCAAATGCTGTCTGTGCCTACTGACGTCACATCTATATATCATCATATCTGCAGAAAACATACTATTTCCTACAAATAGAAATAGTTAATATCATGTGTATAGGGCTGTTACTAAATATTTCTGCCATGTGCTTGCATAGATAAATTATTTTTGACTACATAGTATTAATAATAAACAAGGGAAGTAAGAGAGAACTGATGTAAAGAGATCTAAATGCTATGTTGCCAGGATTTCTGGGATGGTTTTCTTGCATGCAACTGTAAAATAGATTATTGTGCACCAGAACAGTTTGTATTATATTTCCCCTCCTACACTCAAAGGAAAATGAGGTGGGAGATGACATGCATGCTTGGTTTCATGAAGCCAAGTTAGTGTCTTCCACAATGGAAAGAAAAACAGGAACAATTTATTGCAATCTAAAGCACAGATTACAGTCAAAATCACGATTTTTGCTGGCTTTGAAAGTGTGTAGTGACTTGTTAGCATTTCTTCAGTTTTTCAGAATCATTCATAGTCTTTTGGCTCTGTCATACTTTCTGTGCTAGTGACCTTATGTGAGACTTCACACATCCCTGTAGTTTACAATATAGGAAGGTAAGCATTCAGATGGCTGGCTGCCAGCTCAAAATTAACATAGATAAATCATGCTTCCCATATAAATTGTGAAAATAGTGGTAGACATTTACAAGATGAGATCATGAAAGCAGATACAAATAGATTGTATTTTAAATGTTTTGTATACCACATTTTATTATGTGTTTGGGCTTTTTCTCCATGTTACAAGAAACTCAAGTATACCAGCTCTTAAATTTTAATGTTTCTTTTGCATCTGACAACATACAGATTCCTGCCATGCAAATATTGAAATAGATGCTTATGAAGAATGAATATAGTTTATGAAGTATATAGATTTTTAAAAGAAAAATTTCCAGACTCTAAAAGCATAAAAGATTATTGCTGCATGGAAAGGTCATTTATATGACCAATAGCAGAAAAACTGTGTCTGGATTGTAAAATGCTGGGTTAGTGAATATATTTCCCAGCAAAATGTAAGCTATCCAAAGTGCGTGTGCATAAGCAAATGTTACACGCTCAATCTTCTACTTTGCCTAGAGTAATTCTTCCACTGTTCATAAAGCAGAAGCCCAAGCCAAGCTTGAATTAATGTAACCAGAGGGAATTAATTATAATAGATGTCATTTCTGCAGCCCTTACTCTTTATCAGACAGGACTATAATTTCAACAAAATCCTGCTTAATCCTGACCAGCACTCCATGAATTAGGCACTGGTAGCTGGAATACAATTCACAGTTTACAGATGAAGAAAGCAAAAAAAAAAAAAAAAAAGAACAGATTAAATCACTTATCTAAGACAAATATAGAATGACAATTTAATTTGAATTTTAAATCAATGATGCATAATTCTGTATGATACATATTTATGCTGGAAAAATACCATCTACCTGCAACTCAACTATAACTTTTACTTGCACAATCAGACAATCTTATAAACCAAGGTCAAATAGTTATTAAGAGGTGAAATGAGAATTAGAGCCAAGCAATAAGGCATCAGAATTCAAGCTTTATCCCACTACATTCATTTAAACTGGTTACAAGATCCGAGGGCTTTATGTGGAATACCAGAAACAATTGTAACTAATAGATAAGCCTCAGAAGACCATGAGTTTGAAATAACTTTCATTTTAATAGAATTTTCTGTAATTATTAGTATCTTTTAATAACAACATTTTAGTGTGAATTTTTGTTTCCAAGGTGGTAAGGTCTATACTATTAATTAACTTTTATTTCCTTCTGTGTTCTCTAATGGAGAGATTAAAATAATAAGTGTGATTGGCCTTCATGATCCACTGTAATGAACTGAATTAGCTGGTCAGTACTGTTGTTCAAATCACCTTGTGCTTCTAACACAACGTAGCTTTGTTCTGCCTATTGAAAGTATTATACCATCTTCTTTTCTTCTGATCTTTCTACTCTAAAATAGACAACAGCAATACTCCCTCGATGAGAAGTACTATAATTTCCAAAGAAAAAAAGTGACCATCTTTGGAGGGCCTGCTGGACCTTTTTAGTTGTCTGAACTTAATGTCTGAGTCTTGTTGTCTTGTGCAGTATGGAGATAATTAACAGCCATATCCAATTGTGGAGGCCAAAGGAGATAAGTAACATAACCTGCTGTAACATAAAATCTAATAAAGAATTGAAAACTCACAAAAGTACTATCTCTACTTTTCGGTTCATTTGTCCCTTCTCCTGAGCCTCTCTCTACTACTCTTAGCAAGCCCTCAGGAGTCTTTAAGAGGATAATCCTTATTTACCAACGTTTGCCTGGCCTGGAGTCACATAAAAATCAAGGGTCAAGTTACCTAAACTCCACTTTGCCTTGCGTGATTTTCTGAATTCATATCATGATTAGGATAGAGCAGATTCTACAGTGTAATTTCTGCTCTTAGAGGTAGGTTGCAAGATTTTTAGAGTGGCTTTTAGAAGCCATAGAAAATGTTCTTAAAGTTGCAATTTGGGCTTTATGTAGCTTATTTTCTTTTAATGGACAGCAAAGAAGACGGCCAGGTCAGGGAACTGATGTCATTAAAGCGTTTGCCCTTTTCATTTTGTTTTCTCAACGTCCATTTGTACTTAATTGAGGGCTGATGATGTACGATGTGGGATTATACAGAAGCAGACTCAGAAGGAGCCAGATAAAAGGTTATCACAGGACTAGACAGTGAGGAGTTGCTACAAAGAAGTGAATCAAATCCGAGAGGTGGTATATGTGATACAAGTTTATAGCAAAGATTCTGGAACCATGCTACTTAGTGGTAATCTTAGTTTGTTCTTTATGTGCATCCTGTGGTCTTCAACTAAGTATTTTTTTAGCCTGTGCTATGGTTTTATAATTTTTCAACTATATATACTCAAAATATTGATCTAGAGTTACAAATGAAGATTCGTTTTTCTTTAAACATTCATTAAAGTGTGATATGCCTACAGAAACTGCACACATCTAAAGTGTTCAATAGCTCAGAGAATTTTTACAAAGTCAACCCTCCTGTGATTTATCATTCAGGTCAACAGGAAGCACTCTACCTATACTTAGCTGCCATCTTTATCTAAGTACAGTCGCCGGGCGCAAAGCTGCCTCTTCACCTCCAAAGTTTATCTAAGTACTGTCACCGCGGCGCAAAGCCGCCCTCTTCTCCTCCAAAGTTTGTAACACCACACTCCAATTTTCTACAACAAAAGGCCAAGGACAGGGTCTGGCACATAGTAGGCACTAAATAAACTTGGCAGCTGGCTTTTGATAAGAAAATTCCTATGTCTTGGATAGAAAACAAAAGGGAAACTTTGTGAGGTGAGAGCAACGCATCTGATAATAAATCTAAGGGTGAGAAGCCTCTTGTAGGCTGGAGTTTTCCAAATTTCCTTCCATAAATGATATTCATTGTTTATTTAATGAAAAAATACACCCATTGTATCTTGCAAAACATTTCAGCATAATCAGGGCAAGCGCTTTTCTGAAATCATTAACTGAGTGAAAGATAAAAAAATAAGTTTAGTAGGGGCCTCAGTTTTCTCACTTCAGAACAAAGAGAATTCGGCTATCTCAAAAGCAATTTCCAACACTGACTTTTTCTTATTTTATTTATTTATTTATTTTATTAAAAATTTCCGCCTCCTCCCTGCCTCCCATTTCCCTCCCCCTCCCCCACTCCCCTCACCCTCCCTCTCCAGTCCATAGAGCAGTCAGGGTTCCCTGCCCTGTGGGAAGTCTGAGGTCCTCCCCCCTCCAGCCAGGTCTAGGAAGGTGAGCATCCAAACAGACTAGGCTCCCACAAAGCCAGTACACGCAGTAGGATCAAAACCCAGTGCCATTGTCCTTGGCTTCTCATACCAACACTGACTTTTTCTTAAATTTATTTTTTTTTTTGTTTTGGAGAATTCTGCATCTGTGTTCTATACTGGCATCATTTCCACCCCTCCCGTTCCTCCCTCCACCTCCTTTCACGCCCCTCCATGGCCACTCAGCTGCACAATTTCTTCTTTAATTATTTTTGTTACATATACATACACAACCTGCTGTGTCCATTTAGCGGTGCTCTTCTGTTTATGTGTTCAGGGTTGGCCACTTGGAGTTGGATAATCTATTAGGGGATCTGTCCCTGGAGAAGATTGATTGCCCACTCTCTACAGCCATTGGTTGCCTCTAGCTCTTCATCTGAAGGTGGTGCTTTTTGAGATGTTCTCCATACATGTCGACATATCAGCAGGTGCAGTCCTAGTGCAAGTCTCGTCTAGACTAACATATTAATGACACTGCATATGCCACCAGTGACATTTAATGGTTCTATGAAAATATTTCTTTTCCATATTAATTAATAATTTGGCATATAATTGCAAGCATTTGTGTGTGTGTATTTATGTAAGTGTGTGTGCGCATGCCTCAGCATTCATGTGAAGGTCAAAGGACAACCTACAAAAATTGATTCTCTCCTTCCACCATTTGGGTCCTGGAGTTTAATCTCAGGTCATCAGGCTTGGCAGCAAATCACCATTAGCCTCTGAGCTAACTTGCTGACCCCTGAAAACATTTCTTTTTTTTAATTTTTTTTTGTTTTCTTCAAAGCATTTTTATTTATAGAATAATGGGAAAAATTTACTTCAAGGAACAATGCAACAAATAACATTAAAGAAGGACTAGGAAATGCAAATAGTTTTTGCAAGTCTCTTCAGTTATCTACATTTCTGAGCAAAGACTTAAACTCAATTATGCTCCCATGTCTATTTGATAATTACACTCTAATACTTCTTAAATTGACATGGAGATAGGTATGATGGGGTCTTTTATTAAGATAAAATTTATTTTAGATATTGTTTTTCAGTTATTTACATTAAAATGAAGCAGGAGTATATTGTGGCAAGCATTAACAACTATTTTTATGGTATTGTGTGATTATCAGTGACTTGCTTCTGAAAACATTTCTTTTTTGTGTGATTTTATTTTTTTTTTAATTTATTTATTTATTAAAGATTTCTGTCTCTTCCCCGCGATCCTAGAGAAGCTAAATAAGAAGAACCCAAAGAAAAACATATAGGCATCCTCCTGAATGTTATTAACCTTCATCAGGCGATGAAAGGAGACAGAGACAGAGACCCACATTGGAGCACCGGACAGAAATCTCAAGGCCCAAATCAGGAGCAGAAGGAGAGAGCACGAGCAAGGAATTCAGGACTGCGAGGGGTGCACCCACACACTGAGACAATGGGGATTTTCTATTGGGAACTCACCAAGGCCAGCTGGCCTGGGTCTGAAAAAGCCTGGGATAAAACTGAAAACATTTCTTAAACAAAGAAGCAGAATCTGAAATTTTCGAAAGATTATTGTATAGTTGATTAGTAAACCCAGAGTCACAGACCAACATGACTTCTCTAAATAAAGAGGAATTTCTGGGAGAGGAAATCACGTCTGGCAGATCTATCAGTGCTCCTAGAGAGAGCAAATACCGGAGGGACAGGAGAAAGCCATGGACGGAATTTCTAACGACTTTTTAAAAAGCCCTTGGCAAGATCCTCTTTTGTTGATTTTTTTTTGTTGTTATTTTTAAATGAGTCCCTATGGGATTCAGGAGGAAGGGAAGCTAACTAGCAGAACTAACTAGAGGATAGGGGGAAAGTGGGTGCTTCTCTGGGTGAAGGTGTGTCTGAGCCGAGATTCTCCCAGACTCATACCTGCTAAATAAAATAAACGGTGTGCAATGCAGTATATGCGGTGGTATTTCTGTGTTTGTAGTTGGCACCAACCTCTTCTCAGTAATGAAATGCAAGGCTGTTGTGGGGTAAATGGCAAGAAAATGTCTCAAAGTAGGGGGAGTTGAAAAAAGAAACAATGTGTTATCTCAGGACGGGAAAACATAGTTTTAGCCAGATCTTCAGTGTGCAGCCTGGTTGACCTGAAACTTGTGACCTTCCTGCACAGTCTCCCCAGTGCTAGGATTACAGATGTGTGAACCAAACTCAACTAATGTAAAGCATTTAGAAAAGCAAAGCCCACACCATAGCAGTAACTGAATTTCCTGTTAACTATGAATCCAGAGAGCCATCTAGGAACTGAAAGGTACTTCTGGAAGAATTTCAGCCCACTAGGCTGTATTGGCCAGGAAGCTCAGGAAAACTCTGTGCAATGATAGAAAATAAGCTAGAAATAAAATTGCATGTTATCTAATTTTAGGGGGAGAAAACTTAAGACTCCATTGCAGCCATGTCTGGAACATAATGTTTGGTTCACGGAGTCACAAATGAAGTGTGAAGTGGTGAGCAGATGGGTAGCGGCTAAGGCTGGCTAAGGAGAAGCTATAGAGACAGCGACCAAGTATTGCCGTTCACTACCCACAAAAGACAGACATACAAGGAATGGCAAAGTTAATGTGGCTCCCAGAACCACTAAGAGTGACCACATAGTTAGGACACGTTCTGCGTGTCCCACAAGTCTAAGCACCTAACAGGCACGGTATCGTTCAGTATCTGTTCACTTTATGAAGGAGATTCCACAGCTGACTTCATGGTAAAGGCATCGTGAAGGATATGGTCAGAGTAAATAAGGATCAAAGCTATCAACAGGCAAGAGCGCAGCACAGACCTTTAAACTCAAAAGAGTCAAATCCAAGACAAACAAAAGGAAGTGAGACTTTATACAGTGGGCAGTAAAACCTGCGGGGCTCACCACATCCAGCAGTAGCAGAAGTTGGGTAGTCCATGGTTCAAGAAGGCTTTGGACTACATCTGTAGAAAATAAAACCTAGAACATGCTAATAAGAGGATCTTGTAAATTGTTATCAACCTATGGGATTGTCACGGAGGCTGACTCCCTGCTGCTATAATCAATACACTCCCTCAGTTCCATTTCAAACTTTTGGGCTATGTGGATCCAAATTCTGGCCACATGGTGGCTTTTCTTCTTAAACTATGACATAAGTGATGAAATGGTACAGCAATTCCTTGTAATCACCCATCAGGGTGATTGTCATTTATATTATGCCTGATTCTGTTTTAATTGATAGCATAAACCACACAAACTCCCATTTCCAACAAAGCTCTACACCCTGTAGACATGCAATCCTTTGTAAAGACAACCTACTGAAGGTGCCTTGTCCCCCAAAGAAGAGGCAGAAGCATTTTTTTTTTCTTTTAGCATCTAATGTCTAAGTCAACGGTTATTTGGGTTTTGAGTCTATATTTTTAAAACAAAAAATATCCATTTAAAAGGAAACATTTCATCTGAGAAACATCAGGAAATAATCTGAAGAGAAAGTGTCTCCCATAAAAAACTTACATAGTGGCTTCTCTGTTGCACCAGCCTTCATTCACAAGGTCTTCTGTTCCGTAGGCCTGACACTGCTGGTTTTGAAAAAAAAAAATGTCCCAACATCCTACCTTGACTTTTATGACCTCTACCCTAATTGAAACACTGTATATGATCTGTGTACACCATGCATGTGAGCAAAGAAGAGAAGACAGATTGGCTGTAACCACCGAGTTCACAGACAGCTTCCCTTATCAATGGGCAGGAAGTATGCAAAGAAACAACGAGGAGAGCTGAGAAACAAAGGGACAAGTGAAGATAGCCTTGTTCTATAAAGATATTTATACTTAACCATTTTCAATTGCTTTAAAAGAGAGATGGTAACTAACTAAATGCAGTTTCAAATGCTGGTATAGGTATCTGGGCCACAGGCAGAAACAAATGAAGCTAACTGATCTTATTCTATGACTTCTTTAACTTCTCCCAGCCCACATGGAAGCCAGTAAGTACTTAGTCTGACTGTAGGCCATTCTCATCCCTCGATTTGATCACAGTGTGTCTATGTTCCTCCTATTTGTTACCTTGACCTAAGAACCTTTTCATCCTCATTTTTTAAAAGTTAATACTTACTAAATATTGTCTCTTCTTTGAAGTTGCAAGTAGCGATAGCATGAGGGCAACAATCTCTTCTGACCCTCATATAAGCCAAGTGAACAGTTTTTGTCTGGTAGCTCACCACTTTGAACTCCTATTTCTTCATCTGTAAAAATGTAGACAATGCCTTTCATTTTCCCAAGAGCTTAGGGGCTGGGGAATGTAGCTGAGTTGGTAGAGTGCTTGCCTAACATACATGAAGCCTGGAGTTAGACTCCCAGCATCACATAAAAATTAGGCATTGTAGCTGGGTGGTGATGGTGCACACCTTTAATCCCAGCACTCGGGAGGCAGCAGCATGCAAATCTCTGTGAGTTTGGTGCCAGGCTGGTGTACAAGAGCTAGTTCCAGGACAGGCTAGAAAGATACAGAGAAACCCTGTCTCAAAAAAAAAAAACAAACCAAAAATTAAATGGCATTGTAGCATGTTCCTATAATATCAGAAAGTGGGAGATGGAAGAGGCAAGATCAAAAGTTCAAGGTCATCTCTTGATATATATAACCAGTTCAAACACAACATGAAATACTGCCTCAAAAGTAATAACAACAAAAAACATAGTTTAGAATCCTTGGGTGTATGTCCTTCTATTTAACTCCTGAAACCACTCTCTGAGGTAATTATGGCTCCCATTTTACAAACAAAAGAATTGATGCTCTTGAAGATTGAAAATCTTTTCTTGGGATAACCTACAAAAGGCCAGTGTATGAGGAGAGTTGTTCCTTTATGATGTTGAGCTGGCATAGACTTAGAGAAGCTGCCAGAGTCACAGTGCCTGGCACATGAACCATTTGTCTTTATGGAGTATGTTGGAGCCCTAGAAATCTAGGTAGGAATCCTGACTCTGGATAGCCTGTGCAAACCTTCCTCTTCAGAATACATTTTCTTATTTGGAACATAGGCTTCTGGGAGAATAGCTCATCAGTAATCTTATGCAGATGGAACTCCTGCACTGCAATAATACTCAGCGTGGGAAGCTACTCCCATGGGCACAATGGCGACACACGTGTTATGGGGATAGCAAACACTTTCCAGTTGAATTTAAGACCCTTTCCATGGGAGGAAACTCATGACTGTAAATCTGGTCACAAACCCTGGTTTGGAGCGCTCACAAGACCCAGAAGTCAACCTACCATAATTATTGTGTTATGTGGACCTAGTATCAAACTACCTGTTATACATCTCTTTGCCAGTGGATTCATGTAGCTCCCAAACCTCATCAGAGGATTTTCTTTATGCAGTGAACAGTAGTTCAGACAGAAACTCACAGCTGCTCACAGTGCAGAGAAGAAGTGACTGACGAGTGTTCAGCCACAAATGGGACATTTAGATCACCCCCCTTTCAAGGTTCAGGGTGAGTCTCTGAAAAGGTCAGAAAGGACAAAAGTGAAACGACGCCTTTTAGAAATGACAAGATCACTGCCCTAAATGAAGGCCCAGCAGCTGCGGCTGCCTGCAGAATACCAGCACAGAATCAAGCCAGTCAACATTCCAGCGTTGATGTGGGAGGGGATCAGGAGTCCCTGATCCTAGCTGAGGAACTAAGGACACTTGATGGCTTTTAAGGTGTGTTTCCTGGTGTGTTTCACACTCCAGTGGATGGCCCTGCCACCAGGAGCAATAAGAGGCTGGAACTAATGGGCCAGGCAGTGTTTAAAAGAATACGGTTTCCGTGTAATTATTTTGGGTAAAGCTAGCTGGGTGGCGGGAAGCAGCCCTGCTGCTCCTATTACAACAGAGTGAATCTGAGGATCTGGAGGCCACGCCCCCAGGCCACTGAGTCAGCCTTGGCATTGCCTAAGGCCACTGGGTCCTTGGAGGATTGGTGTCCCTGACAGTGAATAATGGCTACTTCTGCAGGGCCTCCAGGAGGTTGGCTATAAGGGGTCTGTTAACTATGGGCATGCCCTTGGTAGTAAGGAAGCCCCTTTCCTTCCAGAGTGCAGAATAAGTATGGGCTATTGAGAAGGCATATTTAGAGTCAGTGTAGATGTTAGCCTTTTGGCCCATGGCTATTTGGAGTGCCCTAGTTAAGGCAATTAATTCGGCCTTTTGTGAGGAGGTTCCCATTGGCAGGCGGGTCGCTTCAACACTGCATACGCTGCCTGGTGGTTTCCTAATTTATCTATAAGGGCACTTCCATCAACAAACAGGGTGAGTTGGGGATCTGTAAGTGGCTGGTCTAGAAGACCGGGGTGAGGTTAAAGCCTCTACAGCCTCTGGGCAAGAGTGAGAGGAGGTACCTGAGGGGGAGAGAACAGGAAGGAGAGTTGTGGGATTTAGGGCAGGACTAGAAGCCAAAGTAATTTGGGGGTTTTCTAGAAACAGTAAGTAAAAAGCCTGGACTCAAGAAGGCCTAAGGGGAGAGAAAGAGGAGTATCTCAGAAGGTCTGAGAGGCGGGGAGTAGAATATACTGTAATTGGTACGGACAAGGCGATCTTGAGAGCCTCCCAAGTGAGTTCAGCTGCTGCTGCCAGGGCTCTCAGGCATGGCTGCCATCCACAAACAGTGAGGTCCAGCTGTTTGGATAAAAAGGTGATGGCCCAATTTGAAGGCCCAGCCTGTTGGGTTAGGACTCCTGTGGCCACTCCTGACCTCTCATCTGTATAGAGATGGTAAGGCTTTGTGGGGTCTGGAAGAGCAAGAGCAGGAGCTGTTAGAAGGGCATCCTACAGTAGAGAGAAGTGGCGATGGATGATGGCCCAGTGGGTGAGAGGTCCCATGGATGTCTCTCTGGCTGCCTGGTACAGAGGTCTGGCTGTAATGGAAAAGATAGGAATCCAATGGTGAAAGAACCCTAACAGACCCAAAAATGAGAGGATCTGAGCCCCTGTGGTTGGAGACTATAAATCTCGCAATGTCTGGACCCTGTCAGAGGTGAGGGTTTTAGACCCTGGGTTGAATTAAACACCCAAAAATACCACTGTAGGAGAGCGTAACTGAGCTGTAGTTGGTGAGACTCGATATTCCAGGGATCTGAGGAAGTTTAGGGGCACAGAGGTGGCCTTTTGGGACAGAGACAATGTAGGACTGCAGAGAAGTAGGTCGTCCATGTACTGGAGAAGCATGCTGGAACCTGTGTCAAAGTTTGAGAGATCTCAAGCCAGAGCTTGGCCAAAGAAACGGGGGCAGTCTCAAAAACCTTGAGGGAGAACAATCCACATAAGCTGTCTGGAGGGCCGGGAATCAGGGTCCTCCCAGGTGAAGGCAAAGAGGAAGTATGAGTCAGGGTGTAAAGGGACAGTGAAGAAGGCATTTTTTAGGTCCAGAACAGTAAAGTAGGAAGTGGTTGGGGAACATTAGACAGGAGATTGTAAGGATTGTTAACCAGAGGGTGAACTGGAATGATGGCCTCATTTATGAGACAGAGGTCTTGAACCAAGCAGTAAGCACCAGAGGGCTTACACATGGGAAGGATGGGAGTGTTGCAGGTACAATGGAAACCAGGCAAGCATGTGCCAGTTACTAGAAAGACTGCTAGTGGTAGCACTTGGTACGGATGCTACTCTAGGACATGGAGTCCACTGGGCCAGATGTAGAGAAGGCCACTTGTAACTCTGCCACAAAGCAAGCCAAACCAAACATGGCTGACAGAAATGGGACAAAGTCATGGGGTTTGTGGGAGGAGACCACTCGAGTCACTTGTTCTCAAACTTGAGCAAACATCAGAGTCCCATGGGGGCAAAGATGGCTAGAACCTAGGCCAGAAATTCAGACTCAGTGTGTCTAGTGTGGAACCTAAGGATTTGTCTCTGCTTGCTGCAGCTCGTCGTCTATCTCTTAAGTGTTCTTTGAAATCTAGTCTCAGATCCAAAAATCTTAGGGTTTCAGTCCCAGCCAACAGAATTTCCTTGCCTTTGTATAGTCCTTCTCTATAAGAATCCACTTGAAAAATCCTAGCGTTGTATTGGTAGAACAAAGAGTATTCTGCCTATAACCAGTCCACTAGCATTAGGGCACTCACAGGACTCTAGGCAGTCAGGGTTGATGATGGCAAAGGGTACTAGGAAGGCTTGGGAGAGGGCTTGGGCGAAAATGAAGGTCAGTGTCAATCTAGGACTGGAAATGGCAAGAGACAGCTGGGATTAGTGTCCCTTTCCTGCCTTGGATTTCCTCTCCCAAGCTTTTTCCTCCTTAAACCTTTTCTGCTTTATTCCTACAACTAAATTTGGTGATGGATACAGGCAAAAGCCACTGTACGTTGGCATTCTCCCTACGCTCTTGCCTGTTCCTAGCTCAAGGCCACTATGTACTTTGTGGGAAGCCCGAGACAATAGCATAGATGATTGCAGTCTGAGCAAAAAAAAAAAAAAAAAATCATCCTAAACTAGCCATCTCTCTGGAGGTCAAGTGTGCCCTGTTTATCACATGACAGCAAAGTTGCGGAGAAAAGGCTGCTTTCTAAGTCACTGCCTGGCAGTTGTGGGTAGCTTATCTGCTACCTGCTAAACACAATGAGTGCAGCAGCCCGTGTCTACAGCTTCGAGGATTTCTCTTTTGGAAACAGTTATTAAATAGAAGGAGAAAGATAGTCTTGGATTTAAACTTCAGGATCGGAACTCATCTGTCCCATGCATTTCGAGGGGGCAGAGAGGACTTGGGGAATCTTGCCTCTTAATGGGGTTAGATATTTCCACAGCAAATCTTGGGAAACTGAAGCACACACATGAAACTCGGCTCTAATGATAAGAATGTACTTTTTTTTTCCAGCTCCGCAGGCAGAGACAATTTGGCTTAGGGATTCCACACGCGGTGTCTGGGCCTGCTCAATGCTGTTAAGCTATCAGGTACTTGCCTGTACCAACCTGCCCACGCTGCAGGAAAACAGGCCCCCCTCATTCTTTCAGAATTCATGACTTCTCTCCTGAACCATTCACCCCAGCTTATCTCAGACTCCAATTCCTAACTCCCGCTGCCTCTTAAAGTTTCTGACGGCGTGACTCATTCTTTCTTCGACTCTCTTACCTCACCCTAGGACCCGGCACTTGCGATTACTTCTCTGACTTGAACCTTGTGCAACTCCCTTGGGCCAATGACCACAGTCCCTGCCTGGTAACACTGCTTTCACCCATGGGAGAATAGTCCAGAAGAAAAGGTCTTTATCCTGCGATGAAACACTTTTACACGGACTGCTCCACCCGTGTCTATATGCACATTAGAAATCTTGCACATTCCAAACACAAATAAACACATATAGTATTTAGTACTTTTTACTTGTTCAATTGGAAGAACTATTATTTTTTAACCCTTCTTCCTATACAACTCTCCCCAGCAAGACCCCCATTGATTAATGACCATGGCATAATAATTATGTTGTTCATATATCTTTTTTCTTTTCAAACAGAGTCTTAAGTGGTCCAGGATAGCCTTGAACTCCCTGTGCAGCTAAAGACAACCTTGAAGTTCTGATCCTCCTAGCTCTACCTCTAGACTGTCAAGATTATAAAGCGTGTGTGCTACCACGGATGGTTTGTGAAGTGCAGGCTATGCCAGGAAAATACTTGACCAACTGAGACATACCCTAAACTCTGATTATATATCCCTTGAATCCATCTTTATTTTTCAGAAGTACTTGTCATCGTCTCTGAAAAACTGCGGTTCCCGCCTTAAGTTCTTCCCTATGGCATTGTTTAAGGCCTCTCACCCTCTGCCAATCCATCCTCTATACCCCCAGCACTGGAAGCTTTGCGGATGCTGAATTGATCATGGGACTGTCCTGCTTAGCCTCTTTCCTGCCGCGTACATGAATGGATTTCCTATAGTATACTCTTTCCTACTGAGAACAGTAGTAGTCTTGTGCATGTGGGTTGCACTTTAGAATAGCTTCATAGCTAGTATGAAGGTTTTACTAAAACTAAATGGCTTGCATACCATTTTGTTTCTGTATTTGAGGACTGTGTACCTTTTAGCTATAGCAGATGGTAAACCGTGTACAAGACAGATGTGATTTTAAAAACGAAACGTGTTTGATCAATTCTAAAAGCAAAACAAAATCAAACTTTCAGTGCCAGAGAATTTAGTCACTAGGTCTCATTCCAACGCTAGCACAGCTCAGTTGTTTAGACCACGCAGTGGCTGAGGTCAAAGTTGGTGGGTCAATTCCCATTTGTTTAACTTAGCCTCATCGAGTTTCAGGGGCATAGCCTGTAACCCTAACCTCACTCAGCTCTTTCACAACTGCAGGGCCCAATGGAATTCGGATGGAGAACTAAAGATAAATCTATTCCGTGACTTGACCCTTATTATTCAAAACTGCAAATAGAGTTCTAGGTCCTCAGTATTCTATTTGGTTTCTGTATGTGAAACTCCCCATAGAAGTTTTTAGTAATGATTGTAATACAGAGAGAAATAATATAGAGTTCTTCAGAATGCTTCTCTGAGGACCCTACAATGCATATCAAATATAGGAGGAGTTTTCTAGTCAGGAAATTGTAATTTAATAATGTGTCCTTTGGTACTTCAAACTTAATTAACAATAATGTAGTTTTAGATAAACACTAAACAATTTTGCTTATTAATTTCTACATTCTCTATTGAATGAATAAAGCAGCATTGTCTGGTTTATACCAGCTTTTTCATCAGCAGACATTTGGTGAGTATCAGGCTCAAATTTATTATATAGTTGGCGTTGCAAGTTACCTGAAAAGACTCTTACCTGGAATTTTCAGGTCTCTGCTTGTTTCTTCTAGGACTTAGACAAACCCATTGTTAATATGCAAATATCCTTGAAAAGAACAGCAAATGATCAGTCTTTAGCACAGAAGTATGAATTTATGCATCGTGCCCCTTCCAACTAAAAGATCAATGTAAAAGATACCCCCAAGGAAAACATCTGACTGGTATGGTTAGAAGGGAAAATAGTGCATCGAAGGTTCATGAGCCCAACAAACAGTCTCCGGATGCATCCACAGATGGAACAAAGCTGAAAGCAGAAGCAAACATTACCTACACCCCGAGGTCTGATTTTTTTTTTTTTATTTTCGAGACAGGGTTTCTCTGTAACTTTTTTGGGAGGTCTGATTTTTTTTTTATCAGACTGTGTCAACCAGCATGTAGTGTCCTTAGAAAACCACTTCAGTGGAAGTGGATAAGGTGCGTGGTTCCTTCAGGCTACGGGTCTGAGGGCAAGACCTCAGTGATAAACAATTCAAAACGATCATATTCATCTTTATTTCTGTAAAACTTTAGCAAAAATAACATATCTCTTTCCGTCCATGAGCCGGAGAGCATTTTTCTTGCCACGAGTCTGTTGATTCGCAGGCATAAACAAAGCTCAAATCACCGAGTCACAGTGCCGAGGTGAGGCCTTGCGTCAGTGACTTAAAACAGGCCAAACTCCCAGTTTTGATGGAATGTTGAAAGTTTGCTGTTCACTGTCACCTGCACAATAATTCCCGATAGACATTTCCTGCTCAGCAGGGTAGGGAGGCAGCTGGGGAGTGTGGGTGATTGACTTGGCATTTCGATTCCTTGTTACCCTTTCTGCCTTGCTCGCCTATGCAAGTGCTATTTAATTTAGTCGCCGAAGACGGATTCTAAGGAAATTCAAGAAATCTGAGGTTCTGGCTTACCTCACTCAGGATAGTGTTTTCTATTTCTATCCATTTGCATGCAAAATTCAAGACGTCCTTGTTTTTTACTGCTGAGTAGTACTCTAACATGTATATATTCCATACTTTCTTCATCCATTCTTCCACTGAAGGGCATCTAGGTTGTTTCTAGGTTCTGGCTATTACAAACAATGCTGCTATGAACATAGTTCTATCGGGAACTCACCAAGGCTAGCTGGCCTGGGTCTGAAAAAGCCTGAGATAAAACTGGACTCGCTGAACATAGCGGACAATGAGGACTACTGAGAACTCAAGAACAATGGCAATGGGTTTTTGATCCTACTGCACGTACTGGCTTTGGGGGAGCCTAGGCAGTTTGGATGCTCACCTTACTAGACCTGGATGGAGATGGGTGGTCCTTGGACTTCCCACAGGGCAGGGAACCCTGATTGCTCTTTGGGCTGATGAGGGAGGGGGACTTGATTGGGGGAGGGGGAGGGAAATGGGAGGCGGGGGCGGGGAGGAGGCAGAAATCTTTAATAAATAAATAAATTTAAAAAAAGAAATCTAAGGTTGCAGGGATTTGAGGCTAGGTCAGTTAAAGAAGCTTAGCATGTGTACGGGCCTAGGTTGCATCTCCAGTACCACGCACTTGTGCCTGTGTGCGTGCACGCATGTACGCGCATGGGTGGGGGGAGGCAGGGCAACTCTTCAAGTAAAAGGAATAATGGTCAGCATTTGCATTCAGCATGTTCTAACATATAATACACAGTTACACAGTTATGTGCATGTGTTCAGTTCCCACACAGACCTCTTGTGGTAGGTCATGCTATCTGGATTTTACCTATTTTCAGGGTTAAGAAGACATGCCCCAAACTTCATGGCTAATGAACGGTGAGCATTCCAGTCTGGATTCCAAATTCCAGGCTCTTGATAGCACACCTCATGTTGATTGATATTATTGCCATTGATCAGAATTTCCAGTCTAATATTTTAAAATTGACGTAATTTATTCTCTGTGTGTATGAGTGGTGTGTGTGCATGTGTGTGTGGGTTTGTGTGTGTGTGTGTGTGTGTGTGTGTGTGTGTGTGTGTGTGTAGTGCACATACTTGTGGAAGCCAGAGGAGATGCTCAGGTGTCCTGCTCTATCAATCTCTTCCCCACTCCTTTGAAACTTGGAGCACTGGCATATGACCGGTAAGATCCAGCGGTCCCCTGTGTATCTCCATGTGCCATGGTGCTTGGGGTTACGCTGTTGGGCTTCCAGGTACTGCGACTCAAACTCGATTCCTCAAGCTGGTGCAGAGTGTGCATTCTTCTGTTGATCACTAGATGCTATCTGTTTTGCTTCTATCATGGTTTTCACAACTATTATTGAGCTTCCAGTATCTTAGGGAACCCTAGTGTAGGCTACCTTCCATAGCAACAGTCTGCAGATTGGTGTGTTGGTGGTATTGGGATCTGTGCTCCTTGAGCCTGCTACCCGTGGCCTATTTAGCAATGCAAACAAGAGCATGATGTTGCCTTGCTGGAAATGTCTCAGTGGCTCCCTAGTGCTTTCTGGATGAGGCTCAAAATTCTGAGCATGGCCCCCATTGGTCCTTCCCCCCCTTTCTTCTTCTGTGCCCTATGTTGATAAGAACATAGCGGACAATGAGGACTCCTGAGAACTCAAGAACAATGGCAATGGGTTTTTGATCCTACTGCACGTACTGGCTTTGTGGGAGCCTAGGCAGTTTGGATGCTCACCTTACTAGACCTGGATGGAGGTGGGTGGTCCTTGGACTTCCCACAGGGCAGGGAACCCTGATTGCTCTTTGGGCTGACGAGGGAGGGGGACTTGATTGGGGGAGGGGGAGGGAAATGGGAAGCGGTGGTGGGGAAGAGACAGAAATCTTTAATAAATAAATAAATAATAAAAAAAGAACTTGTACTCTTGTCCCTGAACATTTCTTTTTTTTCCTGTTCATTTGATGGGAGAAGGTTCTCCCTCCTGTGTTCTACCTTATTATGTAAGAAAGGCCTAATGTGTACTTCCTCAGTAAGATTTTTCTTTCACCTTGAAATATAACACCTGCATTTATCTGCATTAAACTCCTGCAGTGTACTTAACAGATTTAGTTGTAATTACTGACTTCTATCATCCTTTGGCTCACTAGACTGTGAGATAATAGTGAAAATCGTATTTCATGCAAAGTACAGTGGTTTTTGCCTAGCACCATGCTTGCAACACAATAGTGAGGAAAAAAAACTGTATCAACTACTTCAAATCCAACCAGCAATCAAGATGTGCTATATGCCAGCCTCATGAAATGTAGTGAGGTACTAGGTCCAAGCTTTACTGAAAAAGAATTGCACAATTTGTTTTGCTAAGAAACCACATAAAACATTTTCGAATTGACAGACTGTGTGGAACTGAGAAAGTCTATAGTAGTTCAGAAGATTAGAAACTAGGGAGGCAACATCAGAAACAACGATTAGTTATGACCGGTCAACAACAATTGAATATTGACAAATCTGGCAAGTGTCATGATACTCATTGTAAATCAGATTTAATAAACCCAAGGCTTTTTAATGGAGAAGGTGCTCTGTGCTATTTAGGGAAAAACTCATCCCTCAAGAGAGCGAGTAAAGGAAAGTTTGTAGAAATAAAGACTAAGTGCCTCCTGGTGCTGGGAGAGAGATTGCTAGCTAGTGGGGATGTGCTATGATCGGAATATCTTCATTAAGAGCATTTGTACTTATTCCCTCTGATGGGCTGATTGAAGCTTGCCGGCTTTACATTTAACCAAGCAGTTTGAGGAAAAGAGAGAGGGGATTTAATGCTACCCACTGAGCTGAGTATAGCATAACACTGCTATATTGATGTTCTGTAGCCCATTGTTCTGTTCCTTCCTATTGACCCCTGTAAGAACAGGGCGTACGTGGTCTCTTTTAATGCTTCTCTCCATCACCAGGGGCCATCTGGAAAGTCAAACCCCTTTTCTCAAAGTGAGGTGAAAACAAACTAAATGGCCATAGATATAGAAATGGAATATTATTTAGCCATAAAAAGACCAGAATCTTGCCATTTGTCACAAGGATAAAACTTCAACACATTATACTAAGTGAAATAAGACAGTAATAAAAGAATAAACACAGAATGATTCTCTTCTTTTGTTTAGTTGAAATATAAACCACTATTCTTTAAGTAAGATAAATGTCCAATACTTGGGCAATTTCAGACTTTTAATAAACATTTAGTATATATATTTTATGTTTTCAAATTCTGTAGAAAAAAGCTCCCTCAATAATATATTAAGTGTTAAGTATTTATTATGTATGCTAATGTGTAATATTTGTATCTTGAAAAGGAAGCTTTGTTTGGAGTGGTAAATCCTGTCACTAAGCTTTTAAATTTAGTGAGTGGAAAGAAACCTTGAATACAGACAGAAGAAAAGAGACATTTGCAGATTCACATAAAAGGCAGGAAAAGGCCAAGAATACTTGCTTTACCATTTTGCTTTCTCTACAAATTGATAGGGTGAATGTTCTTGTGTGTTGCTTTTGTCTGATGAATTTGCTTTTATACAGAAATATATATGTATATTAGACAAAATAAGCTCTCAGGAACCTAATCCAGCTTGACAAAATTATGATCTTTAAATCAGGGTGCTTTGGTCTTCCCATCATATTTAAGAAGCCACAGCAGTAGCATCCTACACAACCACACACAGTTTTCTTAAGATGTATGGGCTGTGCTTCAAGATTCAAGCCTGCATTTATATGACAACATACTTACTAAAAGGAGAATTGAAAAGTCTGTAGCCTAAGTTCATGGACTAACATTGAGCAGGGGAGTACCATGTCCATTCATATTCCCCAAAGCCTTTCCAATGGCCTGTGGAGACTGATGAGAATGGAGAGGGATGGGGATAAGGCATGTAAACCAATCTGACTAGCATGCTCATCAGGCAAGACAGGGATGCTGCATCCATGGGTGGCAGATCTGGGGTTGATTAGGAGGGATACTTAATATTGGAAGTGGTAACATAGACAGTGCTTGTAGAGTATTTCCATTGGGGTACATGATAGAATTCAGGGAATAAATGAAAGTAGTCTCTAAATGTCTTGCTTAAGAAGCCAAGTCATTTCTGGATCCAGTTTCTATAAGTAATCATTTGGGAAATGATTCCATTTTTGGAACGTCTGTGTTGACTTTTTTCTTCCCCATTGTTGTTCATTTAAAATCTTTTTAAGCAGTCAGGCAGTGGTAGCACATGCCTTTAATCCCAGTACCTGAGAGTCAAAGGCAGGAGGGTGTCAATGAGTTCGACGCCAGCTAGAGCTACACAGAGAAAAACTTTCTGGAAAAATCAAAGATTAAATAAAATAAAATCCTATTTAGTGTCTCCTCCTCAGCTCCAGTCTCTTCTACAAGATGGTCTGGTGACCCGTGAGAGCTAAAATCTCTTTCTCCCCTGGCTCACACTAGCGTCAGCCTAAAACTAACAGAGCAAACCAAATGTGGTCAGAGACTGTGTCTGGTGGGCAAAGACTGCTTGAGAGCAAAGCAAGGAGGAAAAAAACAAGACTCCACAGCGAGAGCCTAGATATCTCCCAGCAGACAGTGCACAGCAGGGCCTTTGTAGATAGAACAGTGCCTGATACAGGAGAGAGTTCATAAAGCATGACTTGGGCTAGAGCAGGAAGGTGAAGAGCCAAATTCCCAGGGCCCCGTGGAGAGAATGTGCTGTTGTATTGGTAGTGAAGGGATTACATGCAAAGTTCAAACTGGGTTCAGATACAAGCCATTGTTTTCCATGCAGGGGTGAAACAAAACAGAGCCTTCCCCCTCCAGGAGCCAATATTAGAATCAAAGAGAGGAGTTCCACCCTAGAGTAGAGGGTAAAAGGAAGGTGAACCAACCAGAATCCTCATCCCTCTAAGGCACGTGATTAAACTGGAATGCCTCGCAGATAGAATCCTAGTAGATTCCGCCTAGGGCCTCTAGCTGTGCAAAGTCATGTGAACTGTGTCTGGGGAAAAAGAGCCTTTACTGGTTACATAGTATACAGTCTGGAATTCCTTTCTTTCACAGGGATGTCTTCTGAGAACGCCAAACTGCTTTGCTAATTCTCCGTAGACAAAGTGGATGTTAGACAAATAAAATAAAATAAAGAAGACAAGGGAAATAAAGGAATGTGAGTAGCAAATGCACAGATAAAGTCACCCACAACCTGGAATAAGAACACCTCCAGTCCCATCACACACAGCAGCTTAAGGTCTGAACTACACTGCCGCACAGAGATCATTCCTCATGGGTAGAAACCCTCAGACCACTAGATTTAATCTTCCCTTGCCTTGTGGAAAAACCCATTCCTAGTAAACTGAAATACCATCATCTGGCAGGAATAATAATTAATCTACTTTCTATTTCCATTCATTAAGCAAACACTGAGGACCTGGGACAACATTAGGGAACGAGCACATCTCTAAACTCTCATCCATATACACAAGGCCAAGGTTAACCTGAGCCCAGGGTGTGAAGGTGTAAGTGGGTAAAGGTAAGGTCCTGGAAAGGGTAGAATTTGCTAAAGGCCTGAAAAAGCTCAGAGACTGGAGAGCCGTGGGACTACAATTTAAAAACGCAGCCACGGAGGAGGTGGGAACTTTGAAGGAAGAGCCAGGGCTGGAGAAGGCTCAGTTTAAGATAAGGAGACTAAAGCAGACACAGAAAGGCAAATACTCAAACCTGAAGGAAACCAAGTCCCCTGGGTGTAAATTCATAATAGAGAGTCTGGCATTTTAAAGTATGTGGTGTGTGCGGTGGCGAGAAGGAGGGGGTGCTTCGGGCGCTGTCAACCCTGAGTAACCTTTGGTAACAGGGTGAAGAGAGTTACCACTGGAGCAAAAGCAGCTATGTCAGTGAGCCTAAACTGAACAAAAGAGGAAGTGAAGAAAGTTTGTTTGTTCGCTCTGGGGGCAGGAAATCCGGTGACTAGCCTTATTTTTCACACATTTCAGATTATTCAAAGGTTTCTTTCCTTTCTTACAAACAGTGCCTTCAAAATGGGAGGGGACTCCTCACAGGCACTGTTGTCTGGAGAACGTGAACACCTTTGCTAAGGAAAACAATCCAATTTGAATTGCCCTTTACTCTGTGAAGCGATGCTTTAGGCAACACGGATCCCTGCTGCGGCAGATCCATAGTCATGCTACATTAACAAACGTAATTCGATTGCATTGAATAAAAATGCCAACGTATTGGAAGCCAATAAAATCAACAGGCTAGCTACCTTTTCCTTGCAGAAATGTTTTTATAGGACTGAAAGCAACAGTTACTTATGAGCTATCATCATTTCAACAGAATGAGTAGGAGCCTGGACGGTGATGAGGACTCCCTGGGGTTGAAGAGGAGTTAGGGAAGGCATCAGATGATAGTCGATCAGGCAATCATAAAGCAACAATGGCCAGGCAAGTGATGACATGTATTTCTGCAAGGACACAATAATGTGAAGGAAATCCACTCCTGGGCTAGGCTAGCCCATTAGCAGAGAGATGGAGGCTTCTGACCACCTGCTGCTCAAATTTCAAGTTGAAGGTACAATTGTAACAAGAAGGGGATGTTTCATCTGGGAGTGAAAATGAACCTCGGGCAAATGCATAGGATATATATATATCCTAGAAGTCTGTCAAAGGCGTGGTCAGATAATGAAGAACAAGAGTGTAAAAACTGTCTGCCATGTATGCTGAGGCTGGCATAGTTCAAACAAGTGGATTTTCTAAATACCCCAGGGCCAGCTCGTTCCAACATACCACATCAATACTCTTCGTCCGAGAGTCAACAAGACTCTCCCTAGGGGTCTAGTCTCATAAACCACATACAAAGGCATGTACCAGGAATTACAGCACTAGGGAAGTGGAAATACATGAGACCATGCCCCGGGAAAAAAAAGATCAGTCTCACCTTCAAATAGAGCTGTGTATGGAGGTGCGCATTCCATGTCAACGCTGTCTTCCTGACAGCGTCTTCTCTGGGCTGTGTCTATTGGGTGTTCTGTGAGGCTACATGTCTCTACAGGCAACTGAGACTCACTAAAAAGGCCAAATTATATTTACAGGCCAGACTGGCCAATTTATCATGGACCGGTAAGGGCAGGATTCTTCCCATGCTGTCTTAATTGGTTTGGGGGGCGGCGGGGGAAACTTGTTGCGTTCAATGAATTCAAACAAAACACATATGAGTTAAGTTTGGTATTTAAAGGCACATAATGAAGATCAGGCTTCTAGCTAATACAGGGTAACGGTGTCCTGTTAGGACTCTCCATTCCCTTATCATCATTATTCTGGGACAACCACCAGTTTTGGGGTCCTGGTCAAGGTTAGAGTCCCTTGTATTCTGAAGTAAATATTTCTTGTTGCTTTAAGTGGGCTAGAATAACATAGACACTCAGTTCAGGCAAACTCCAAGAACTCAGGACAGGGGCCATTGCAGAAGTCAGGATATGAAGATGACTGGTTTCCCAGGCCATAGAAGAGCATGAACACAGACAAAAGGAGAACCGTGTGGAGCAGGGCTCAGGGATGAAGGCTTGTTGTCAGCACCGAGACACACAGAGCACACAATAGCGTGGAGACCGAGAAACTGAACACTATGTAAAATCACCAGGCTGGAGGATAAGAGGAATGAATGAAGGCAAGAGCTTTTTGCCATTGACTGAAGAGTGGGAAATAGTGATCTCAAAACTGGGCCAAGGTATTGATCTGCACTTCCAACATCGAGAGTGGATCTTGCGTCTGAACAGCAGACAGGAAGAGATGGTGGGACTTGATACATTTGTTTCTTTTCATTTATTGAGAGCTCCTCTTTGAAAGGTATTATGAATCAGGTGAGACCACTTGAAACTCAAAGGCCATACTGAGAGCACAAAGCCTGCAGGCTTCAACTCTGACAAAAGGCCAAGTGCATGAGCTCTTTAGGGTGCGTGGTGAGGTTCGCTATTGATCCTGGGCCAGACTTAGAATCTCTGATTCTTGTTCCTTGTAACTGAATTTTTAAAGTAGTTACTGTAACAGTACACCACATTTAGAGTACAGGAGAGGTAGTAGCTCAGAGAGTAAAATGCTCCTGTTCAAGCGCGAGGAACTATTTGATCCACAGAACCTAGGTAAAGAAGCCAGGTGACGTGGCATGCTCTTGTAATTCCAGCACTGGTCGGTCAGAGATAGATGAATCCTTGGGGCTTGAAGGCCAGGCCCGTCCAGCCTAACTGGGGAGTTCCAGGCCAGGGAGAGGCTCTGTCTCAGAAGACAAGGTGGATAATACCTGAAGAGTAGCATTTGAGGTAGCCCTCTAGGCTCCACTTGGACACATATGCACGTCCCCGCAAGCATGCACACATAGCTACATACATGTACATATACACAAAATAGCATTTAACAGCTGGCCTTTATTGAAATATTAATAGGTATAAAAAAGAGAATTATGAGACACAGAAGATGAGAGGAGAGAAATTTGACTCCCAAAAGTTGTCCTCAAACTACTATACAAACTCCAAAGCATGAGGATGTACACACACACACACACACACACACACACAAACAACAACAACAACAATAATAATAATGCAAAAAAATACTTTTTAGGATCAGGATAATAGTTCATTGGTAAAGTACTGGCCTAGCATTTGTGTGTCCTTGGGGTTCACCTGAGTTACCACAATAATAATAATAATAATAATGTAGCAACAGTGATAACAGCAAAATAATAATTTTTCAGACTTACTGTGAGGGTTGGATGATATAATGCACATAAAGTATGTAGCAAACTATCTATACTAACATGCTTAAAATGATGTTTTTTGAAAAAATTAAATAAATAAATAAATTTAAAAAATATTCTTTTGGCCTTTCTTAATTTTATTTTTCATCTGTTGAATGTGATACTATATACTTCTATTTATACTTTTAAAATGTATATGTTACCTGGTCTACAAGAGCTAGTTCCAGGCAGAGAAACCCTGTCTCGAAAAACCAAAAAAAAAAAATGTTCAGAATGCTCCAGAAATCTTTATCCTCAATAATTTTCAAATAGCTTTTCAAACAAATCTCAGCAGGTATTTGACTATTCACTTGACCTATACAGAGAAGGTTTGCATTTTCTATGATCAGGAATGACTTTCCCTAATCCCACTAGTTTGTCAATTTGTGAAAAATGACCCTTGCTCTCAGCATTCCTACTTTGGAGTAAGATGAGGATTTCTCTCTTACATTAGATGACTGATATTCTCAATAGGAAATTAAGTATGTCCAACTATCTTCATTCCATAATTACTCTCTTTATTCTACTTAGTTAATGTCTCAGTTCCATTTAAGATAAAATAGAAAGAACCACTTTGAAAAAACCTGTCATCTCATTTGGCCTCTTTCTTTTCTTTCTTTACTTTTTTAAAACAATCTTTTTTTATTTTACATATCAATCCTAGTTCCCATTCCCTCCACTTCTCCCACCTCCCCCACCTTCTTCCCACCCTACTCCCAATCCATTCCTCGGAGAGGGTGAGGTCCCCCCTGGGGAGTCAGCAAAGTCTGTCACGTCACTTGAGGCAGGACCAAGGCTCTCCTTCCTGTATCTAGGCTGAGCAAGATATCCCTCCATAAGGAATGGGTGCCAAAACTCCAGTTCATTCACTAGGAATGAATACTAGTTTCCCAGACAGTGGCCCCACAAACTGCCCAAGCCACAGAACTTGTAGCACAAACAATAAAAACCCAGAGACAGATATTGGCATTCACCTTGAAGATCAAAAAAGCAAAACAGCCAACCACTAGAGAGACCTTTTACCTCTACCAACTCTTCAGACAGAAAGGACGATCCTGCAATTGTCTCCACCAACCTCAGACTCCACACTCCACTGAGTTCCTGTCTCTTCCCCTTTACATTCCTCTCTGCCCAGCCATATCTCTCCTGTCTCTACCTTCCTAGTGATGAGATTAAAACCATGTTATCCCAAGTGCTGGGATCACCTTGGTGTGAGTTCTGCTTCTGTTTTAGACAGATTCAATCTTGTGTAGCCCACCCAGGGTAGCCTTGAACTCACAGAGATCGGTCTGTCTGCCTCTATCTCCCAAGTCCTGGGATTAAAGGTGTGTGCCACCACTGCCTAGCCTGTATGGCTGACTAGTATGGATGCTTTGCCCTCTGATCTTCAGGCAAGCTTTATTTATTAAAACACAAATAATATACTACTACAATAACTGTCACCCACATTGAGAGGGCCTACTTTGGCTCTGTGTAGGTTCTCCAGAGTCAGTGACCTCCCACTAGCTCAGGTCAGCTATTTTTGTGAGTATCCCCATCATGGTCTTGACCCCTTTGTTTGTATTATTGCTCCTCCCTCTTTATAACTGGACTCCAGGAGCTCAGTCCAGTGCTTCACTGTGGTACTCTGCATCTGCTTCCATCAGTTGCTGGATGAAGGTTCTATGATGACAATTAAGGTAGTCATCAATCTGTTTACAAGGAAAGGCTAGTTTAGGCATCCTCACCACTATTGCTTAGATTCTTAGCTGGGGTCATCCTTGTGGATTCCTGGGAATTTCCCTAGTAATTTGACTTCTTTCTCAATGGACTCATGAATCATCATGAAGCCTTAGCTTGGGCTTCTTGGAAAGCAGATTCTTAGACAGGGATTCATATAAAAATAGATTGTTGATGAAAAATGAGACTATCTTGGCTGAGGTGCATCTCAGTGGTAGGATGCTTACCTGGCATTCCAGAGGCTTGATTCCCAACAATGGAAAAAAATGTCAAGATTAGAGAGAGTTACATTACTAGGTTTTGGTGAAAATAAAGAAGCTAGAACTGTTGAATCTGCTAGTATTAAAAAAAAATGAAATTATCTACCTCAGTTGTAGTTATATAAACTTACATAAGCAATCCTGAACTGATCATGTGACCATGGAAGTTCTCACACCCTGGAAGACAGATACAAAAGGAAATTATAAATCTTAAAAGATAGGCTGTCTGGGCACTGCAGGTAATGTGTTTATATGTGTGGTAGCTTCTAAAGAAAATAATGTCCATCCATGGAATATGCTATGAAGCTAGCTACCACCACACAGGGCTGACAATCATGTGGAGAATCTGTGAGCAATGGTGTAAACCATACATCTGAGAATTATTCCCTCCCAAGGAGCCAGGGGCCACAAGCCATATCTCATGGTCATTTGCAGATTGCTGCCCCTGTACATGGCTCTGAATTCTCTGGGAAAAATATCTTTGAGCAGCAGTATAGTAGGAAGTTGGCCTGAGCAGAGCAGAAGCTTCAGGGGTGAAGATGAATTCGGACAACACATACAATACTAAGAGAAGCTCCAATGGACTTTTCAGCCCTGAGATGCAGGACTCTTGAGCTGAAATATAGTTCTCTTAGCCAGTTTCCCCAATCTTTGACAATTATTTTTGTTACTTCTTTGACAATTTCATACACCATGTTTGGATCCTAAGTTGGCTCTCCCCCAGCTCGCCCTCAGATCTAGCACCATTCCCTACACACTTTGTGTCCTTCTTTTGCTTTGTTTTGTTTTTAAACCAAGCCCACATTTTGCTGCTTATATATTTGCCATGAGTGTTTTTCTGCTTCCCCTGGCATACTTCTTTTTTCTTGCTCCTGAAGTAGTGCAGTTTGACAATGGAGGATGATTTTAGGAATAACAATAAAAACAGAGCTACAGAGTAAATATATGCTTTTCTATACTAGAACCATTTGCCTTGAGGTTCTCGTACCTCTCTGACCTCTTCTTATCGTTTTACCTCATAAAAAGAATCAAGCCTGAACAGAGGGAAATGGAGTGTGACGGGGCTGAAATTAGAGCGACTTTGGGGAAGCAAGAGATAGATGCGAGGAGAGAAAGTCATAAGACAGAGGCAGATCCATGAGCACCTGGCACAACAGATGACGATTCTACAGCCACACTCTTCTTCAGTGTGGATGGGAGGCGGTGAGAGGACTGAAGGATCGACAACATTCAGGTTTCTTTTCTTAAGATACAGATCAGTTGCTTTCACACATTGCTCCCAGATGTAGTAAATATTTGCCATCAAATGCTTCCTTCTCGCTAGCTCCCCCGGGGTTTTAAGGGAGCTGAAGAACTTGAGGATGGGATTCAGGAAGAGAAGCACCTATCTTTCAATGGAGCATCCCAAAGGACCAGAGCTTTGTTGCTTTCCCATCCCTGTGCAGCCATTTAGCATGTCACTGAGAGGATCGGTTGAGAATTAATTGGCATAATTATGGAAAAATTGACACACAGGATAGCAATTGGAATGAATCTATGATTTTAGACTCAGAGGACAAAAAGAAATTCCTTGAGTTCTATGGATATTAGAAATGAACATCCCAGCTGGGCGGTGGTGACGCATGCCTTTAATCCCAGCACTCCGGAGGCAGAGGCAGGTGGATCTCTGTGAGTTCGAATCCAGCCTGGTCTACAAGAGCTAGTTCTAGGACAGGCTCCAAAGCAACACATAGAAACTCTGTCTCAAAGAAAAAAACAAAAAAGAAAGAAAGAAAAGAAAGAAATGAACGTTCTAAAGACATGTGGAAGAGGCGTTATGTATTGGGATTATCTGGACAGTTTTGCCATACTGGAAGGAGGAGGGGTGGTGGTGGTGGTGGTGGCAGCGGCGGTGGCTACTAACACTTCCTGAACATCTACCTCGGACCAGATACTTCCCATTAGATGATATCATTATCCACAACACAACGTGGTGTCTTCAATGCTATTGTGATGTCTGGTTTTCAGAAGAAAAAATGCCAAGGCATGGAGTAGTTGAGGAAGTTGCTGAACGTCATGCATCTAGCCAGCGGGCTTCTAATCCGTGTGAAATCAAAGCCTGAGCTCTTTGTTGCCACTCTAGGCTGCTGCTTCCCATGGCTACGACTTGAGTTTGCTAGAAGGAGCTTAGCTGAAACTCATGGTGTTAGAATAGCACCGCTACATTAGCTGACCGCGGACTGAAGACCCGGGAAGAGCCGTCTTTATGATCAAATCATGCGTTCATAATTCAAAAGACAGGGGAAGAACTAAATGATTAGCGATGGTGAAGAGCCAGTTTAATGACTTCACGGAATCATGAAGTCAACATTAAAGAGGAGAATCGTGTGGCTGGAGCGAACACTGAGGCCGAAGTGGCACGTGCTGTTTTGTGACTTGTGTGGATTTTCAGGAGCCAGCAGCTCTCCATCCTGCTGCTAGCTTGTTCAACTTTCCTGTTGGTATCCTGAGTTCCCTAACCTCACTGGAGTCCCGATTTCACAGTTTCTTTCTCTTTCCAATAAATGAAGGAGTATTTACATCAAGTTCAGTTCTGTGTTTATATATTTCTCTCATGTAATTGTGAGGACCACTGGAATAACATTTGTGGCACAGTTCAAGGGGAAAGTGTGTATATGATCCATGCCCGTGTACTGTACGCACTCCCCTTTGGTTGTAGCTGCCTCTATGACGTAAATTACACTCAAGTATGCTTACCTCAAAAAATATAGGAAACTCTGCCTTGAGGGGATCTAGTACTGCTGATTTGCATATTCCAGACAGCAAACTCTGGCTATTGAGGTCCTTTGGTCTGAGTGTTCTTAAGGGTTTAGCGATGCTGCTTTGGGAGAATAAACATGAAAAGCATGGCTTCACGTTGGTGGGTGTGCACTTTTATTATGAGAGCCTGCTTGTGCCTGCTTGGCTTTGCCCTGCCCCCCTGCCCCCTCTCCTACCTTTCCCTGACTGAAACATCACAGAGCAGCCCTCAACAGGAAGCCGGCAGATACCCTGAGGCCTACTAGTAGTGTGATATTCTTAGAACTGTGAAAAGGGAACTTGAGAATCATACTGGAGGAGAAAAAGCCTGTTTTTAATCTATTTGGCCCTTAGGGGGTATCATATAGACAAGTATCAAGTATCACTCAGGTATCTAACCTCAGCATAAACCGGAGAGGCAAAGCAAGCCTCCCCACTGCATGCTGCTTATAAACACTTCCCAGGATCTGTTGTTTGCATTAGCTGATGGGAAAATGTGAGGGATGCAGAGGGTTGGAGAATGGAGTGGGTTAAAAGTGTCTCAACAACTGTGTGAGAGTTGGATGTTGGCCAAAGTCTAGTATCCCTCTGCATGCTCTGTGTCTAAGAAACCCTCCTCCCAACTGGTGACAGTGACACAGGCAGACTTGCACACCGCCTAAGCGTCAAATCACAGGCCCATAATAGTTATAAGGCGCCGTCGAGTTTTTCTGAATTACTGAGACACGGGTCATAATGGGGGCCAAATGCTGTTTCTGGTTTGAGGACTTTATGGCAAATGGGGAAGTCCCCTCCACCTTACCTGCAGAAAGAAATATCCTAGAAGATAACTGAGGAAGGCTCTCAGCATAGCACAGTTTAAAAGGCCATTTCTGCATCGATGGTTGACAGAGACTCACTTGGAAGAGAGCTGAAGTCCCTGGGCTCCCGGTTTAGGGACACTGGGAAAGGCACTCCAGAGAAGCCTTGTGGATGGCTTTCAGCCTTGTCCTTTAGACTGTATTCCACGGCAAACGGAGGGTCAGGCCAAGTGAATGTGGTCAGAATGTCTTTCCTAATACAAAGACAATCACATTAGGCTGGCTATCAAGACATTGCCCCTTGGCGATTCCTGAGGCAAGTGTGAAGACAGTGACAGCATCACTGGGAATGGCGATGATTGCATCAGCCGTGCTCTTTAACAGTTGGCGGGGCACCCAAAACACTAACGGCAGTAACTCTCATTTACTTCTTTCTGACATTATCCTAATCCTGAGGAGTAGGTGCTGTCTTTCTCCAATTTATATATCAGAATATAGAGAACTGAGAAGCTAACTGTCACAGGGTCACACAGTTGTTGCTTAGCAAGGCCCCAAGTCAATCTTTTAAATTGCAAATCCTGTGCTTCTAATTCCTGGTAGTGAGAAGGGACAAAAAGCATGAACACCCTGCTGCTAGGCTTAGAGTTCTGGGATATTTCGGACTAGACTGAGGTGGCCTGTTCTGACAGACTGCCCTGAGGAGCCAGGGAAGCCCATCCCCATATGTCTTCATTTCCCAGCAGTGTCTCAGCTGAGGTAGCATTGCCCAGTGGACGTCTGAGAAATTTCGGGGGTGGTGCAAGTTTCTCCTCTTGTGTAACTTGCCAAGACTTCAGATAGAAAAATAAATCTTACCTTATGATAACCCTTCTTCATTTTTTCCTCTTTTTTAAAAACCAGACGACAGTATTCATTTATTACATTGTTAATTGTATGTTTGCCAGGTCTGAACACCAGGTTTGTTTATTTTAGAATTATAGAAGTTACTTACTGTTTTTATTTTTAATTTTCGGTGTATCCATGTGGTATATGAGTGTGTGTGAGAGATACCGTGTTGATGTGCTTTTTTTAAGTGTCCACACCCCTCCTGTGCAGGCTAGAGGAGAACACCTGGTCCCATGTGCTGTTACTCTCTGCTTTATTCTCCTGAGGGTCTCTAAGTGAACTTGGAGCTATACTAGTAGCCAGGAGGCCTGAGAGATCCTCCAGTCTCCCTCTACCCCACAGTGCCTAGTTTATATTGGCACTGGAATATGAACTCTGAATCTCACGCTTCCACAACAAACACTCTTACACACTAGGCCTTGTCCTCAGCCCTCAAGAGTTATTTTTAAACATATATTAAGATGAAGATTCAATCCTACAAGATTTATAATGATCTCTCCAGTTGGGGTACACTTCAGTGTTGAATCAAGCTCAGACCAAGGCAGAAAACGGGCAGTGTCAGAAGCGTTGGGATAATCCGGGACGGTCAGGACTACATAGAGAGACCGGAAATAAAAAGAAAAGAAGAAGAAAGGAAGGAAGGAAGAAGAAAGGGAGGAAATAAATTCTGGATAAGTCAGAAGTAAACAATTTTGGTGTCTTTCTTAAGTAGCAATAAGAAGGTAGTACACAATTCAAAATTAAACAGAGAAAAGGAGACCTTTAGAAAGACAGTACACACCCAAGACACAGGTGTGGGCTTCTCAAGAGGGAGGCTCATATCTAAGTGTCCTATGAAGGGTTTACTCAGTAGTAGAGGACTCGCCTACCTAGAGCTTGCTGGTGTACACACCCTGACACACAGAAATCAAAACAACAACAAATTAGAGTATTTCTTACCTTCCCTCCCTAGCCTGTGTGTGTGTGTGTGTCTGTCTGTCTGTCTCTGTCTGCGTGTGTGTACGTGTTTGCCTGTCTGTCTGTCTGTGCTCGTGTCTTCTTTTTCTGTCTGTATTTGTGTTCAGGACAGAGACTTTGTGGCTCTTGGAATCACATTGCTCAAAGGATATAGTTTGTAACTGGGTTTAAAGATAAAAAAAACTGTGAACTTTTAAAAGGAGGCTGTAAACTCAACCAAGGTTTTAAAACCAAGTAGAAAGGATTTGAGTTGGTTTCTTTATTTCTCCTATTGTAAAGAATTTCCTTTTGAACCTAAAATTATGAAGTGGTTTTCTGAAGAGCATCATTTGGTTTTAGGAAGAGAGGGGTGCTGATGAGGTGAAAATCCAAGGTCACTGACATTGTGTTCCCAAGCACAGGCTCTGTTGTTTGTAGCATCTTCGCAATATCTCTTGGAAAGAGAATGCTGCATTTGTTGGCAACCTTGATTTTGTCCTTTGTGTTGAAGTGAATGTCTCTCAGCCATTGTTGAATGTAAACACATCCTAGAAAAAGAGCCTTCTTCCCTTTCTCAAATCCCTTCAGCCTTTATTGCCTTTCTGGCCTGACTTGGTGTGACTATTACCCAAACTAGAGTCAAACTGGGCCCAGAAAGCCCCCAAATTCAACTTCCCATCCCAATAATTCAATTAATGATACATCTGATGGTAAAAAGTCAATAGAGGGAGATGTATTCAATGTGGTCACATTGTGAAAAGAATCAAAGAAGCCCAGAGACCAGTCTGTAACATGATTGGGGCTGGCTTATTGGGGTTTCTGTTTTGCCCGGCTCCCACAGTGGTTTAACCCCAAAGAAAATCACACAGAGATCTCTATATGTTATAAAGCTGATTGGCCCATTAGGTCAGGGTACTTATATTAACCCATTATTCTCATCTATGTTAGCCATGTGGCTCAGTACCTTTTTCAGCTGGCAGATCACATCCTGCTGCTTCAGTGACCTGGGCAGGAGTGCGAGGAATCAACTTCCTCTTTCCCAGAATTCTCCTGTTCTCCTTGCATCATTTCTACTTCCTGTCTGGTTTTCCCACCTATATACTTCCTGCCTGGCCAATCAGTGTTTATATAAAACATGATTGACAGAATACAGACAATTCTCCCACACCTGTCCAAGCTCCATCTTTGGAGCTATTCATATGACATTTGGGTTTAGACTGGGAGAGGTATTGCATAACTAAGTATCCCTGGTCAAGGTGTGGTCCCAACCCATCATGCTCAGCTCTAGTCTCTCAAGCAGAGAGGTTCGACAAAGTGTCAGCAATGCCTGAAATTTCTTCCTGGGAGACGAGTTCCCACTCCAACAGGCACCAGGCTTATCCTTCTCCAGCAAGAGATCACTGAGGGATATTCTACGTTTTTGGAGACCAACATTTCACTAGTCTGACAGTCAATGGGTGAAACACAAGCTCCTCTTTAGGATATCTTAGTCCCGCCTGGACAGCTCCGTGACCCTCATTTCCTCTCTGGTTGGATCTCCCCCTGAGCTCAGCTTTACCATCCCCCTTCTCACTTGTCTTACTGCTGAAGAGGCTCTGGAAACAGCTGTGCGGTATTCACTGTGATGTAACCTGTACCTCTCAGCACCAATCCTAAAACTGCGTTGGCAGGGGATGAGTGTATTTGGAGTCAGTGCCTATGAAGTCCATGTCTCCACTTATTGTCACAGAGGATAAGAACTACGGTATTATACTTGGTCTGCCAGGATTACAGAATCCTGGGGATTTTCCTTTTATCGCTTTCTTTTTATGATTTGGCAGTGGTGTTGTGAATGAAATGTAGGTCTTTGTGGAGATTGTCACGAACTGAATCACTGAGCCACAGTCCCAGGCATAATCTAGTGCTTTCTATAAGGAGCCCTGCATACTGAATGAACGTCAGTGAGATCTGATTTTAGGCCTCAGCAGAAGCCTTATCATTCACGGCTTGAATTTACCAAACCCTTGCCTTAAATTGATTTCTTGAAAGTTCCATAAATCCCAAAGAGTAGTCCACCAAGTCCCATGCTGACCACTTGTAAAAATCAGTTGGAGCTAAAGTGGAGAGAGAATTGAGGAAAGCTTCTGCCTCCATTTTCACCCCCACCGCTCTGAGTTCATAGGCAAAAAACAGCCTAGACGTTTGTGTCCTGGGCTTTCAGAGTTGCCCATAGCTCCAAAGTTTGCTCAAGTAGAATTTTCTAGTTAAAAATTCCCTCAAGCCACACAGTGTTTGTTTATTTATTTATTTATTTATTTATTTATTTATTTATTTATTTATTTTTTACTACAGAGACAGGAGCACAGTGCTGGTCTGTGACTCGTACACAGAAAGCGTTCATCACGGTGCTGTAAAATCTTTCCAAAGGGGATCCAGATATTTGTTCTGCCTCCACTGGAGTTCAGCAGACAGAGAGTGTAGTGTGTACCTTTTGAAGAGGACAGGAACATTTCTTACAGTGCAGGAGCCTGTTGGGATGGGCAGGGTCTGCTCTCAGCTTCATAGCATGTAGTTAAATGAAAGTTAGTGAAATTTGTGGTCTTGGACAAGGTAAGTCACTTTCTGGAGCTCCATTTCTTACCTTTTCAATTGGATGTGGTGACAGCCATCTGTAATGCCAGTATTCCAGGAGCTGAGTTCAGAGGACTGTGGGTTTCAGGTCAACCACCTGGGCTACATAGAAAAAAATGTGGCCTTGCATGCCAAAGGTCCGTGAAAGACAGACCAAGTTTCAGAGAGTAAAGGTAGACAGAAAGTCCCATCCCTGACTGAGGCACTATTGGCAATTGCTAGCTGCTAGGAGAAGAGACCATTCCCTCAAGCCAGTCATGCTACAGTACAGGGTCACACAGCCAAGAATATTTGGGCAGCACATATTGGTTTTGGTGGCTTTTTCAAGAGGCACACAAATCCAGGTGTGTAGGAAGACGGGTGGATATAAGAAGAGTTTGGGGAGGGTGTGAGTATGATCAATGAATGATATACAAAATTCTTGAATAATTAAATAAAAATATTTGAAGACAAAGAAAGATGTTGTATTAGGGGGGCGGCGGGGCTGGGTCCCCAATACCCCAGCCGCCTGCCCGGCTAGCTTTTGCCCCGAAATAATTACACAGACACTGTACTCATTTAAACACTGCTTTGGCCCATTTCTATCTAGCCTCTTCTAGGCTAATTCTCACATATTAATTTAGTCCATTTCTAATCATCTGTGTAGCGCCCCTAGGTGCGCTTACCGGGAAGATTCTAGCCTATGTCCATCCTGGGTCGGAGCTTCATTGCTTGCGTCTGCCTGGGAGCTGGGCATGGCGTCTCTGCTGCGGCGTCTGCTCCCGAGAGGAGAGCTGTGGAGTCTGACCTCACTTCCTCTTCCTCCCAGCGTTCTGTTCTGTTTACTCCACCCACCTAAGGGTGGGCCTATCCAATGGGCCTAGCAGTTTCTTTATTGCTTAGCCAATGAAATCAACAGATTGATATATGACACTCCCACATCAGAAAGATGTTAAGATGCTGTCTTGAAAATACTGCAAAAAAATCACAATGATTAATAACTAAAATGTAACTGGATGTCTTGAAGTCTCAGCATTCCAGTCTTCTCCAAAACGGTAGTATTGCTTGTCCCACTTTCCATGACTGGCCCGCTCCTCATTCTTAGAGCAGATTATGAGGTTCACCCCAAATCAAGGCTTGATCTCAATGGATTTCAGCATGTTCCATGGTACCTGCTTTAGTGCTGTTTGTGTAACCAGGAAGACTATAATGCCTCCTCGGTTCCTCCCTATTGGTCATTATTATTTAATGATTAATGCAGTCTGGGGCCACTGAGATGGTTTAGTGGGTGAGTCATCTTGTCACCAACACTGATGACCTGAGTTCAATCCCCAGGGTATACATGGTAGAAGAAGACAGCTGATGCTTAAAGCTGTTCTCTGACCTCCATACCCTCACAGTAGTATGCATGCATGCATGCACACGATAGATAGGTAGATAGATAGATAGATAGATAGATAGATAGATAGATAGATAGATAGATGATAGATAGATACACAGACAGACAGACAGATAAATGCAACAACTTAAAAAAAATGAGAACCTTTACAGTTTGAGTCCCCAGGCTGGAATTTCTGCTCTGCCAATGAACTATATAACCAAAGCCAAGTATAATTAACTTTGCCTAAGTTCCTACATCTGCAATAGAGATACCAAGACTACCTGCCTCATAAAGTTAGATGGAGATTAAATGAGATAATTGATATGAAACATTGAAAGTAAGGTTTGAGCAGATATGTTGTCCACAGTCCAGGGGATGTAACTACAGCCATGAATGTACTCATGGCACCAGTTGGATTCAGTGTCTAAAAAAGAATACTTTAAGTTGGAAGGTAGATATAACTGGGGGGTTGACTTGATACAAACACATTGTACACATCTATGAAATTCTCAAAAAATGTTTTAATAGTTGGGACCTCCCAGGGTTATCGTAAGTACTAGCTAGCATCACTATGATTTTTGCTAAAGACTTTTGTGGGGATGTATCTAGTTATATATTAACTAGTCTACATCTTGTTTTAGAAAGTGAAATTTTAAAAAAGCACTGCAATTTTTAATGGCAATGAATTTTTTTAAACAATGAAATAGTAACTTCCCTCCTAAAGATGTGTTCATGATAAGATGGTGTTTGTGGTAGATCTTCAACTGTCTGGACTGCCATCACTGCCTCTCCACCCCATATACATGTCACGAACATTGTGTTAGTTATTTTTCCTGTTTCTATGGCCAAGAACCTGCCCAAAAGCAACTTTTGGAGAAAGGGTTCACTTTAGTTTAGAGTTTGAGTGGATACAGTCCATCATCGAGAGAAAACATAGTAGGTGCTTTTCATTGCCAGTAGTTTGTAGCTAGGACCCTTCACCTTCTCATGTCTTAGTTCACTGAGGGTGCTGAGAGCAAACTGAAAGTGAGGCTTACCTATAACCCCTCAAATCCTGACTTTTGTGACTTATTTTCTTAAGCAAATCTAAACCTCCTAAATGTGGCACACTTATGAGAAGCATTATGACCAGTTGGGAACCAAGCACTCAATCACATCAGCCTGTGGATTGGATTTTGGGTTGGCTTTTAGTTTTCTATTTTATCATATACAGCCTCATGTTGTGGGTCAATTATTTATTACCTTAATTTAGCAACCTACCACTCTTTAATTGCATTGTTATTTTGCATTCCACCTGCAGTTTCCCCTCCCACATCTCCTCTCAGTCCTTCACCACTCTTTCTGTTTCTGTTTAGAAAAGGGCAGACCTCCCATGGATAACAATCAAACATGATACCCCAAGTTGCAGTAAGACTCTGCACCTCCCTGGTATTAAGGCAGGAAAAGGCAACCAAACATGAGGAATGGGTCCCAAAATCTGGTAAAAAGAGTCATAGATAGCCCCTGCTCCCACTGTTGGGGGGGGTCTCATAAGAGGACCAAGTTCCTCAACTGTAACATATATGCAGAGTGCCTAGGTCAGGCCCACATAGGCTCCCTGGTTGTCAATTCAGTCTTTGTGAGCTCCTCTGAGCCCAGGTTAGTTGATTCTCTGAGCCATTTTCTTGGAGTGTCCTTGACCCCTCTGGCTCCTACAGTCCTTTCTTCCCCTCTTCCACAGGATTCCCTGAGTTCCACCTAATGTTTGGCTGTGGGTCTCTGTATCTGCTTCCAGTAGTTGCTGGGGGAAGCCTCTCTGATGACAATTGGGTAAGACAACAGTCTATGAGTATATCAGAATATCATTAGAAATCATTCCATTGATTTTTTTGCCAGTTATATTTGATTCTATCATAGGTCTTTGGGTTACCTAGCCTCTGGGTCCTGGCCCTCCAGACAGTGTCGGGTGGGAATGGGCCTCAAGCTGGACCGGTCATTTGCTGGCCATTCTCACAAGTTCTGCTCCACCTTTACCCCAGCCCATCTTGTAGGTAGGACAAATTATAGGTTGAAGGTTTTGAGGCTGGGTTGGTTTCCCAATCCCTCCAGTTGGAATCTTGCCTGGTTACAGAAGATGGCCGGTTCAGGCTGCATATTCCCTATTGCTTGTAGTCTTCTGTAGGGTCACCTTGTAGATTCCTAGGATTTTCCACTGCACTAGTAACCTGTCATTTTACGTAGTCTCTAAACTTGTGTGAGAGTCTGAGATGATTGACAACTAATACTTCTTACTTAAGGTTAGAGCCAGCCAAAAGAAAGACCTGAAGATCAGGTCAAATAGAAATCCGATTAATCTTCTTTAGTATTCAAAGCCATCAGCACAACTAGGTCCTGGCTTGAGAGGCAAACAACTGGTACCACACCCTGCTATTTACGTCGCAAAACCTTCAAGTGTCCTCTATTGGAAGACATTCTATCCCATCACATTCAAGGACATGTATAGTGAGAAGACATCTGCCACCTAAGCAATCATAACCCAAAGAGATGGGAGCAAGTGGCCAAGACCAAGATGCTATGGTTATTCATCCACCATCAATTAAGTCATTTACCCAATAGACACTTTTATGGCTTGATGGGAAATAGTCCCCCAGATATTCATTTGTTTGAACATTTGGTTCTCAGCTTGTAGCACTGTTTTGAGAGATGGTTGAGCCTCTGGAAAGTCAAAACTGGAAGAAGTTCCCTTCTGGGGGATGGGGACAGGAGTGGATATTCGTGTTTTTTTTTTCCTAGCTCAGTCTCATTTCCTGTTTAGGTCCTGATCTGGCCAGGTGTAAGCAAGTGTCTACAGCCTTGCCTTCTCCACCATGATGGACTCTATCCTGTCAGGCCATGGACCAAAATAATTCTTTCCTTGATTAAGCTGCTATTTTCAGGTGTTGTTTCAACATAACAAGAAAATTAACTGGTGAAGGAATCGGTGAGTACAAGGTGGAGAAACAGGCCAGGGATGATTAAAAAATTGATTAATATGGAGTTCTGAAGGGGAGGGAATTAAGTACCATAACTTTTCTTGAATGTTTTTTTTTCCCTCTTATCCACTGAGTATACGGCTGACCAGGGATACGGCTCATAAATGATGACCTACGGAGGTTCATTTCATGAAACTACTCTGCCAATATTGCTTCTCGTTGAAGATGATCTCTTAATATTATTAGTGGGCAATGTAAGTTTTATTTTCATACATTTTTGAACTATACATTAATATTATGCAGCCCAAAACTTGGATTGCATGGTTACAGAAAAATCTATAATCTTGAGGGAGTATCTTACTGTGTATTGATGCATCGAAGCATAAAAAGATCCTTATTGCTGCCTGCTGCCTCTCCAATACCTACCCCCAAGACACGCATTCTGCCATCCCAAACAATAGCTTCTCATCTGGGCTCTACCGCAAAGACCAATGAACCCATCCTTTTCATGGGCACTCTCGCTTCTTTGTTTTGACGACCATTTCACTGAGAGAATAGGAGCTGCCAGAGAGCTTTTTATTTTCCCCAGAAGCTCATAATATGGGCTCATCTGAGAGCCCATTATGTTAAGCCTGCTTTTCTGTTACTATGGATACACTGTCCTGACCCTTCTTAGCAGATGTCCTCTGTTTGTACACGGCAGCCAGTGCCCTCTCCCTTGTTCAGGGATATCAGCTTCAACGTTTCTTTGGTCTTTCCCTTATATTACCAATTCTCTTTACTTTGCCTGAGTTCTCTTGCACTCAAGTGTCTTTTGTACTTGAAAACCATGACCCAGCAAAATGCCTTTCTCTTTGTGCCGTCTCCTTCTATGCATCACCCTAGCCTTTCTGTTTATAGCAGGACTCCTTGGAAGTGATGTATTCCCTGCCCTACACTCCACTCTTCCAGTTTTCTCATGAACAATTGCCGATCATTCTTTGAGTCTGTCCCCCAGCCGACACCACAGTTATCAAAGTCATTGACGACCTCGCAGTGCCTGCAATTCATTCTTTGTAATCTTAGTTACCCTATCAGTAGCCCTCGACAAAACGTACTGCTTTGTCCTCTTTAAACTTGTCTTGCAGGCACACCCTGTTCCACCTCTCTAACTGTTCTTCTGCAAATGCCTATGCTAATCTCTTCTTTACCCCCCTGGCTTCTACATATTAGAATTCCACAAAGTTCAACCTTAGAGGCTCTTCTTTTTTGCAAGTACTATCACTCACACTAATAGCTACAAATCATGTTATTTGTGCACAGCACAGACCTCTCCAAAGAACCCCACATTGATACATAACCACACATCACCATTCAGCTATGTAGTCAGCAGTTTAAACCTCACATGTCCAAAACTGATTGTCCTAGGTGTTTTTTCTATGTCAGGAATAATAATTATGCACTTTTTCAGTTGCTCTTGGATCTTATACCCAGTTACTCTAGGTCATATCTTTCCTAGAATAGTAACAGAGGTGAGTCAGGATTCACGGGGCTGGAAAATGGCTCCATATTTAAGAGCACTGGCTGCTCTTCCAAAGGACCCAAATTTGATACCCATCACCGACATGGTGGCTCACAACCACCTATAAGCAACTCCAGGTCCCAGAATCCAACACCCTTCGGCCTCTGAGGGCACCAGGCACACACATGATACAAGGACATACATGCAGCCAAACACGAATACACATAGCATAATAAAAAACTGAAAGTGGACTCACCAGTAAGCCCCATTGCTTGTACATTCCAACAATGTTCACGATCCAATCACTTCTTACCAGCTTTCCTATGACTAAGTCTCCTAACAGGTTGGCATAGTTCACCCTTTGCCCTTTCCAGACTACCAATTCATTTTCTCAGTAGTACTCAAAGTTATCTCTGGAAAGCTTTAGCGTTACCATGTCACTCCTCTGCTTAAGACTTCCAACAATGTCCTGGGTCTGCCTGAATAAAAACACAAAGCTCCCTGTTCATTTCATGGGTGGCATCTTCTAGTCCCATTATTTGCCCTCGGTACCAGCTGACCCTCTCTTTCTGTACTGTCTCGAGACACACAGCCACCTTTCTGTTCGTAGATGTCTAGGCTTCAGCTTTTTGGTCTCTCTGCCTGGGCTGCTCTTTCCCACACAATACATGCTTGCTTCACCTTTCCATTTCCTTCAGATCTTTGTTCAAGTGTCATCTACTAGATGGGACCTTCCTTGGCCACCCAGTCTAAAATCACAACTTCTCTGCATTATTACATTATCTGGACTTAGAACCTGCTGTGATCGAGCTTGTGTGTTTTTGTCACTTGTTCATTTGTTCACTCTTTTTGCCTACTACTCATCCTGAGGTAGAGGCTGCTTGAGACATGAGAAAACATGTTTTTGACAAGTTCCTTCATGCTTGTCTTAGTTTGGGTTTCTATTCTGGAAATAAAATAAATCATCATGAACCAAAGCAACTTGAGGAGGGAAGAGTTCATGTCAGCTTACAGTTTCACAGCACAGCCCATGACTGAGGGAATTCAAAACAACACAGCAAAAACCTGGAGGCAGGAGCTGATGAAGAGACTATGGAGCGATGCTGCTTACTGGCTTTACCAGACTACTTCCTTATAGCACTGACTGACCACCAGCCAGCCAGAGGTGTTATTGCCATAGTGAGCTGGCCCTCCCACACCAATTATCAATTAAGAAAATATACCACTTGCTAGTCCATAGGCCAGTCTGGTGAGGATATTTCCTCAACTGGTGTTCCCACTTCCAAAATGACTCGAGCTTATGCCATGTTGACCTAAAACTAGCCAGAATAATGTTTTATCTTGATGTGGCATATGGCTAATATATATATATAATGAGTAGACCTGAGGCTTAAATTCAAAGTGAGATTCAGTACACTCCCCATCTAAAGCCCAATGACCTCCTTGACTGAAATAAATAAAAAAACAAGTTCATGTGGAAGCACAAATGATCCCAAATAACCAAGAAATTCCAAGGTTGGGGACCCAAAACCAAAAACAAACAACACAAAAGAGCATCAAAGCAACGGTGGGGGCAAAACACTTGGGGATTAAAATCTTAAAATAGGTCCTATTTCCCCAGAAAAAAAATATCTACAAGTACTATTAAGCAATGCTGCTTTTCAATGTTTCTGCAATAAAATTAAACATAAAAATGAAGATTCATCAACATAATAGAAGCTCTGAACTTGAGTGGAAATCTTTTATTTTTTTTTTAAGATGTCGGTCTTTTAATTGATTCTTTGTGGATCCTGATGGCATTCCTCTCCCATCTCTATGTATTTGCCCTCTGCCCTTGTAATCTCTTCTCCCAAATAAAATTTTTAAAAAATCATACAGAAAAATACAACAAAAAGTCTTGGCATGGAAGCTATAGTGTGGCCCAGTGAGACACACAGTCTAAGTGGTTCTTGGTCCATACACCTTTACTTGTAAGTGTTCATTGCAATGAGTCATTGCTGTGCTCTGAGGCCTCTGCTTCTGCTATACCTGAAATACTGGGACCTCCCTGGGACTCCTCTTGGATATCCTGTTATTGTCCCAAGTCATGGAGAACTTACAGTTTTTGAATCTGTAGTTCTGGCCTCTTTGTGTGCTCCAGCAGTTCATAGATGAGGTGGATGCCGGGGTGAGCTAACATATAGCCCAGGTCCTGGGACTGAGTATTAGCTGGATTGGACAGCCTGCCATATTTCCATCAACACCACCAGGATGAGCTCTCCAGAACTGCCCTGGTTTGTTGGCCCACTGCAGCAAGCAGCAAGGAGCGGAAACAGTTCTCCTGCTCCATGCCCTAAGGGCTGGCTCACAAGGTCACACCACCAGGGCCAGGTCTACTGTTTTCCCCAGGTTAGGGGCAGGGCCTGCTTTCATGAGTACTGCAGTTAGTCAGATGCAGGGCCTGCTCTCCTGAGTACTGCAGTTAGTCAGATGCAGGGCCTGCTTTAATGAGTACTGCAGTTAGTCAGATGCAGGGACAGCTCTTCTGAGTACTGCAGTTAGTCAGATGCAGGGCCTGCTCTGCTGAGTACTGCAGTTAGTCAGATGCAGGGCCTGCTCTCCTGAGTACTGCAGTTAGTCAGATGCAGGGCCAGCTGTCCTGATTACTGCAGTTAGTCAATTGCAGGGCCTGCTCTGCTGAGTACTGCAGTTAGTCAGATGCAGGGCCTTCTCTCCTGAGTACTGCAGTTAGTCAGATGCAGTGCCAGCTCTCCTAGTATTGCAGTTAGACAGATGCAGGGCCTGCTCTCCTGAGTACTGCAGTTAGTCAGATGCAGGGCCTGCTCTCCTGAGTACTGCAGTTAGTCAGATGCAGGGCCTGCTCTCCTAGTACTGCAGTTAGTCAGATGCAGGGCCTGCTCTCCTGAGTACTGCAGTTAGAAAAATGCAGGGCCTGCTCTCCTGAGTACTGCAGTTAGTCAGATGCAGGGACAGCTCCCCTGAGTACTTCAGTTAGTCAGATGCAGGGCCAGCTATCCTGAGTACTGCTGTTAGTCAGAGGCAGGGACTGCTTTCCTGAATACTGCAGTTAGTCAGATGCAGGGCCAGCTATCCTGAGTACTGCAATTAGTCAGATGCAGGGCCTGCTCTCCTGAGTACTGCAGTTAGTCAGATGCAGGGCCTGCTCTCCTGAGTACTGCAGTTAGTCAGATGCAGGGCCAGCTGTCCTAAGTACTGCAGTTAGTCAGATGCAGGGCCTGCTCTCCTGAGTACTGCAGTTAGTCAGATGCAGGGCCAGCTCTCCTGAGTACTGCAGTTAGTCAGATGCAGGGCCAGCTGTCCTGAGTACTGCAGTTAGTCAGATGCAGGGCCTGCTCTCGTGAGTACTGCAGTAAGTAAGATGAGGGCCAGATGTCCTGAGTACTTCAGTTAGTCAGATGCAGGGCCAGCTATCCTGAGTACTGCTGTTAGTCAGAGGCAGGGACTGCTCTCCTGAATACTGTAGTTAGTCAGATGCAGGGCCAGCTATCCTGAGTACTCCAGTTAGTCAGATGTAGGGCCTGCTCTCCTGAATACTGCAGTTAGTCAGATGCAGAGCCAGCTCTGCTGAGTACTGCAGTTTGTCAGATGCAGGGCCTGCTCTCCTGAGTACTGCAGTTAGTCAGATGCAGGGCCTGCTCTCCTGAGTACTGCAGTTAGTCAGATGCAGGGCCTGCTCTCTTGAGTACTGCAGTTAGTCAGATGTAGGGCCTGCTCTCCTGAGTACTGCAGTTAGACAGAAGCAGAGCCAGCTGTCCTGAGTTCTGCAGTTAGTCAGATGAAGGGTCTGCTCTCCTGCGTACTGCAGTTCGTCAGACGCAGGGCCAGCTGTCCTGAGTATTGCAGTTAGTCAGATGCAGGGCCTGCTCTCCTGAGTACTGCAGTAGTTCAGATGCAGGGCCTGGTCGTCTGAGTACTGCAGTTAGTCAGATGTAGGACCTGCTCTCCTGAGTACTGCAGTTAGTCAGCTGTAGGACCTGCTCTCCTGAGTACTGCAGTTAGTCAGATGCAGGGCCTGCTCTCCTGAGTACTGCAGTTAGTCAGAAGCAGGGCCTGTTCTCCTGAGTACTGCAGTTAGTCAGATGTGGGGCCTGCTCTGCTGAGTACTGCAGTTAGTCAGATGCAGGGCCTGCTCTGCTGAGTACTGCAGTTAGTCAGATGCAGGGCCAGCTGTCCTGAGTACTGCAGTTAGTCAGAAGTAGGGCCTGCTCTCCTGAGTACTGCAGTTAGTCAGATGCAGGGCCTGCTCTCCTGAGTACTGCAGTTAGTCAGATGCAGGGCCTGCTCTCCTGAGTACTGCAGTTAGTCAGATGCAGGGCTTGCTCTCCTGAGTACTGCAGTTAGTCAGATGCAGGGCCTGCTCTCCTGAGTACTGCAGTTAGTCAGATGCAGGGTCTGCTCTCCTGAGTACTGCAGTTAGTCAGATGCAGGGCCTGCTCTCCTGAGTACTGCAGTTAGTCACATGCTGGGCCTGCTCTCCTGAGTACTTCAGTTAGTCAGATGCAGGGCCTGCTCTGATGAGTACTGCAGTTACTCAGATGCAGGGCCTGCTCTCCTGAGTACTGCTGTTAGTCAGAAGCAGGGCCTTGTCTTCTGAGTACTGCAGTTAGTCAGATGCAGGGCCTGCTCTCCTGAGTACTGCAGTTAGTCAGATGCAGGACCAGCTCTCCTAAGTACTGCAGTTAGTCAGATGCAGGGACAGCTCTTCTGAGTACTGCAGTAAGTCAGATGCAGGGCCTGCTCTTCTGAGTACTGCAGTTAGTCAGATGCAGGGCCTGCTCTCCTGAGTACTGCAGTTAGTCAGATGCAGGGCCTGCTCTCCTGAGTACTGCAGATATTCAGATGCAGGGCCAGCTGTCCTGAGTAAGGCAGATAGTCAGATGCAGGGCCAGCTGTCCTGAGTACTGCAGATAGTCAGATGCAGGGCCAGCTGTCCTAAGTACTGCAGTTAGTCAGATGCAGGGCCTGCTCTCATGAGTACTGCAGTAAGTCAGATGAGGGCCAGATGTCCTGAGTACTTCAGTTAGTCAGATGCAGGGCCAGCTATCCTGAGTACTGCTGTTAGTCAGAGGCAGGGACTGCTCTCCTGAATACTGCAGTTAGTCAGATGCAGGGCCAGCTATCCTGAGTACTCCAGTTAGTCAGATGCAGGGCCTGCTCTCCTGAATACTGCAGTTAGTCAGATGCAGAGCCAGCTCTGCTGAGTACTGCAATTAGTCAGATGCAGGGCCTGCTCTCCTGAGTACTGCAGTTAGTCAGATGCAGGGCCTGCTCTCCTGAGTACTGCAGTTAGTCAGATGCAGGGCCTGCTCTCCTGAGTACTGCAGTTAGTCAGATGCAGGGCCTGCTCTCCTGAATACTGTAGTTAGTCAGATGCAGGGCCAGCTATCCTGAGTACTCCAGTTAGTCAGATGCAGGGCCTGCTCTCCTGAATACTGCAGTTAGTCAGATGCAGAGCCAGCTCTGCTGAGTACTGCAGTTTGTCAGATGCAGGGCCTGCTCTCCTGAGTACTGCAGTTAGTCAGATGCAGGGCCTGCTCTCCTGAGTACTGCAGTTAGTCAGATGCAGGGCCTGCTCTCTTGAGTACTGCAGTTAGTCAGATGTAGGGCCTGCTCTCCTGAGTACTGCAGTTAGACAGAAGCAGAGCCAGCTGTCCTGAGTTCTGCAGTTAGTCAGATGAAGGGTCTGCTCTCCTGCGTACTGCAGTTCATCAGACGCAGGGCCAGCTGTCCTGAGTATTGCAGTTAGTCAGATGCAGGGCCTGCTCTCCTGAGTACTGCAGTAGTTCAGATGCAGGGCCTGGTCGTCTGAGTACTGCAGTTAGTCAGATGTAGGACCTGCTCTCCTGAGTACTGCAGTTAGTCAGATGTAGGACCTGCTCTCCTGAGTACTGCAGTTAGTCAGATGCAGGGCCTGCTCTCCTGAGTACTGCAGTTAGTCAGAAGCAGGGCCTGTTCTCCTGAGTACTGCAGTTAGTCAGATGTGGGGCCTGCTCTGCTGAGTACTGCAGTTAGTCAGATGCAGGGCCTGCTCTGCTGAGTACTGCAGTTAGTCAGATGCAGGGCCAGCTGTCCTGAGTACTGCAGTTAGACAGAAGTAGGGCCTGCTCTCCTGAGTACTGCAGTTAGTCAGATGCAGGGCCTGCTCTCCTGAGTACTGCAGTTAGTCAGATGCAGGGCCTGCTCTCCTGAGTACTGCAGTTAGTCAGATGCAGGGCTTGCTCTCCTGAGTACTTCAGTTAGTCAGATGCAGGGCCTGCTCTCCTGAGTACTGCAGTTAGTCAGATGCAGGGTCTGCTCTCCTGAGTACTGCAGTTAGTCAGATGCAGGGCCTGCTCTCCTGAGTACTGCAGTTAGTCACATGCTGGGCCTGCTCTCCTGAGTACTTCAGTTAGTCAGATGCAGGGCCTGCTCTGATGAGTACTGCAGTTACTCAGATGCAGGGCCTGCTCTCCTGAGTACTGCTGTTAGTCAGAAGCAGGGCCTTGTCTTCTGAGTACTGCAGTTAGTCAGATGCAGGGCCTGCTCTCCTGAGTACTGCAGTTAGTCAGATGCAGGACCAGCTCTCCTAAGTACTGCAGTTAGTCAGATGCAGGGACAGCTCTTCTGAGTACTGCAGTAAGTCAGATGCAGGGCCTGCTCTTCTGAGTACTGCAGTTAGTCAGATGCAGGGCCTGCTCTCCTGAGTACTGCAGTTAGTCAGATGCAGGGCCTGCTCTCCTGAGTACTGCAGATATTCAGATGCAGGGCCAGCTGTCCTGAGTAAGGCAGATAGTCAGATGCAGGGCCAGCTGTCCTGAGTACTGCAGATAGTCAGATGCAGGGCCAGCTGTCCTAAGTACTGCAGTTAGTCAGATGCAGGGCCTGCTCTCATGAGTACTGCAGTAAGTCAGATGAGGGCCAGATGTCCTGAGTACTTCAGTTAGTCAGATGCAGGGCCAGCTATCCTGAGTACTGCTGTTAGTCAGAGGCAGGGACTGCTCTCCTGAATACTGCAGTTAGTCAGATGCAGGGCCAGCTATCCTGAGTACTCCAGTTAGTCAGATGCAGGGCCTGCTCTCCTGAATACTGCAGTTAGTCAGATGCAGAGCCAGCTCTGCTGAGTACTGCAGTTAGTCAGATGCAGGGCCTGCTCTCCTGAGTACTGCAGTTAGTCAGATGCAGGGCCTGCTCTCCTGAGTACTGCAGTTAGTCAGATGTAGGGCCTGCTCTCCTGAGTACTGCAGTTAGTCAGATGCAGAGCCAGCTGTCCTGAGTTCTGCAGTTAGTCAGATGAAGGGTCTGCTCTCCTGCGTACTGCAGTTCGTCAGACGCAGGGCCAGCTGTCCTGAGTATTGCAGTTAGTCAGATGCAGGGCCTGCTCTCCTGAGTACTGCAGTAGGTCATATGCAGGGCCTGCTCTCCTGAGTACTGCAGTTAGTCAGATGTAGGACCTGCTCTCCTGAGTACTGCAGTTAGTCAGATGCAGGGCCTGCTCTCCTGAGTACTGCAGTTAGTCAGAAGCAGGGCCTGCTCTCCTGAGTACTGCAGTTAGTCAGATGCGGGGCCTGCTCTCCTGAGTAGTGCAGTTAGTCAGATGCAGGGCCTGCTCTCCTGAGTACAGAAGTTAGTCAGATGCAGGGCCAGCTGTCCTGAGTACTGCAGTTAGTCAGATGCAGGGCCTGCTCTCCTGAGTACTGCAGTTAGTCAGATGCAGGGCCTTCTCTCCTGAGTACTGCAGTTAGTAAGATGCACGGCCTGCTCTCCTGAGTACTGCAGTTAGTCAGATGTAGGGCCCGCTCTGCTGAGTACTGCAGTTAGTCAGATGCAGGGCCTGCTCTCCTGAGTACTGCAGTTAGTCAGATGCAGGGCCTGCTCTCCTGAGTACTGCAGTTAGTCAGATGCAGGGCCTGCTCTCCTGAGTACTGCAGTAAGTGAGATGCAGGGCCTGCTCTCTTGAGTACTGCACTTAATCAGATGCAGGGCCAGCTGTCCTGAGTACTTCAGTTAGTCAGATGCAGGGCCTGCTGTCCTGAGTACTGCAGTTAGTCAGAAGCAGGGCCTGAACTGCTGAGTACTGCAGTTAGTCAGATGCAGAGCCAGCTGTCCTGAGTACTGCAGTTAGTCAGATGCAGAGCCAGCTGTCCTGAGTACTGCAGTTAGTCAAATGCAGGAATAGCTCTCCTGAGTACTCCAGTTAGTCAGATGCAGGGCCAGCTGTCCTGAGTACTGCAGTTAGTCAGATGCAGGGACAGCTCTTCTGAGTACTGCAGTTAGTCAGATGCAGGGACAGCTCTCCTGAGTACTGCAGTTAGTCAGATGCAGGGCCTGCTCTCCTGAGTACTGCAGTTAGTCAGATGCAGGAATAGCTCTCCTGAGTACTGCAGTTAGTCAGATGCAGGGACAGCTCTTCTGAGTACTGCAGTTAGTCAGATGCAGGGCCTGCTCTCCTGAGTACTGCAGTTAGTCAGATGCAGGGCCTGCTCTCCTGAGTACTGCAGTTAGTCAGATGCAGGAATAGCTCTCCTGAGTACTGCAGTTAGTCAGATGCAGGGCCAGCTGTCCTGAGTACTGCAGTTAGTCAGATGCAGGGCCAGCTGTCCTGAGTACTGCAGTTAGTCAGAAGTAGGGCCTGCTCTCCTGAGTACTGCAGTTAGTCAGATGCAGGGCCTGCTCTCCTGAGTACTGCAGTTAGTCAGATGCAGGGCCTGCTCTCCTGAGTACTGCAGTTAGTCAGAATCAGGGCCTGCTCTCCTGAGTACTGCAGTAAGTCAGATGCAGGGCCTGCTCTCTTGAGTACTGCACTTAATCAGATGCAGGGCCAGCTGTCCTGAGTACTTCAGTTAGTCAGATGCAGGGCCTGCTGTCCAGAGTACTGCAGTTAGTCAGAAGCAGGGCCTGCTCTGCTGAGTACTGCAGTTAGTCAGATGCAGAGCCAGCTGTCCTGAGTAATGCAGTTAGTCAGATGCAGAGCCAGCTGGCCTGAGTACTGCACTTAGTCAGATGCAGGAATAGCTCTCCTGAGTACTCCAGTTAGTCAGATGCAGGGCCAGCTGTCCTGAGTACTGCAGTTAGTCAGATGCAGGGACAGCTCTTCTGAGTACTGCAGTTAGTCAGATGCAGGGCCTGCTCTCCTGAGTACTGCAGTTAGTCAGATGCAGGGCCTGCTCTCCTGAGTACTGCAGTTAGTCAGATGCAGGAATAGCTCTCCTGAGTACTGCAGTTAGTCAGATGCAGGGCCAGCTGTCCTGAGTACTGCAGTTAGTCAGATGCAGGGACAGCTCTTCTGAGTACTGCAGTTAGTCAGATGCAGGGCCAGCTGTCCTGAGTACTGCAGTTAGTCAGATGCAGGGACAGCTCTTCTGAGTACTGCAGTTAGTCAGATGCAGGGCCTGCTCTCCTGAGTACTGCAGTTAGTCAGATGCAGGGCCTGCTCTCCTGAGTACTGCAGTTAGTCAGATGCAGGGCCTGCTCTCCTGAGTACTGCAGTTAGTCAGATGCAGGGCTTGCTCTCCTGAGTACTGCAGTTAGTCAGATGCAGGTCCTGCTCTCCTGAGTACTGCAGTTAGTCAGATGCAGGGCCTGCTCTCCTGAGTACTGCAGTTAGTCAGATGCAGGGCCTGCTCTCCTGAGTACTGCAGTTAGTCACATGCTGGGCCTGCTCTCCTGAGTACTTCAGTTAGTCAGATGCAGGGCCTGCTCTGATGAGTACTGCAGTTACTCAGATGCAGGGCCTGCTCTCCTGAGTACTGCTGTTAGTCAGAAGCAGGGCCTTGTCTTCTGAGTACTGCAGTTAGTCAGATGCAGGGCCTGCTCTCCTGAGTACTGCAGTTAGTCAGATGCAGGACCAGCTCTCCTGAGTACTGCAGTTAGTCAGATGCAGGGACAGCTCTTCTGAGTACTGCAGTAAGTCAGATGCAGGGCCTGCTCTCCTGTGTACTGCAGTTAGTCAGATGCAGGGCCTGCTCTCCTGAGTACTGCAGTTAGTCAGATGCAGGGCTTGCTCTCCTGAGTACTGCAGTTAGTCAGATGCAGGGCCTGCTCTCCTGAGTACTGCAGTTAGTCAGATGCAGGGCCTGCTCTCCTGAGTACTGCAGTTAGTCAGATGCAGGGCCTGCTCTCCTGAGTACTGCAGTTAGTCACATGCTGGGCCTGCTCTCCTGAGTACTTCAGTTAGTCAGATGCAGGGCCTGCTCTGATGAGTACTGCAGTTACTCAGATGCAGGGCCTGCTCTCCTGAGTACTGCTGTTAGTCAGAAGCAGGGCCTTGTCTTCTGAGTACTGCAGTTAGTCAGATGCAGGGCCTGCTCTCCTGAGTACTGCAGTTAGTCAGATGCAGGACCAGCTCTCCTGAGTACTGCAGTTAGTCAGATGCAGGGACAGCTCTTCTGAGTACTGCAGTAAGTCAGATGCAGGGCCTGCTCTTCTGAGTACTGCAGTTAGTCAGATGCAGGGCCTGCTCTGCTGAGTACTGCAGTTAGTCAGATGTAGGACCTGCTCTCCTGAGTACTGCAGTTAGTCATATGCAGGGCCTGCTCTCCTGAGTACTGCAGTTAGTCAGAAGCAGGGCCTGCTCTCCTGAGTACTGCAGTTAGTCAGATGCGGGGCCTGCTCTCCTGAGTACTGCAGTTAGTCAGATGCAGGGCCTGCTCTCCTGAGTACAGCAGTTAGTCAGATGCAGGGCCAGCTGTCCTGAGTACTGCAGTTAGTCAGATGCAGGGCCTGCTCTCCTGAGTACTGCAGTTAGTCAGATGCAGGGCCTTCTCTCCTGAGTACTGCAGTTAGTAAGATGCACGGCCTGCTCTCCTGAGTACTGCAGTTAGTCAGATGTAGGGCCTGCTCTCCTGAGTACTGCAGTTAGTCAGATGCAGGGCCTGCTCTCCTGAGTACTGCAGTTAGTCAGATGCAGGGCCTGCTCTCCTGAGTACTGCAGTTAGTCAGATGCAGGGCCTGCTCTCCTGAGTACTGCAGTAAGTCAGATGCAGGGCCTGCTCTCTTGAGTACTGCACTTAATCAGATGCAGGGCCAGCTGTCCTGAGTACTTCAGTTAGTCAGATGCAGGGCCTGCTGTCCTGAGTACTGCAGTTAGTCAGAAGCAGGGCCTGCTCTGCTGAGTACTGCAGTTAGTCAGATGCAGAGCCAGCTGTCCTGAGTACTGCAGTTAGTCAGATGCAGGAATAGCTCTCCTGAGTACTCCAGTTAGTCAGATGCAGGGCCAGCTGTCCTGAGTACTGCAGTAAGTCAGATGCAGGGACAGCTCTTCTGAGTACTGCAGTTAGTCAGATGCAGGGCCTGCTCTCCTGAGTACTGCAGTTAGTCAGAAGTAGGGCCTGCTCTCCTGAGTACTGCAGTTAGTCAGATGCAGGGCCTGCTCTCCTGAGTACTGCAGTTAGTTAGATGCAGGGCCTGCTCTCCTGAGTACTGCAGTTAGTCAGATGCAGGGCTTGCTCTCCTGAGTACTGCAGTTAGTCAGATGCAGGGCCTGCTCTCCTGAGTACTGCAGTTAGTCAGATGCAGTGCCAGCTGTCCTGAGTACTGTAGTTAGTCAAATGCAGGGCCTGCTCTCCTAGTACTGCAGTTAGTCAGATGCAGGGCCTGCTCTCCTGAGTACTGCAGTTAGTCAGATGCAGGGTCTGCTCTCCTGAGTACTGCAGTTAGTCATATGCAGGGCCTGCTCTCCTGAGTACTGCAGTTAGTCACATGCTGGGCCTGCTCTCCTGAGTACTTCAGTTAGTCAGATGCAGGGCCTGCTCTGCTGAGTACTGCAGTTACTCAGATGCAGGGCCTGCTCTCCTGAGTACTGCTGTTAGTCAGAAGCAGGGCCTTGTCTTCTGAGTACTGCAGTTAGTCAGATGCAGGGCCTGCTCTCCTGAGTACTGCAGTTAGTCAGATGCAGGACCAGCTCTCCTGAGTACTGCAGTTAGTCAGATGCAGGGACAGCTCTTCTGAGTACTGCAGTAAGTCAGATGCAGGGCCTGCTCTTCTGAGTACTGCAGTTAGTCAGATGCAGGGCCTGCTCTCCTGAGTACTGCAGTTAGTCAGATGCAGGACCTGCTCTCCTTAGTACTGCAGTTAGTCAGATGCAGGGCCAGCTGTCCTGAGTACTGCAGTTAGTCAGATGCAGGGCCTGCTCTCCTGAGTACTGCAGTTAGTCAGATGCAGGGCCTGCTCTGCTGAGTACTGCAGTTAGTCAGATGCAGGGCCAGCTGTCCTGAGTACTGCAGTTAGTCAGAAGTAGGGCCTGCTCTCCTGAGTACTGCAGTTAGTCAGATGCAGGGCCTGCTCTCCTGAGTACTGCAGTTAGTCAGATGCAGGGCCTGCTCTCCTGAGTACTGCAGTTAGTCAGATGCAGGGTCTGCTCTCCTGAGTACTGCAGTTAGTCAGATGCAGGGCCAGCTGTCCTGAGTACTGCAGATATTCAGATGCAGGGCCAGCTGTCCTGAGTACTGCAGATAGTCAGATGCAGGGCCAGCTGTCCTGAGTACTGCAGATAGTCAGATGCAGGGCCAGCTGTCCTAAGTACTGCAGTTAGTCAGATGCAGGGCCTGCTCTCCTGAGTACTGCAGTAGTCAGACGCAGGACCAGCTGCCCTGCTCTCATTCTCCAAAATCCAGCCTTTCCGCGTGCTACAGGTAACAAGGGGTGGTAGCGGAGGACAGTTCTTTACCCATTCCACCACATGGCAGACATAGGGGGTCTTGTAGCAGGGACAGATTTTCTGCTCCCCTGCACTCAAGGTTGGCTTACTTTCTCCCCTCCCCACCCATCCTTTCCCCCCCCCACCCCATCCCTACCAAGAGGGTCAGCACCACTGTTCTGCTCAGGTGAACAGCAGAGTCCATGTAACAAGATGAATGATTAATTCACAAACGATTCCACACCAGTTTGGAATTATGATTAATATAATGGTTATTTATTTAAAGGGGAAAAACTTCCAGATCACCATCCCTGACAACAGCCTTCTGCGTGATCATTAAAGGAGTCTAGGAGCCGGAAGCGGAGCCGGAAACAAGAGAGCAAGGGGAGGGCAGTCACTGCTTTTTTAAAGAGTATATCAGCAGCTATTGGCTGAAGGAGCGGAAGGAGCTCCTGCAACTGGTCAACACACCCGTATGCTGCAGCCAATGAGGTGAGAGGAAGTGGAAATCTTAAAATGTACAAGGAAGAAGTCTCTAAGTAATGGGTATTAGAATTCCTCACAGCTGTTTGTCAAAGTCCAAAAACGTTAGACTTACGTGATTTATGAAATTTAACTCAACTGGGAATTTTACTGCTGTCCAAGATAGAGCCAGGGGTTTTCAATCCACCCTCTTGGCAGAAACAATAAGACCCAACAAGAATCTATGAACTGATGATTTCTACAATACTGGAAAGCATACAACAAAGTTCAAGGCTCACTAGCTAGTGTCATGTGAGAATGACTGTAAGATTTGCCTGACTGTGTAATTTGAGAGAGCTTCTCAATGGTGCCAGGAGCGATCCCAGCATACTCCCTGAGTTGAAGACACAGAAGTTAGGATTCCAGAAGAACAATGTAACAGGGAAGTGAAGACAACAGCAGAGAGAACCTTGAAGGTGTGCGGAGGGGGCTCCTTAAGCATCTAGTAAAATGCTAACTAGCGTATGGGGATATTAACCAAGGCAAGGGAAAGGAGCACCCAAAAAGATGACAAGTGGCAGTGCTTAGTGCTCACACAGGGAAAGAATGGTGCTTGTTTCTTTCTAATCAGCTAGATTGGATGGCTTTCTAACTCATACGGCACTGGGTAAAATGCTTAGAAGGGTCCTGCTTCAATAGGGAGGTAGAATTAGCCGTAGACTAAACATTTCTGGATCTGTCCAACAAATCACAAAAGCAAGACCCAAAAGCATGAAACTGTTTCCAAACAACTTAACAGTGTCCCAGACAGAGTTCAAGAATATTTCTAGGAATACAAGAATCTCCAGTATCCAACAAGGTATTGTTCACAGCGTTTGGCGCCCAATCAAAAATTGCCAGGTGTGCAAAGAAGCAAGGAAATGCAACCCATAATGAGGGAAAAAGAAAGCCCATCAATCAAGGAACTGACACTACAAGACATGTTTCAGGATTTCCTTCAGACAGAAGGGAAAATGATACCAGATGAACGTGTGAATGAAGAGCACCAGAAAAAGTGACTAAATGGGGAAATATGTAATAGGCCCTTTTGCTTCTTTATTATTATAACTCTAGAATAGTCTTGAACGTTTAAGTTCAATAATGCTATACAACAAGGTAGAATGTTCAGGTACAGAAACAGAGATCTGACAGGTTGATAATTAAAATTAATTGAAAAAACATTTCTTTTTCTAAATTGTATTTATTTAGCTATATATTTTTCTCTGCTCTTCTCCCTTCCTCCCCGCTTCTACCTTCTCCCATGATCCCTGTGCTCCCGATTTAATTAGGAGATCTTGTCTTTTTCTACTTCCCATTCTGTAGACTGTTGTTTTGACTTGTTGACTGTGTCCTTTGCTTTACAGAAGCTTTTCAGTTTCAGGAGGTCCCATTTATTACTTGATTCTCTCAGTGTCTGTGCCACTGAAGTTATATTTAGGAAGTGGTCTCCTGTGCCAATGCATTCAGTGTACTTCCCACTTTCTCTTCTATGAGGTTCCATGTGGTTGGTTTTATGATAAGGTCTTTGATCCATTTGGACCTGAGTTTATGCATGGTGATAGATATGGATCTGTTTTTATTCTTCTACATGTTGATATCCATTTATGCCAGCACCATTTTTTAAATGTGCTTTCTTTTTCTCAGTTTATATTTTTTGCTTCTTTGTCAAAAAATAGGTGTTGTAGGTGCTTGGATTAGTATCTGGGCCTTTGATTTGATTCCATTGGACAACCTCTCTGTTTTTATGCCAATACCAGATTGCTTTCATTACTGTAGCTCTATAATAGAGTTTGATGTCAGGGATGGTGAGGCTTCCAGAAGTCCTTTTATTATACAGGAATGTTTTGGCTATCCTGATTTGTTTTTGTTTTTGTTTTTCTTTTTGTTTTGCAAAAGAAGCCTTTCTTACAGCTCTCATAGTGGAGAGTTAACAATTCCAAGGTATCACTGTCTCCATGCTCTTCTGTGGTATGGTACTTCAGTGCCTCCTTCCACAGCTCTTCTGGAAAGGTCATCCAAGTTTCTACCAATTGAGTCTTCTGAAGTTTTCCTTTCTTTGTGTTCTTCTGGACTGAGTCTGATGCATTTTCTTCCCATTTTTCATTCTCCTTGATGGAGGAAGGTCATTGGTTAAGTAATAAAGAAACTGCTTGGCCTCATAGGTTAAAACATAGGTGGGAGGAGTAAACAGAACAGAATGCTGGGAGGAAGAGGAAGTGAGCTCAGACTCGGCAGCTCTGCTCTCTGGAGCAGAGATGCCATGTTCCCCTCTCCCTGGCAGACGCGATAGCTCTGCTCTCTGTGGCAGATGCAATGAACGTAGGCTAGAATCTTCCCGGTAAGACTGATGCTACACAGATTATTAGAGATAGGTTGATCGGGATATGAGAATTAGCCTGTTAGGGCTAGAGTTAATGGGCCAAGCAGTGTTTAAAAGAATACAGTGTCCGTGTAATTATTTCGGGGCATAAGCTAGCAGGTAGCCGGGGTGCTGGGGACGCAGCCCTGCCACTCCTATTACAACATCTCTTTGCTTACAGAGGCATTTTGAAAATCAACACCCTCCAAAATTCTGTAATGTAGGGTCTTCTCTAAATAAAGACAGACTGTTCATATTTGGTTCTCCCCAAAGCGCCCCATGTTCAGACAGCTCTTGTCTATCGCCATCCCCCTAAACCGCATGAACCCACTCATTAAGGTGTTTTCCTATGAATGCTGTATTTAACCCAGAATCTCTAGAGAGATCCCTGGCTGGGTGCCATAGAATGCGGCTCTTTCGTCCAATACAACTTAGAGCCCAAGCCTTATCCAGTTTATTAACAAATTTCTTTAGGGATGCAGAAAATTCCTATTGTACGCAAAATTTCTTTCTGTTTTGGTACACGAAATTTCTGTCCTCATATACTTTACTTAGTTGTCCTGGAATTGAGGCTGATTGTACTAGTTTTCTCAACTCAGTCCAAAGTTTCTGAAATCACTTTCTGTATTGGTGTAGGAGGGTCATCTGTCTATATGTTACTTTCATTGGTTAATAAAGAAACTGCCTTAAAGGCCAGCCCTTAGGTGGGTGGAGTAGACAGAACAGAATTCTGGGAGGAAGAAAGCAGAGTCAGGCAGATGCCATGCTTCTCCTACCCAAGACAGACAGTGGTTAGACTCATGCCAGTAAGCCACAGTCAAGTGGTGATACACATTAAATGAAATGGGTTAATCAAGATGTGAGAGGTAGCCAGTAAGAGGCTAGAGCTAATGGGCCAGGCAGTGTTTAAATAAATACAGTTTCTGTGTAATTATTTCGTGGATTAGCCAGGTGGCATGGAACTGGGCGGGAAGTGACCCGCTGCTCCTTCTACACTGTATTTCCCTTCAACAGTGGTTACCATTTTTTTTTATTATTTTGCAATTTGCGTGGTGACCTACAGCACCAGAAATACACACTGCAGCTATGATGTGGGCTGTAAAGAATAGCTTCTGTTGCTGTCAGCTGAGGAGTGGAGTTTGCACAACTGCTCTGACCTCAGAAGTACAGATACTAATTTGATTCAAGGACATGCTTTGGCACTTAGCAGCTAGAAGATAAGAGGGCATGGGACTTTGCTTTTGTTTAAAACAGACTTGTACAGGCTTATAAAAAGGAATTGTTTACAGTGTAACAACACAGCTTACAAGGTCAGGGCATAATTTAGAGGATCCTGTGAGATTCTGCTGGGGCATCTGCATAGCATTCCCAGAAAGGTTTGTGCCATGTGGCATGTGTCTTTCCCAACTAAAGGAGCCACCAAGTCATTGAAGAATAAAAATCTGCTGTACCTTAGCTATGGATTCATGTAGACCAGCTTGAATATGTCTTTTCTGTTAAAAAAACTCACTTTCCCACATATATTTACTTTATATTATATAATTATATATGTATCATGTAATATATAATTATATTCATTATATAAACAAACAAATTTTATCACGTCTTGGCCTTTCTTTCAGAGGTAATTTCAGAGGTAATTTTGTTTCCATCTATACTTTTTTATGTGGTGTCTATTCTGATTTTTAAAGAGCATGCTAATTCCTTTTTTCTTTTCCTGAATGAAATTATTACAAACATAATATTCCAGAGCCAGAGCTTTCTTTTCTTTGGGTATAAATTTATTTAAATTTTTGTCTAAATTTTCAGAAAGTAACTTTGACTTTTCTGAATGTATACTATAGAGTTCCATGAGTTTTTAACCCAGGTAGAGATTCATGGAGCCATTACACCATGAGGTTGCAGATCGTTTCCATCATTATAAAGAATTCCCTGGGCTACACTTTTATAATTACATTCTCTCTTCACCTTTAGCCACTCGATGGTATTGGTCTGTTCTCTATCCCTACAGTTTTGCCTTTTTAGAATGTTACAGAAATGGAAACACGGTAGAGATAATCTTTTAAGATTGCCTTATTTCACTCAGTGTAATACTTTTGAGACTCATTCAAGCTTGTTTGTGTGTGTGTGTGTGCGTTAATTGCTTGCTTCTTTCTTTTTTTTCAAGACAGAGTTTTTCTGTTGCTTTAGAGCCTGTCCTGAAACTCACTCTGTAGACTAGGCTGGCTTCAAACTCACAGAGATCCACCTGCATCTGCCTCCTGAGTACTGAGGTTAAAGGCGTGTGCCACCACTGCCTAGCATTTGTTTTTTTTTAAATTCTTCTCTCATACATTGCATCCTCAGTACAGTTTCCCCCAATTCACTCAACCACCCCTCCCCTCTCCTACAGATCCACTGCTCCTCTGTTTCCCTTCAGAAAATAGCAGGCCTGCCAGGAATATCAACGAAACACAGCATAGCAAGTTACAATAAGACTAAGCACAAAACTTCATATCAGGACTGGGCTAGGCAACTGTGGTGGTTTGAAAGAAAACTGCCCCCAAAGGGAGTAGCACCCTTAGAAGGTGTGGCCATGTTGGAATAGGTATGGTCTTGTTGGAAAGAGTGTGTCACTGCAGAGACAAGCTTTGTGGTCTCATATATGCTTAAGATACTGCCAGTGTCTCTGACCACTTCCTATAGCCTGCAAGATGTAGGACTTTCAGCTACTACTACAGCACCATGTCTACCTGCACCCTGCCATGTCCTACCATGATGATAACAGACTGAATCTATGAAGTGTAAATGAGCCACTGCAATTAAATGCTTTCTTTTTATAAGGGTTATCATGCAGCTGACCTGAGCTTGTGGGAGCCCACAGACACTAGATTTACAGCTAGGGAGTGGGCATGGGACTGACCTAGGCCCTCTGTATCTGGGTGACAGTTGTGCAGCTTGGTCTTTTGTGGGGCCTCTAGCAGTGGGACCAGGATTTGTCCATAATGCATGAGCTGTCTATTTGGAACCTGTTGTAGGAGAGGGGTCCCTTGTTCTGTCTGGGCTGCCAGGCTAGCTTACACCTGAAATACACCCGAAATAATCACAAAGAAACTGTATTCATTTAAACACTGCTGACCCATTAGTTCTAGCCTCTTATTGGCTAACTCTCACATTTTGATTAAACCCATTTCTAATAATCTGTATGTCACCAAGAGGTCATGGCTTACCGGGAAAGATTCAGCATGTCTGCCCTGGCAGCTCCATGGTGGCTCTCTGACTGCCCTTCTTCCCAGCATTCAGTTCTGTCTACTCCACCTACCTAAGTGCTGCCCTATCAAAAGGCCAAGGCAGTTTCTTTATTCAACCAATGAAAGCAACACACAGACAGAAGGAACTCATTCCCTATGGTGGAATGTCTTCACCAGGAACTCATTCCCTATGGTGGAATGCTTTGTGTAGCCTTGAGGCAGGGGGCAGGAGCTTGATATACCATGCTTTGTTGATGAGATGATTCTTGTGATATTTTGGTGAAGACTGTGATATTTTTACCCTTGTCCAAAGAGTCTGTCTGAGGCTAAAGTGAAGAATTATGTATTAATTCCATTGGCAGAGGAAATTTCTTTTTTTTAAATTTATTTATTTATTAAAGATTTCTGTCTCTTCCCCGCCACCGTCTCCCATTTCCCTCCCCCTCCCCCAATCAAGTGCCCCTCCCTCCTCAGCCCGAAGAGCAATCAGGGTTCCCTGCCCTGTGGAAAATCCAAGGAACACCCACCTCCATCCAGTTCCAGTAAGGTGAGCATCCAAAGTGCCTAGGCTCCTACAAAGCCAGTACGTGCAGTAGGATCAGAAACCCATTGCCATAGTTCTTGAGTTCTCAGTAGTCCTCATTGTCCACTATGTTAAGCGAGTCCGGTTTTATCCCAGGCTTTTTCAGACCCAGCCTAGCTGGCCTTGGTGAGTTCCCGATAGAACATCCCCATTGTCTCAGTGTGTGGGTGCACTCCTTGCAGTCCTGAGTTCCTTGCTCTTGCTCTCTCTCCTTCTGCTCCTGATTTGGACCTTGAGATTTCTGTCCGGTGCTCCAATGTGGGTCTCTGTCTCTGTCTCCTTTCATCGCCTGATGAAGGTTAATATTCAGGAGGATGCCTATATGTTTTTCTTTGGGTTCTCCTTATTTAGCTTCTCTAGGATCACTAACTATAGGCTCAATGTCCTTTGTTTATGGCTAGAAACCAAATATGAGTGAGTATATCCCATGCTCCTCTTTTTGAGTCTGGCTTACCTCACTCAGGATAGTGTTTTCTATTTCCATCCATTTGCATGCAAAATCCAAGAAGCCCTTGTATTTTACTGCTGAGTAGTACTCTAATATGTATATATTCCTTACTTTCTTCATCCATTCTTCTATTGAAGGGCATCTAGGTTGTTTCCAGGTTCTGGATATTACAAACATTGCTGCTATGAACATAGTAGAGCATATATTTTTATTGTATGATAAGGATTCTCTTGGGTATATTCCCAAGAGTGGTATTGCTGGGTCCAGAGATAAGTTGATCCCGAATTTCCTGATAAACCGCCACACTGCTTTCCAAAGTGGTTGCACAAGTTTGCATTCCCACCAGCAATGGATGAGTGTACCCCTTTCTCCACAGCCTCCCCAGCAAAGGCTATCATTGGTGTTTTTGATTTTAGCCATTCTGACAGGTGTAAGATGGTATCTTAAAGTTGTCTTGATTTGCATTTCCCTGATCGCTAAGGAAGTGGAGCATGATCTTAAGTGTCTTTTGGCCATTTGGACTTCTGTTGAGAATTCTCTGTTCAGCTCAGTGCCCCATTTTATAATTGGGTTGATTAGCCTTTTACGGTCTAGTTTCTTGAGATCTTTATATATTTTGGAGATCAGACCTTTGTCAGTTGCGGGGTTGGTGAAGATCTTCTCCCAGTCAGTGGGTTGCCTTTGTGTCTTAGTGACAGTGTCCTTTGCTTTATGGAAGCTTTTCAGTCTCAGGAGGTCCCATTTATTCAATGAGGTCGTTAATGTCTGTGTTACTGGGGTTATATGTAGGAAGTGGTCTCCTGTGCCCATGTGCTGTAGAGTACTTCCCACTTTCTCTTCTATCAGGTTCAGTGTGTTTGGACTGATATTGAGGTCTTTAATCCATTTGGACTTGAGTTTTGTGCATGGTGATAGATATGGATCTATTTTCATTCTTCTATGGGTTTTGCCAGCACAATTTGTTGAAGATGCTCTCTTTTTTCCATTGTATACTTTTAGCTCCTTTATTGAAAATCAGGGTCTTCTATTCGATTCCATTGGTCGACTTCTCTGTTTTTATGCCAATACCAAGCTGTTTTCAATACTGTAGCTCTGTAGTAGAGTTTGAAGTCAGGGATGGTAATGCCTCCAGACGCTCCTTTGTTGTATAAGATTGTTTTGGCTATCCTGGGTTTTTTGCTTTTCCATATAAAGTTGATTATTGTCTTCTCCAGATCTGTGAAGAATTTTGATGGGATTTTGATGGGGATTGCATTGAATCTATAGATTGCTTTTGGTAGAATTGCCATTTTTACTATGTTGATCCTCCCAATCCAAGAGCATGGGAGGTCCTTCCATTTTCTGGTGTCTTCTTCAATTTCTTTTTTCAAAGACTTATAGTTCTTGTCAAATAGATCTTTCAATTGCTTGGTCAGGGTTACCCCAAGATATTTTATGCTATTTGTGGCTATCGTAAGAAAATGGCTCCTAAAAGGAGCAACACTATTAGAAGGTGTGGCCTTGTTGGAATAGGTGTGTTTTTATTGGAGAAAGTGTGTCACTACAGAGGCAAGCATTGAGGTCTTATATAAGCTCAAGAAACACTCAGTGTTGGAGTCATTTCCTGCTGCCTCTCTGAGAGATATAGGAATCTCAGCTCCTTCTTCAGCCGCATGTCTGTCTACACCCTGCCATATACAACCATGATGATAATGGACTGAAACTCTGAACTATAAGCAAGTCACACTATTAAATGTTTTTCTTTATAAGAGTTGTCATGGTCATGATTTCTCTTCACAGCAATAGAAATCCTAATTAAGACAGTAACTCATGGCATAAGAACAGACAGGAGGACCAATGGAACCGAATAGAAGACCTGGATATCAATCCACACATCTTCAAATGCCTGATCTTTGACAAGGAAGCAAAAAATATCAAATGCAAAAAGAAAGCATATTAAGCAAGTGGTGCTGGCATAACTAGATATCAACATATAGAAGAATGAAAATAGACCCATATGTATCACCATGCACAAAACTCAAGTCCAAATGGAACAAAAATCTCGACATAAAGCCAGCCACATTGAACCTTATAGAGGAGAAAGTGGGAAGTACACTCGAATGCATTGGCACAGGGAACCACTTCCTAAATATAACCCCAGCAGCACAGACACTGAGAGAAACAATTAATAAACAGGACCTCCTGAAACTGAAAAGCTTCTGTAAAGAAAAAAATGGTAAATAAGGCAAAAACGAGAGCCTACAGAATGGGAAAAAAAATCTTCACTAACCCTACATCAGACAAAGGTCTGATCTCCAAAGTATACAAAGAACTCAAGAAATTGGACACCAAGAGAACACATAATCCAATAAAAAAATAGAGTACAGACATAAACAGAGAACTTTCAACAGAGGAATCTAAAATGGCTGAAAGACACTTAAGGAAATGTTCAACATCCTCAGTCATCAGAGAAATGCAACTCAAAACAACTCTGAGATTCCATCTTACACCTGTAAAAATGGCCAAGATCAAAAACACTGATGACAACTTATGCTGGAGAGGTTGTGGGGAAAAGGGAACACTCCTGCATTGGTGGTGGGAATGTCAGCTGGTACAGGCCCTTTGGATGTTAGTGTGGTGATTTCTCACAAAATTAGGAAACAACCTTCCTCAAGACCCAGTAATACCACTTTTGGATATATATCCAAAGGATGCTCAATTGTGCCACAAGGACATGTGCACAACTATGTTCATAGCAGCATTGTTTGTCATAGCCAGAACCTGGAAACAACCTAAATGCCCCTTGACTGAAGAATGGATAAGGAAAATGTGGTACATTTACACAATGTACACAATACAGCAGGAAAAAAATAACGACATCCTGAATTTTTCAGGAAAATAGATGGAGCTAGAAAACATTATTTTGAGTGAGGTAATCCAGAAACAGAAAGACAATTATCACACGTACTCACTCATAAGTGGTTTTTAAACATAAAGCAAAGAAAGCCATCCTACAAACCACAATCCCCACATTGCCACGAAGATAATGGACTAAATCTATGAAACTGTAAACCAGCCCTAATAAAATGTTTTCCTTTATAAGACTTTCCATGGTTATGGTATTTCTTCACAGCAATCGAAACACTAACTAACACAACACCCTAACCACCCTAACATCTAATGTAATTGTGTTTGGAGAGAGAGTTTTTAGAGAAGCAACTGAGATTAAATTTGTGGTCCTACTGTGGTAGGACTTTGAGAAAGAGGGCACATTTCAGAGCTCTAGGTATTCCTCTATGTACCAAGAAAAAAACCACACAAGGAGATCTTGCCTTTTTTTTTTCTACTTCCCATTGTAGATTAGATCTATGTAGGTCTCTCTTAGGGTACTCATTGTTGTCTAGGTTCTCTGGATACAGCAAGTAATTGGTAAACTTCAAGACAAGAATTGAGGCCTTGCCAGAAACCAAAGCCACCACCACCTTGTTCTTGGACTTCCATCCTCCTGAATTTTGAGAAAGGAAGTGTCTACAATTTAAGCCTCCAAGTATGTTATTTTAGCAGACTATTATAAGCAGCAATGGCCAAAATAAACAATATTCTGGGCTTTTTAAAAATAGAAATGAAACATTTAAAGGCAAAGCATTTAGGCATATTCCATTTCTTTTGCTATTGTAAAGAGAGCAGCAACAAACATGGATGTGCAAATTATCTGTGTGATAGGCTATCGTGTCCTTTGGGTGCATGCCCAGAAATGATAGAGCTTGGTCAAATGGTAGTTCTATTTTTAGTTTTCTGAGAAACCTCCACAATGATTTTCACAGTGGATACATTAGTTTCAGTCACACCAAGAGACCATGAGGGCTCACCATTCTCCATATTCTCACCAGTGTTTCTCATTGTTTGTGTTCCTGATGATAGTCATTTCAACTAAGGTGAAATGGAATTCCAAAGAAGATTTTATTTGTATTATGTGATGGCCAAGGATGGTATCACTTGAAAACATTTATTGGCTATTTGACACTGTTCAGTTGCTTAGCCAATTTTTTAATTCAGTTGTATGTTTTCTTATGTTTATTTATTTATTGAGATAGGGCTTCACTATACAACACTGCATGTCTTGGAACTGTCTATGTAGATCAGGTTGATTTCAACTCACAAGAAGCCTCCTGCCTCTGCCACTCTCACCCCCCCCCCATGTTTACAGTTCAAGATGCGAGCTTACAGCATCCTGCTTCAGCTGCCATGCCTGTCTGATGCCTCTGCCCTAGTGTTGTAGACCCTACCCCTCTAAAACAGTGCTTCTCAACCTTTCTAATGTTGTGACCCTTTAATATAGTTTCTCATGGAATGCTGACCTCCAAACAAAAATGGTTTTGTTGGTACTTCATAATCACAATTTTGGTACTGTTATGAATCATAGTGTAAATATCTGATATTCTGGATATCTGATATGTGAATCACATGATAGGATCGGTTGAGCCCCTGAGGGTTCACATTCTAGAGTTTAAGAACCACTGCTCTAGAACCATAAGCCAAAATAAACTCTTGTTTTCTATAAATTGTCTTAGTATCATTGTTGTTTATGGGTCTGTCATACCTAGCCTTTATCACATTGAGATCTAATTACCTCTATTTCTAATATTTGGAGTACTTTTTATCATGAAGGAATGTTGGATTTTGACGAAGGAATGTTTCTGCATGTACTAAGATAATAATGTAATTTCTGTTCTTGAGTCCATTTTAATGATATGGTTCTGCTGTTTTTCTGTCAGCACAGGGGCTGTGTTTTAATCTGCTGCTCTTTTAGCCAGCAAATGTGGTTCCACAATCCCTGGCTTGCTTTTCTGGCAGTGGCCTAGCCACTCAGGCCATGGTCTGGCGTGAATTCTGTTCTGGCAGGCACTGGCTATGTCACTGCCACTGAATATAGCTTTTAATTAAATCTCTATTGTTCTATTTATCAATAAGACCTGGGAGTCAAAGGCTGGGGTGAAAACCTGCTAGCTCAGAGAGGCTGGGTAGCGACTAGCTGACCTTCTCTTTTTGATGGAGTCTCCAAACATGAGTATTTTTCCACTTCACCAAAAGAAAAACCCCACTCTGTGCTAAGTCCTTTCCTATTACTTCTTGTGGATTTCTCTATCATTTTACAGACACCTTATGACCCCCTATTATTACTTTCTGTCAACTAGTTGCTAATTCAGCCTCCTGACCCAAGGTTTATTTTATTTAATTAATGCAAATGCAAACTAAATAGAGAAGTAAAATTCTCAGCTAGTTATTTAAGGAAGTAGTGCAGATATCTAGACACTCGCATAACACTGTGCCTACTGAGGAAACAGGACAATACTCTCCCAATTTGAACAAATAATCATAGGAGGTGTGGAGCCCCATAAGCCTGAGACATTGGAATATGAGAATAAGCCAGGTGGATTTCGGCATACTGGGGTTTTTCAAACTGGCAGAGCAGCTGGGTGCCCAGCATCCTGTTGAAGTACTCTCTTATTCCATATACAAGCTCATCAACAGAATATTCCCTATTATCAGCCTTTCCCTGTGATTTCACAAAAGTGATATACTCCGTGAGAATAGTATCTACATTCTTCTTAGCAAGGAGTTGGAATAACTGCTTATGCTTGTTTATAACAAGCATAACTCAACAAGACATGACTTAAGTTCTTGAGGCAACTTCAATTAAAATATCAATCTCATCTTCCGTGCCTGCAGAGACTGACCAGTGGTGACAGTCCCAGGCACATTCTGGTGAGGACTCTGTGATACTGTGCTGGTGGTACCACTACCAACTCTGTTTTCTGGTGTATTCTCTATGCTCTTTGGCACTGGCATGTTAGGCGCCGATCCTGAAGAATAGTGATGACCTTTCGCCACAGGATACCGGTTCTCTACTCTGTTACTTTTCTCAACAGTGTAGCTGCTTTGGGAAGACTGACCTCTCTCCTCAGAATAAACTTTCTCAAAACAGCTGCCTTTATTTTCAATCTGACCTTTCTCAGCAGAGAGCTGTCTATTTACAGGGTATCTTTTCTTAACAAAGTGTCCCCTCTCCCCAGAGTGCACTTTCTCTGCAAAGCAGAATCTCCTGGAAGATAGACTTGTCTCTGTAGGATGGCTTTTTTTTTGGGGGGGGGCAACTTTCCTCGGAAGATAGATGTTTCTCTGCGTGTTGGCTTTTCTTTGGAGGTCTACGTCTTCCTGTTGGGTCATCTGTCCATGTAGAGGGTCCTCTCTCCACACAGTTACCCCTTTCCACTGAGAGACTCCTGTGCAGGGCAGCTTTTCTTCTGAGGCTGACCTCTCCCTGTAGGACATTGTTCACCTGAAGAGTGTCCTATCTCCTCAGAGTTACCCCTCTCAAATGTGTAACTCTCCAATCCATGGTATCTTTTACTGAGGCAAAGTCTCCCTGTGTGGTGATCTTTCCCAGGAGAGGGTCCTCTCTTTACAGAATTGCCATTCCTAGAAGAATGACCCTCCTCTGCAGGGGGAATTTTGATGGGATGACCTCTCCCTGCAGGGTGATCTTCACTTGCAGAGGGTCCTCTCTCCTCAGAGTTACCTCACTGGAATGAGTAACCCTCTTCTACAGGGTAACTTTTTCTGATGCGATGCCTCTCTGTGCAGTGATATTTCCCGGGAGAAGGTCCGTTGTTTGCTGAGTTACCCTTCTCAGATGAATTAATCTCCTCCGCAGGGGGAATTTTGATGGGATAACATCTCCCTGCAGGGCGATCTTCACCTGCAGAGGTTCCTCTCGCTGTCAAGTTACCCATTTCCACTGAGTGACTCTTAGGGTGGCTTTTGATGGATTGACCGCCCCATGCAGGATGATCTTTACTTACAGAGTGTCCTCTCTCTTCAGAGTTAACCCTGTTGAATGAGTAGCCCTCTTTTTCAGGGCACCTTTTTCTGGGGTGACAGCTCCTTGTGCAGTGCTCTTTTCCAAGAGAGAGCCCTCTCTTTGCAGAGTTACCTTTCTGAAACGAATGACCCTCCTCTGCAGGGTAGATTTTTCTGAGACGCCGCCTTCCTGTGTGGTGATCTTTCACAGGAGAGCGCCCTCTCTTTGCAGAGTTACCTTTCTCAGAAAAGTGACCCTCTTCTGCCGGGCGGCTTTTGATGGATTGACCTCTCCCTGCAGGGAGATCTTCGCCTGCAGAGGGTCCTCTCTCCTCAGTTACCCCACTGGAATGAGTAACCCTCCTCTTCAGGGTACCTTTTTCTGAGGTGATGCCTCCCTGCGCAACGATCTTTCCTAGGAGAGGGTCCTCTCTTTGCAGAGTTGTCCTCCTTAGATAAATGACTCTCCTCTAAGGGGTAGCTTTTGATGAGGCGACCTCCCACTGCAGAGCTAGTCTTCTCTGGTGAACGACCCTTCCCTGCCAGGTGACTTTTTTCGGCTGGCCGAACTGTCCCTATGGGGTGATTTTTCTCTGTAAAGAGTCCTCTCTTCACCGAGGGGCCTCTCTCTACCTGGTGATCTCTCTGTGCAGAAATCTGGGAGGTCTTTCTCTTCAGGGTGATGGTTCTCAGTAGAGGGACCTCTCTCATCCAAGTAACTTTTCTCAGTAGATAGACTCTTCTTTGTAGAAAGTCCTTTCTTTGCAGGTTGACCTCTCATGATAGGGAGGCCTCTCTCACCATAGGGGCCTCTCTCAGTCAAACCTCGTGCCTCTGTAGAATGACGTTTTTCTGAGACGAGTTTTCTTGATAAGGCGACCTCTCTCTGTAGGAAGATCTTGCTCAACAGAGAGACGCTTCTCAGTTGAATGACTTGTCTCAGAAAAGTGATGCCTTTTCCCAGAGAGGAGCCTATCAGCGGGGTACTTTCCGGCAGAGGAAAATTTCCCTATAGTATGACCTTTTTCAACAGAATGGTGTTTCTTGGCAGAGGAACTCTTTCTTCTCTGTAGCACGATGTTTTTCAGCTAACAAAAGCTTCTCAGCCAAGGTGCTCTTAACTGTAGAGCAGTGCTTCTCAGCAGTGGGTCTTTTATCTGTAACATGATACTTCTCAGGGGAAGGATTTTTCTCTCTTCTACAGGTTTTCTCATACGAACAACCTCTTTCCACCGAATGACTTTTTGTGGCAGGACAATTCTGTGGTCTTCCTGGAAGAGCTGGCTGAAGATTCCACAGCTTTTGTTCTGAGGACCGATTTCTCAACTTTCTGATCTGCCTGAAACTTGGTGTCTGCTTCACAAAGTCATCTCCTTCCCTAAAATGTTGGTCACGAACATGAGGTTCTTTGTTTCTGGAACTCATTTAAGTAATACTAACGAATTCCCAGATTTTCTAGTATTATATGGGAAAATGAACTGGTAACACAACCCAGAAGTCTGTTGTCTGAATTAGCTCTACAACCAGGATCAAATCTCCCATTAGCTCACCAAATTTAGCTCTTTTTTTTAGGATGATAGAGGAGCAGCACTCTCCTTGTCCAACCGCCAGAACAAAGTGAGGTTTCTCTGGAAACTATCTGTACACAAACGTCATCTTGGGGGCGGGATTATGCCTTTCAGCCAATCAGTAGTCCTATGTAAATTATACTGTGTTCCGTAGCCAAATGATTGGACTACCATCACTCTGATGTCATAGTGAGGGCATGTGGAGGGTGGGAGGGGCATGGAGGGAGTTTTCCATTAGTTTTTTTTATTTTTTCTTTTCTTTCCTTTTTATTATTATTATTACAATTTTTCACCTCCTCCCATTTCCCTCCCCATTGCCCATTCCCTCTCCCCCTCCCTCTCAGGGTTCCCTGCCCTGTGGGAAGTCCAAGGTCCTCCCCCCTCCATCCAGGTCTAGGAAGTTGAGGATCCAAACAGACTAGGTTCCCACAAGGCCAGTACATGGAGTAGAATCAAAACCCAGTGCCTTTGTCTTTGGCTTCTCAGTCAGCCCTCCATGTCAGCCACATTCAGAGAGTCCTTTGATCACATGCTCATTTATTCCCAGTCCAGCTGGCCTTGGTGAATTCCCATTAGATCGGCCCCACAGTCACAGTGGATGGGCGCACCCCTCACGGCCTTGACTTCCTTGCTCACATTCTCTCTCCTTCTGCTCCTCATTTGGACCTTGGGAGCTCAGTCCAGTGCTCCAATGTGGGTCTCTGTCTCTATCTCCATCCATCGCCAGATGAAGGTTCTATGGTGATATGTAAGATATTCATCAGAGTAGCTATAGTATAGGGCCAGTTCAGGGACCCTCTCCTGAGATGCTCAAGGAACAAGCTGGAGACATCTCCTTGGACACCTGGGAACCCCTCTAGAGTCCAGTCTCTTGCCAACCCTCAAATGGCTCCCTTAATTAAGATATATACTTCCCTGCTCCTATATCCACTCCTCCTCCATTCCAACTGTCCCATTCCCCCAAGCTCTCTCCATCCTCCCCTTCTCGCTGTTGGCTTGCTGTATATTGCTTTTATTATATTTATGTATGATCCTTGTATCTCTAACCTCTCCAAAATCTTTATCATAAAGGGGTGTTGAATTTTGTCAAATGATTTTTCCGCATCTAATGAAGTGATCATATGGTTTTTTTCTTTCAGTTTATTTATATGATGGATTACATTGATAGACTTTCGTATGTTGAATCAGCCCTGCATCTCTGGGATGAAGCCTACTTGTTTGTAATGGATAATTTTTTTAATGTTTTCTTGGATTCGGTTTGTCAGAACTTTATTGAGAATTTTTGCATCAATGTTCATGAGTGAGACTGGTCTGTAATTCTCTTTCTTGGTTGGGTCTTTGTGTGGTTTTAGAATCAGGGTGATTGTAGCTTCATAAAAAGAGTTTGGCAATGACTCTTCTATTTCTATTCTGTGAAACACATTAAGGAGTATAGGTATCAGCTCTTCTTGAAAGTTCTGATAAAATTCTGCATTAAAACCATCCAGTCCTGGGCTTCTTCATCTTCTTTTTTGTTGTTGTTGTTGGGAGGTTTTTGTGACAGCTTCTATTTCCTCACGACTTACAGGTCTATTTAAACTGTTTACCTGGTCTTGATTTAATTTTGGTAAATGGTACTTATCTTAAAAAAATGTCCATTTCTTTTACATTTTCCAACTTTGTAGCATATAAGCTTTTGTAGTAAGACCTAATGATTCTCTAAATTTTCTCAGTGTCTGTTATATCCCCCTTTTCATTTCTGATCTTGTTAATTTGCATGTTCTCTCTCTGCCTTTTGATTAGTTTGGATAAAAGTTTGTCAATCTTGTTGACTTTCTCAAAGAAGCAGCACTTTGTTTCATTGATTCTTTGGATTGTTTTCTGTGTTTCTATTTTGTTGATTTCAGCCCTCAGTTTGATTATTTCCAATCTTCTCCTCCTCCTGAGTGAGTCTGCTTCTTTTTTTCTAGAACTTTCAGCTGTGCTGTTAAGTCTCTATTAATGTGAGCTTTCTCCGTTTTTTTAAATGTGGTTACTTAGAGCTATGAACTTTCCTCTTAGCACTGCTTTCATAGTGTCCCATAGATTTGGATATGTTGTGTCTTTATTTTCGTTGAATTCAAGGAAGACTTTAATTTCTTTATTTATTTCTTCCCTGACCCAGGGGTGGTTCAGTAGTTGACTGTTCAGCTTCCAAGAGTTTGTAGGTTTTCTGGGGGTAGAATTATTGTTAAATTCTGACTTTATTCCATGGTGATCCGATAAGACACGGGTGGTTACTAATATTTTTTTGTATCTGTGGAAGTTTGCTTTGTTACCGAGTATGTGGTCGAGAAGGTTCCATGAGCTGCAGAGAAGAAGGTATATTCTTTTCTATTTGGGTGGAATGTTAATATTATCTGTTTGTTTTTCCTTGGTTTCCTAGGATATCATTTACAGATTTACTCATTTCTTCAAACTTTTTATTATTCTTCTCATCCATTTCTTTAAGGAAATTTTTCATCTCCTGTTTAAGGGACTCTATCACTTCCATAAAGTCAATTTTTTTCTACTTCTTCTTGATTAGGGTGTTCAAGTCCTCCTGTTGTATGTTCGCTGGGTTCTGGTGTTTTTATTTTGTTTTTCAGATTGTTGCAGGAATTCTTGGATTGGCAGCTGCCCATCTATTCCTCTGAATGCTCCGCTATGGATCTTCTGGTAACAGGATCAGGTCCCTTTGCTGGCCAGGGACCTCGCAGACAAAAGGCCTACCTTGCTGCAGGCAGGGTATTGAAACAAAGGAACTCCCGCTGGCCTGGTTGCACTCACCACCTCATCCCAGCACCCAAACAGGCTGAGCTGGGGGATCTTATGGCCCCAAAGAGGGGAGGAAGAGGGGAGGGGTTTCCTGGGTGCAGGCTGGGGTGGTATAGGAAAAGAGAGGCAGTAGCCGGGGAGAATAGCCCCTGCAGGAAGACCAGGAAGTATAGGGGGTTGAGGAATGTCTGTGCTTCATCTCCTGGGCTGCTGCCACAGGTCAGGAACTCACTCACCCCTCTGATGGCTCTTCTGGTACAGGATCAGGTCCCCTTGCTGGCCAGGGACCTCACAAACAAAAGGCCTACCTTGCTGCAGGCAGGCTATTGAAACAAAGGAACTCCCGCTCGTCTGGTTGCACTCACCACCTGGTCTCAGCCCACTGATCGACTTGATATGTTGTTAAGGTCAGATTTTAGAGTATTTTATTGGGAAATTTTATTTGTGTTTTTGTGAAGGAGATTGGGTCTGGAATTCTAAGTTTTGGTGTATTTTTTATGGTTTGATACAAATCAGACACTGGATCCATAAACAGAGTTGAGAAATGTTCTTTCCTTTTTGTATTTTATGGACTAGTTTGGGAGTTATTAGTTTTAGAACTCTTTTAAGGTTTGATAGTTTAGGCAGAGAAGTCATCTGGGCTTGGACATTTTGTTGGGAGATGGTTTTGTTGCCATTTGAATCACATGCTGGTTATGGATCTTTTTATGGTATGCGGTTGTGGTGCTTGAGAGATGACTCCAGTTCAGACTACTTACCACTGTTACAGAGGACCCAGGTTTGGTTCCCAGTCCTGTGTCAGGTGGCTCACAACTGCCTGTAACTTAGGCTACAGGGAATTTCCTCTTCTGACCTTTGTGTACACACACACACACACACACACACACACACACACACACACACACACACACTAACATTATACAAGATTTAAAGAAAAACAAACAGCATATTTGTCTCTTTTGCATAAAAGAATTGGATGATTTCCAGCATATTCATTTCGAATTCATTCAATTCTTTTAGACTTTCACAATTAGTGGTATATAAGGTTTTGTTTTTTGATTTGTTATTGAGACATGGTTTCACTGTAAGTTCCTGCCTGGAGCTCACTATATGAACCAAGAAGGCCTTGAACTCAGAAAACCATTTATCCCTGACTTTCATAGTTTGTTCAACTATTCCTATGCTCTTGAAGTTAATCCAGTTCATTGATATTCTCTTTGAACATATTTACAAACTTATAAGAGTTTTCGACTCCTTATATGGACTTCGACTGAAGCCCCTCTCACTGAGAATCATGGCTCTGGGATTGACAGTGTTCAGAATTACGTTGTCTTGATTTTTCATGCAACTTGTGTTTCTGTGTTGGAATTTGCATATCAGGAATTAGATTATTGCTGAAATTTTACTTAGGTCACCTTTATTCCCTGAGTTGAAGTGTTTGCAATGTCTGGGAGGGACTAGGTTGTAGTAGAATTGTGGGGTGCTCTCCTCTCTTAGACTGTTCCTTAAAACACCAGGTTCTGTCTCTGATCCTATCCTGAAAACAGAACATCTTGTCCAACAACAATCACCATCCAAAGTTAAACCCTCAATGAAAACAGCAAGGGTTTGCTACAATAAAATTACTCCATTTTTATTTTTAGTGGCTATAAAATTGGGAATTGGCAATTCTTTTTACCCCAAACGCTTAAAAACTGTTGTGCTCTTTCTTTCTGGCTTCCATTTTTTCTCTCTTATTATTTATTTACTTTTTGAATGAGTGTACAGAATAGTTGGTAGGGGAACATGTTGACAGAGATAGGGGATGGTGTGCAGAAAAAGACAGAGGCAGAGGTCCTCCTTCTCTGGCTTTTTCTCACAATTCAACAACAGGAAGTAGACCTAACAAAGAATCTCAGAAAAAAAAGTAACTCTCTAAAGTCAAAATTCCAGGACTAAAGTCAAGAAAGCCTAAGCAAAAACTGAACCTTGATTTTATTGTACGCAGAAAAAGATGGAAAGAATTCATTGTTGAATGAATTTCCACATAGCTTTGAGATAATGCTTCAGAAATGTGAGAAGACTGTGGGTCCACCTTGGGCTTTAGATGCATACACATTACTGCTGAAGAAGTCAGGAGGTTATAGGTTAACATTCTTTCAGATATAAGTAATAGGAAAGAAAACAGAAATGAACTTATGGAGAAAAACAGGAAATACGTTGGCTTAAAATTAGAAAATCTTGACGGTGCTCTGTTTCCAGTGAATGCAGGATTTTGGTACAGCAATGGGATGGTGGAGTGGTTTTTTTTTCTGCCCTTTGTTCACTTTGTTGACTAGACTCTCAGACTCTCACTTAAAGGTCAACAATTTAATTCTACCAGTCCATGTTGAGATTTCTGTGGGAGACAGATCACTTGGAGGTAACATCCTTAAAATATTATAGAAAAAGCATACCCTGAAGGACTGCTTGGGCCACAGCTTCACCTCTTAGGACATGAAGAAACGGGGTGCTGGAAGCATATGGACCACACCTGAGTGTTCTGATCACTTGTTGTAGTAAACTGCTGTGTGATTATCAGTGGAACGAAAGCCACAAGGGGAGAAATAGCCAAAAATGGTGGGACATGGAGATAGTACTTTCCTTTCCTCGTGCCTTTGAGAACTTTGAGAAGAACATTTCAATGCGACTTGAAATTTAAATGATGCAGAGCAGATTCACCTGGCACTCAAGCATATGAAACACAAGACCATTAGAACTTGATTAATTAATCTTTTATGTGTTAAAAATAGAGCAATAGGAAAACCACTACCTGCTCACCTCTGAGATTTGAGATTGTACCTCAAAGCATACACTGTGGCATAAAAAGGAAGAAGATCAGCAATAGAGACTTTTCAGTTAAAGGAAAGGGACAGCCAGGGCTGGACTGTGAAAAATCATCACCAACCTTCACACTTCTTATCATCCTTAAGGCTACAAGGGAGCCTTTGTCTCCTATCTCCCTAGAGAAATGATGTCAAGACGCTGACTGTTTCTTAGAACAGACTATCTTGAAGTGTTTACATACATAATCCAGATTTTCAAGGCAACCCTAGCCTTGGGGTGAGACTAATGTTGTGCCAAAGCCACAGAGAACCCTCGGCAGCACTCTTTTAATCAGTCTAAAGAAATGCAGTATTATTTAAATTTCTGGAGTGCCATGTTTTCAGAGATCCCTTGGGGATGTCTCCGTTAAGCTCTGAGAATTCGATATCCTGGGCATTACATTGGTATAGCACAGCATTTTTCTTTCTTTCTTTCTTTCTTTCTTTCTTTCTTTCTTTCTTTCTTTCTTTCTTTATTTTTTCTTTCTCTTTCCTTCCTTCCTTCCTTTCTTTCCTTCTTTCTTTTTCTTTCTTTCATTTTATTCGAGGCAGGGTTTATCAGTAGCTATGGAGCCAATTCTGAAATTCGCTCTGTAGACCAGGCTGACCTAGAACTCACAGAATTCTGCCTGCCTCTACCTCCCAAGTGCTGGGATTAAAGGCACGTGCCACCATCACCACCCAGCTACATAGCATTTTAATATCAATGACATTGAGTCTATAAATTGTTTGGAGGCAAAATGACAGTTTAACAACTGGACGAACTTGGCAGATCTTCTCATCTTTTTTTTGTCTTCTGAAACTTCTTTCATCAGCATTCACACCCTTCAGAAACCTTACTCCTTTGTATGCTCATTTCATATCTATTGGGAATGGGGTTGCTCTCAACAAATTCTTGCTCAGGTGTTTAACTGTTAATCTCTAAAATCGATGCATAATTTGTACACTGATATTTTATTCATTCATTCATTTATTATTTGAGCCATGATGTCATTCTGTAGCCCAGGTTAGACATAAACTCACAATTTTGGCCTCAAATTCATCGTAATGTTCTTACTTCCATTTCCTGAATCATGATACTACAGAAATGAGCCACCACACCAGACTCAAGCACTGATAAATTTGTAATTGTGTTTTGAAATAGGGTCTCACTATATTGACCAGGTTGGCCTCAAACTCACAAAAATCTACCTCCCGAGTACTGAAACCAAAGGTGTGCCTCATCACCACCCCAAAGTGATAACTGACTTTAAATCTTTCATCCCGTACTGAATTTATCAGTTCTGACACTCGGCACAATCTTTAGGGTTTTAAAATCATGGCATATTTCTTATATGGATGCCTTTTATTGCTTACTCTTGCCTTCTTGCTCTGGCTAAGAATTCAAATGGTATATTGACTAGGGATAGTGAAAGTAAGCATCCTTGTCTTCTCCCCGAATGTGGGGCCGGGGCAGTGAATCAGTTTTTCTCTTATAAGTACTATGGAGGATCTAAGCTTCTATATAATCCTCATCATACATTCCTCTATGTCTAATTTTTGTAAAATTTTATAAAGATGAATTTTATTGTAAGTTTTTCTCCATTGAGATGAGATGAATTCATGATATTTATTTTTCCTGCCACTGACCCAGCTTATTCTTCATTTGTTAAACAAATCCAACAACGAAAAATATATGTGTTGATCAAACTGAATTTGTCTCATGAATGGCATTTTTCGTTGTTGGATTTGATTTCTTGCCGTTTGAGAATTTTTCATCTGTACTCACCACAAATAGTTATCTGTAGTTTCTAGGTGGTTTTTTTATTTTGTTTTGTGTGTCTGTGTTATTTTCTTTTTAAATCAGAATAATCCTAACATCATAGAATGAGTTTATAAAGTTTCCCTATCTTTTAATCCTGGGCAACAATGTCTGAGTATGTGTTAGATATTGAGGGGCTTAGTAAAATCCAGCTCTGAAATCATAAAGTCTTAGGCTGTTCTTCATATATACATACATACACATAATCAAAAATAATTTTTAAAAATTTCTTATTGGATAGAAGACCCTATGGTGGTTTGAATGAGTCCCCATATTCTCATATATTTGAATACTTAGTCCCCAGTTGATGGGGCTATTTGGGAAAGATCGTGATGTGTGACCTTTTTAAAGGAGGGGTGTCACAGGGCAGGCTTTGAAGTTTGAAAGCCTTCAATCAACCCGAGTGTCCTCTTTGTATCCTCCTTAGGTTTTGAACTGTAAGCTCACAGCTGCTGCTCCCGCTTCCTGCTGCCTGCTGCCTGCTACCTCTGCTCTGCCATCATGAACTCTATCTCTCTGAAAGTCTCAGCTCGAAAATAACCACTTTCCGCTAGAAGTTGCTTTGGTCATTGTATCTTATCACAGCAACAGAAAAGTAATACAGACTGAATCTATGAGATGAAATCCAAACTTGGCACTTTAGCAGAGTTAAAAATAACCTGGGATTAGGTAGGTCATGGGTCCTAAGAGAAAACCTAATACTATTGTTCTGCTAAGTGGACACAGCGTGAAAGCAATTCCTAATGACTTACTGCTGTACCCATAGATCAGTGTGTCACTTAACCTTCAATGAAGAAGCTCTCCTTCTAGTAGATGACAGTTAATACAGAATCTCCCAAATGGTCAATGTGAAGACAGTAAAAGACTGGAATATTCAGCCCTAAATGTGATATCTATATCATACTCCTTTGACCAAGAATCAGAGAACTTCTTATAAGAGAAGGAAAACATTGTGAGATTCAGAGGTGCTGGATAACTAAAAGAAACAATATTTGAGGCAGACAATAAGGCATGGAGATAAAGACAGCATTTCTAAAAGCTGCACAAGCTCAAGACAGACAAAAATCCCAGAGTAGAGGGGGAAAGGTGGGCATTAGGACATACTGGCATTTGATGGATGCTGGGACAGATATGGTCGGTTTTCTTTAAAGATGAGTTCCAGATTAGGTGGAATACACTCTGGGATGGAACCTACAGCCACAAATAGTTGCTCAAAACAAACTGGACTCATTTGAAAAAGAAGAAGAAATCTCAAAGTTAGCATGAGTGGGGAGGTAAGGGTGTGCAAGGTGGATGTGGTAGAAGGTGAGGGAGGCTGATATATATGACCAAAACACATCATATGGGATTCTCAAAGAAGGACTGGTGAATATTACCAAAATACATTTTATGAAATTATCAAAGAATTAATAAAATATTACTTTGAAGAGAGTATTCTTAACTGAAACTATTTGTCTTTTTCACTATAATGGCATTTGATAAAGAATACAATGACTAGTTGCTAGAGTTTATTGTACCCACCTTGATTCTTCCTTAGGCACCTGCAATTTTAATAGCATTTGACTGCCCCATCATTTTAAAATGAAAATGATTTTTTACTCTTATTGTGAAAAAGTTTTAATCTCATGAATCTCCTTAAAGAGTCTCATAAATTGTGAGAGGCCTGTCAACCATACCTACTCTAGGATCACATTGAAAAGAATTATCAAAGAATGACTAAATAACCAGATGACAGATGGATAAAACTATATACATTGGATTATAAGGTAAGAACAAAACAAAACATGCATATGTAAAAGATTATAATCATATATTTAAGCCCTTTGAGATACATCTTTTACAGGAAGTCCTGACAAGTACACTTATTATTTGTCCTCTGAGAGACTGGAAAGCAAGGTTGACCACAGGTAATATTCAATCTGAGACTCATACTTAAAATGAAAGATGGGAAATAACTAATTTCATCTTTTAAAAGCCCCGTGAACATAAACTTCAAAAATGAATGCTATGGGAAAAGAACAACCTCTAATTTGCTAAATGAAGGCAGCAACTCAACATCAACTTATTTAAAAATGGTGACTGAATCCTTTGGGTGAAGAACTAAGGTTCATAGCATCCCACGTGTCAAGAGAATGTCATGATTGGCATATTAATTTGCTTTCTATTTTTAAGGGAAACCCAAGGACAAACAGGAAGAGATCAGGAAGCATCTTCCAAATTCCCCTTCAATAAAGACGAACTTTCTAAATCACTGGACTCAACAGGGTTGGGATTCAGCACTCATGTCTTCACCGTCCTTCTCCATTATGAAGGTGTATCTATTTCATTGATTGTTTGTCTATCAGATCAGAATCCAATCTATCTCATTGACAGACTGTGCCTCTCACAATATGCCTGATTAGTTTGCTGAGAGATGTTTGTCAATTTATTTAGAGTTGATCTACAGATTCCCTCATAGAATTATAACAGTAAGTTGAAAGTGACCTTTGTAGTCTTCTCCACTTGCCTACTTAGTAGAGGAATTTCCTCAGCAGCATGTATTATGGTTTGAATATGGAGTGACCCTAAAGGCTTATTGTTAAAAGTTTGGCTCTTAATACAGCATATTCATAGTTGAGGATTTGAAGTAGGTAGACCATGAGACTCTTGACACCATCAGTGAATGAGCACATTTAATGGGTTCATAATTAGTTGGCATTATTGAGAGGTGATGGGAAATTGTCTAGGTGGGGTCATGTTGAAGGAAGTTGACCAATTGGATCATGTTATTGAGGACTTCATTATATCCTGAAGTGCTTTTCTGTCCCTTTTTTGTGCTGTATGGTGCTCTGAAGTAAGCAGCCTCCTCTGCCACACACTCCAGCTACCATAACATTCTGTTTCACTATAGGCACATACCAATGAACTAAACCTGATGTGGGAGTCCCCTCTGTGTGCTGTGATTACCATTAATTAATAAAGAAACTGTCTTGGCCTGTTGATAGGGCAGAACTTAAGTAGGCGGGGAAAACTGGACTGAATGCTGAGAGAAAGAAGGGCAGAGAGAGAGACGTCATAAAGCCACTGCCAGAGATGGATGTGCTGAAACTTTGCTGGTAGGTCACGGCCTTATGGTGATATACAAATTAATAAAAATGAGTTAAATTAGTATGAGTTATCCAATAAGATGTTAGAGCTAAAGGCCAAAGAATGATTTATTTTTTTTAAATTTATTTATTTATTAAGGATTTCTGCCTCCTCCCTGCCACCGCCTCCCATTTCCCTCCCCCTCCCCCATCAAGTCCCCCTCCGTCATCTGCTCGAAGAGCAATAAGTGTTCCCTGACCTGTGGGAAGCCCAAGGACTGCCCACCTCTATCCAGGTCTCATAAGGTGAGCATCCAAACTGCCTAGGCTCCCCCAAAGCCAGTACGTGCAGTCGGATCAAAAACCCACTGCGATTGTTCTTGAGTTCCCATTCTACCTCATTGTCCGCTATGTTCAGATAGTCTGGATTTATCCCATGCTTTTTCAGACCCAGGCCAGCTGGCCTTGGTGAGTTGAGTTCCCGATAGAACATCCCCATAGTCTCAGTGTGTGGGTGCACCCCTCGCGGTCCTGAGTTTCTTGCTCCTGCTTTGTCTCCTTCTGCTCCTGATTTGGACCTTGAGATTTCTGTCCGGTGCTCCAATGTGGGTCTCTGTCTCTGTCTCCTTTCATCGCCTGATGAAGGTTAATATTCAGGAGGATGCCTATGTGTTTGTCTTTGGATTCACCTTCTTATTTAGCTTCTCTAGGAACATGAAATTATAAGCTCAATGTCCTTTATTTATGGCTAGAAACCAAATATGAGTGAGTACATCCCATGTTCCTCTTTTTGGGTCTGGCTTACCTCACTCAGGATAGTGTTTTCTATTTCCATCCATTTGTATGCAAAATTCAAGAAGTCCTTGTTTTTTACTGCTGAGTAGTACTCTAATATGTATATATTCCATACTTTCTTCATCCATTCTTCCGTTGAAGGGCATCTAGGTTGTTTCCAGGTTCTGGCTATTACAAACAATGCTGCTATGAACATAGTTGAGCATATACTTTTGTTGTATGATAGGGCATCTCTTGGGTATATTCCCAAGAGTGGTATTGCTAGATCCAGGGGTAGGTTGATCCCGAATTTGCTGAGAAACTGAAACACTGCTTTCCAGAGTGGTTGCACAAGTTTGCATTCCCACCAGCAATGGATGAGTGTACCCCTTTCTCCACAACCTCTCCAGCAAAGGCTATCATTGGTGTTTTTGATTTTAGCCATTCTGACAGGTGGAAGATGGTATCTTAAAGTTGTCTTGATTTGCATTTCCCTGATCGCTAAGGAAGTTGAGCATGACCTTAAGTGTCTTTTGGCCATTTGGACTTCTTCTGTTGAGAATTCTCTGTTCAGCTCAGTGCCCCATTTTATAATTGGGTTGATTAGCCTTTTACGGTCTAGTTTCTTGAGATCTTTATATATTTTGGAGATCAGACCTTTGTCAGTTGTGGGGTTGGTGAAAATCTTCTCCCAGTAAGTGGGTTGCCTTTTTGTCTTAGTGACAGTGTCCTTTGCTTTATGGAAGCTTTTCAGTCTCAGGAGGTCCCATTTATTCAATGATGCCCTTAGTGTCTGTGCTGCTGGGGTTATACGTAGGAAGTGGTCTCCTGTGCCCATGTGCTGTAGAGTACTTCCCACTTTCTCTTCTATCAGGTTCAGTGTGTTTGGACTGATATTGAGGTCTTTAATCCATTTGGACTTGAGTTTTGTGCATGGTGATAGATATGGATCTATTTTCATTCTTCTACAGATTGACATCCAGTTTTGCCAGCACAATTTGTTGAAGATGCTCTCTTTTTTCCATTGTATACTTTTAGCTCCTTTATCAAAAATCAGGTGTTCATAGGTTTGTGGGTTAAAATCAGGGTCTTCTATTCGGTTCCATTGGTCGACTTCTCTGTTTTTATGCCAATACCAAGCTGTTTTCAATACTGTAGCTCTGTAATAGAGTTTGAAGTCAGGGATGGTGATGCCTCCAGACAATTCTTTATTGTATAAGACTGTTTTGGCTATCCTGGGTTTTTGTTTTTCCATATAAAGTTGATTATTGTCTTCTCCAGATCTGTGAAGAATTTTGATGGGATTTTGATGGGGATTGCATTGAATCTATAGATTGCTTTTGGTAGAATTGCCATTTTTACTATGTTGATTCTCCCAATCCAGGAGCAAGGAAGATCTTTCCATTTTCTGGTGTCCTCTTCAATTTCTTTCTTCAAAGACTTAAAGTTCTTGTCAAATAGATCTTTCACATCCTTGGTCAGAGTTACCCCAAGATATTTTATGCTATTTGTGGCTATCGTGAAAGGTGATGCTTCTCTAATTTCCCTCTCTGTTTCCTTATCCTTTGTGTATAGGAAGGCCACTGATTTTTTGGAGTTGATCTTGTATCCTGCCACATTACTAAAGGTGTTTATCAGCTGTAGGAGTTCTTTGGTAGAGTTTTTGGGATCGCTTATGTATACTATCATATCATCTGCAAATAACGAGAGCTTAACTTCTTCTTTTCCGATATGAATCCCCTTGATCCCTTTATGTTATCTTATTGCTATTGCTAGAACTTCAAGCACTATATTGAAGAGGTATGGAGAGAGTGGACATCCTTGTCGTGTTCCTGATTTTAGTGGGATGGCTTTGAGTTTTTCTCCGTTTAATTTTATGTTAGCTGTTGGCTTGCTGTAAATAGCTTTTATTATATTTAGGTATGACCCTTGTATCCCTAATCTCTCCAAGACCTTTATCATAAAGGGGTGTTGAATTTTGTCGAATGCTTTTTCAGCATCTAATGAAATGATCATATGGTTTTTTTCTTTCAGTTTATTTATATGGTGGATTACATTGATAGATTTGCATGTGTTGAACCAGCCCTGCATCTCTGGGATGAAGCCTACTTGATCATGATGGATAATTTTTCTAATGTGTTCTTGGATTCGGTTTGCCAGTATTTTGTTGAGGATTTTTGCGTCGATGTTCATGAGTGAGATCGGCCTGTAATTCTCTTTCCTGGTTGAGTCTTTGTGTGGTTTTGGTATCAGAGTAACTGTAGCTTCATAAAAGGAATTTGGTAATGACCCTTCTGATTCTATATTGTGGAATACATTAAGGAGTATGGGTATTAGCTCTTCTTGGAAGTTCTGGTAGAATTCCGCATTGAAACCATCTGGTCCTGAGCTTTTTTTGGTACTTTCTTCATCCATTCTTCCACAATGCTGCTTTATAATTATTGAAAGCATGCACTATGGAATACACACACACATTTATACACACATGTTTATACATGTATATCTATATGCATACATATTGATGTATATGTATATGTGTATATTGTTAAACTCCCGAGAACATGGTGAGTGCAGTGTGAATCAAGCATAAGGTTAACAGTGGTCTGTTATGGAATGCTTGACTGTTTTATCATTGGTTTTGTTTAGCCAGTCCAGGATATGCGGATAATGAAAGGCACTCCGAACTCAGTCAGAACAATTTACTTTGAATTCCATATACACATTTTCATTCTTTTATTGTCATCAGTGGAAGCAGACTTCTCTTTAAGTTTTGCTTCGGGCTGGTCTCGCAGTACCTATATACCATGTATCATTAATTTTAAGACCATAGGAGAAAGAATATTACAGTAAGAACAGGAATCTTAAACAAACTTAATCTTTGCCATTAAGATGAAAGGACACAGCCATGAGTTGGATTTCCCCCTGACAAAGCAGTAAATGCTAAGTGTTAAATGATGTTTTCCCTCCAAGTCCTGAGATTATGGAGGGAAAATTTGTTCAATATTAACACTGAAGGGCATACCTTTTAAGAAATAAATCTTTGTTTTTAGTAGAAATTATTAGTAGGAGACATTTGCGTGAGTGAGTGTGGGTATGTCCACGACACAGGACATATATACAAGCCAGAAGACAGCATCAATTCTCTTCTCTATTTTTTTAGCTTCTAGGGGTCAAACTCAAGTCATCAGATTTGCCAGACAGGCACCTTTATTGGCTGAGCCATCTCACCTATGCTTGCAAAAGAAAAAAATTTCTTTTTTTCCTCATGTTTCTAGTGGCAGCCCCATTAGGTGGAGTACAAAACCAGATTTAAGTTGAGGGGGGTGACTGTGGATATTGTTTCTGAGATGAAAGTGAAAGCAAAAAATTTGTTATCTGGGTTAGCACTAGATTTTAAAAATCAAAAGGAAGAGTGAACAAAATCCTTCTGAGAAAGCAGCAGCCCAAAAGCAAGTTAGGGGTCAAGCTGTTACCTCCAGACTTTCAATGCTACCTTAGATATACAAGCATTAATTACATCACTTTTGACCACAGTTTCTACAAAAAGTGTTTATACACAAGTATTTTGCTCAGGAATTTGCATGTACAAGCAGATGGCTCATTGAATTCTGTAGAAAGAATCCATCTCTATACTCAGTAAGGGCAATTCATGTTGCTGAGAGACCAAAACAGCATGTAGATATACAGAAATGCATTGATGGCTTGGAAGGGAAACTGTGACTATGTCTTTGTGCTCATACAGTAGGTCATTAATCCAGAATTTTAGCTTAATAAAATAATAATTACTGTTGTAATTACTAATGTCCATGTGGCAGGCACTGGATAACTGTATACACCATATCATTTAAATTTCATAGCAATCCTATGAAGTAGTTGCGATAAGAATCAAGAGGAGTCCCACTGAGAACCATTATCAGTGATGTAGCAGAAGCCAGAGGCCTTGAGCCAGACCAATGACTCCTGGCAATGAACATTTGCAAGTAAAGATACGTGGCCTAACGGGCAACCTGTGTGACTCAACAGGTCACGCTACACCTTCCACGAGGAAATTCTTCTCTCTGTCTCTGTCTGTCTTTCTCTCTCTCATTTGCTTGTTTCTTTATTTGGTTTTGGTTTTTTCTTTTAAATTTGGTATTTTTGAGGAGGAGGAGGGAGGCTGCAAGGACAGAGGGAGGATATGAGGGGACAGGGAGGTGAGACGTGAAATCCACAAAGAATCAGTAAAATATTTTTGGAAAAAGAATCAAAGATGGAACAAAATTGAGGGAGAATCATGATGACTCAAAGCATGGAATTCAAGGTTATAAAGATAAGGCCACTATTTAAGAGGATCCAAAGAATGGAAAACATCCACAGCAGATCCCATTGGGCATCAAAACTTGCTGGAGTTATTCCTACTGTATTAAAATTTTCTTTTATCTCTTAATTTCATAAGCTTCTTTTCATTCATGACACTATTTAATTATCTTAAGTGTGTGTGTGTGTGTGTATGCATGGATATGTTATGGTGTAAGTGTGGAGTCATTTATATCGTTCAACCATAAAGACCCAGAGAAGCAAAGTCAGGTCATCAGGTTTGATGGCAAGCTCCTTTACTGGCTGAGCGGTCCCACTGACCCTTGGGATCCATTTTTGCTTGAGAAACTTTTATGTAACTCTAGTTATATAGATAAAAGTATGAAACTCAAACGTTTACAGATAATAAATCATTGAAATTAATGCAAACTATAGCATGGTTACATAAAAACTTACCTTTTATAAAAGATTAAAACATATTTGCATGCTAATGAGATGAATATGCTTGCTTATGTTTACATAAAGAAGGCGATCCTGGGTGAATATTTGATACTACAGAATGTAGAGCATCTTTATAATATTTTTAGAGTTGGTTAACATTTTGATTTTATAATCAACAATATTGAGAATGTCGTGTCACATAAATATGATATGGGATTCCCCTCTGTATGCTATGAATATGTTTTATTACCATTGATTAATAAAGAAGCTGCTTTGGACTATGGCAGGGCAGAATATAGCTAGGCAGAAAAAACTAGCTGAATATAGAGAGAAAGAAGGCATAGTCAGAGATATGTCATGTACCTGCCCAAGAAGCAAGATATGAAGTAACAAATGTATAGTACAATTTAAAAAAAAATGTGAGGTAACAAACCATGAGCCTTGTGGTAAAACATAAAATAACAGAAATCGGTTGATTTAAGATGTAAAAGCTAGCTAGGAATATGCCTGAGCTGTTTGCCAGTATTATAATTAATATAGTTTTGTGTGACTATAATTAACATAGTTTTGTGTGATTATTCAGGCCTGGGTGACTGAGAAATGAAAATGCGGTATTCTATTTATATAAATATAAAGTACAAAATTGCCAAAATATGTTAAGATGGAACTATTTGAAAAACATGTTAGTCTGCCCTAATGTAAAGTATAAATTCACCTCTCCTTTTCTGTTTAAATAAAAAAGAAGACTTTAAATTTAACATAGGAAAAATTAAATATAACAAAGCAGGTATCAAGTAAAAATTATAAGTACAATATTTATATCTACTTTATCTTTTATTATTTTTATAAGGAAATTTTATAAGGAAAATTATAATTATAACTATTTATTCTTCAACTCCATCAAAGACTCCAGAAGGATATAATATTACCTAAGTAAACAGGATGTGCATTGTAAGCAACTTACAAAACTCTAAAATTGGGCTGGAGAGATGGCTCAGAGGTTAAGAGCACTGATAGTTCTTCCAGAGGTCCTGAGTTCAATTCCCAGTAACCACATGGTGGCTCACAACCATCTGTAATAAAATCTGATGCCCTCTTCTGGCCTGCAGGCGCACATGCAGACAGAATACTGTAAACAAAAATAAATAAATCTTGACCGGGCGGCAGAAGGCGGCCGGATCACCGGGCGGCGGAAGGCGGCCGGATCACCGGGCGGCGGAAGGCGGCCGGATCACCAGGCGGCAGAAGGCGGCCAGATCCAGAGGACGCCCAGCACAGCCGGCAGGGACTGACTGGGACAGCCTGGAACTGGCTGGGACTGGAGCAGCAGCAGAGGACACAGGCTGCTGGCGGCGGGAACCGTCCCAGCAGCAGAAGCAGGCAGCAGGGACCGCGCACAACACCGAGAACAGATCGCTCCACTACAATTAAACCAAAGAGGTAGGCCTTCGGTTGGGGAGGTCCCTGGCAAAGGAGGAGCCGGGTCCTATTCCTGAAGACCCTTCTGAGGGGTGAAAGGGATCTTGGCCCCCGGCAGGAACCAGGAAACAGAGCAAGGGCATTTTGTAAGAGGAGCCCCTGGCCAGCAGGGAAACCTGAACTAGTTTTAACAGACCCCTTAGATAGCATCGATAGGAAGAGATGGGCAGGCGCAAAGGAAAGAATTCACCCAATAATCTGAAAAACAACATGAAAACACCAGAACCCAATGATCTTGCAACAGAAGGTCTCCAACACCCTAACACAGAAGAAGTGGAAAAAATTGACTTTATGAAAGCAGTAGAATCCCTTAAACAACATGTGAAAAATGCCCTTATAGAAATGGATGAGAAGTATAACCAAAAATTTGAAGAAATGAGTAAATACGTACATAATACCCTGGGAAACCAAGAAAGAACGATCAAACAGGTAATGGAAACAGTTCAAGAATTGAAAACTGAAATGGAAGCAAGGAAGAAAACACAAACTGAGGAACAGCTGGATATGGAAAATCTTGGTCAACGAGCAAAGCCTACAGAAACAAGCATAATCAATAGAATACAAGAAATAGAAGAAAGAATCTCAGATTCTGAGGACACCATAGAGAAAATAAACTCTCTGATCAAAGAAAACTGCAAAACTAACAAATTCTCATCACAAAACATTCAGGAATTATGGGACACAATAAAAAGACCAAATCTAAGAATAATAGGAATAGAAGAAGGAGAAGAGTCACAGCTCAAAGGCCCAGAAAATATTTTGAACAGAATTATGGAAGAAAACTTTCCCAACATAAAGAAAGATATTCCTTTGAATATTCAAGAAGCATACAGAACACCAAACAGACTGGATCAAAGGAAAACATCCCCTCGCCATATAATAATCAAAACACAAAATATACAGGTTAAAGAAAGAATACTAAGAGCTGCAAAGGAAAAAGGCCAAGTAACTTATAAAGGTAAACCGATCAGACTTACACCTGATTTCTCTATGGAAACAATGAAAGCCAGAAGGTCCTGGATAGAAGTACTGCAGAAGCTAAGAGACCATGGATGCAAGCCCAGACTACTATACCCAGCCAAGCTTTCATTCACTATAAATGGAGAAATCAAGACATTCCAGGATATGAACAAATTTAAACAATACGTAGCCACGAACCCAGCCCTACAGAAAGTAATAGAAGGAAAACCGCAACCCAAGGAATCCAACATTGCCAACACTGCCTACAATAACTCCGGCATCTAGCGACCCTTCGCTAGCACAACTCAAAGAAGGGAGACACACAAATTCTACTTCCAAAAACAATAAGAATATCCGGCATAAACAACCACTGGTCATTAATATCACTTAATATTAATGGTCTCAATTCACCTATAAAACGGCACAGGCTAAGAGATTGGATATGAAAACAGGATCCAACATTCTGCTGTTTGCAAGAAACTCATCTCAACCACAAAGACAGGCATCTACTCAGAGTAAAGGGTTGGGAAAAGGTCTTTCAAGCAAATGGTCCTAAGAAAAAAGCAGGTGTGGCCATATTAATTTCTAACAAAACTGACTTCAAACTAAAATCAATCAGAAGAGATCGAGAGGGACACTTCATACTCATAACAGGAACAATTTGTCAGGATAACGTCTCAATCTTGAATATTTACGCCCCTAATATAAAAGCACCCACGTATGTAAAAGAAATATTACTAAAACTCAAGGCAGACATCAAACCACACACACTAGTAGTAGGAGACTTCAATACACATCTCTCAGCAATGGACAGGTCAATCAGACAGAAACCTAATAGAGAAGTAAGAGAACTACTGGAGGTAATGAAGCAAATGGACTTAACAGACATCTATAGAACATTCCACCCAAATAGGAAAGAATATACCTTCTTCTCTGCAGCCCATGGAACCTTCTCAAAAATTGACCACATACTCGGAAACAAAGGAAACCTCCACAGATACAAAAAAATATCAGTGTCCACCTGTGTCCTATCAGATCACCACGGATTAAAGTTAGAATTCAACAACAATCCTACCTCCAGAAAGCCAACAAACTCATGGAAACTGAACAGTCAACTACTGAACCACACCTGGGTCAAGGAAGAAATCAAGAAAGAAATTAAAGTCTTCCTTGAATTTAATGAAAATAAAGGGACAACATACTCAAACCTATGGGACACTATGAAATCAGTGCTAAGAGGAAAGTTCATAGCACTAAGTGCCCACTTAAAGAAAACAGAGAAAGCATACATCGGGGACTTAACAGCACACCTGATAGCTTTAGAAAAAAAAGAAGCAGACATGCGCAGGAGGAGTAGAAGACTGGAAATAATCAAACTGAGGGCAGAAATCAACAAAATAGAAACGCAGAAAACAGTCCAAAGAATCAATGAAACAAAAAGTTGGTTCTTGGAGAAAATCAACAAGATCGACAAACCCCTATCCAAACTAATTAATGACAGAGAGAGAACACGCAAATAAATAAGATCAGAAATGAAAAGGGGGACATAACCACAGACATAGAGGAAATTCAGAGACTCATTAGATCATACTACAAAAGCCTGTATGCCACAAAACTAGAAAATGCAAAAGAAATGGACATTTTTTTAGATAAGTGCCATATACCAAAGCTAAACCAAAACCAGTTGAACAATCTAAATAGACCTGTTAGTCGCGAAGAACTAGAAACCGTTATCAAAAATCTACCTTCCAAAAAAAGCCCAGGACCAGATGGTTTCAATGCAGAATTCTACCAGAACTTCCAAGAAGAGCTAATACCTATACTCCTTAATGTATTTCACAATATAGAAACAGAAGAGTCATTGCCAAATTCCTTTTATGAAGCTACAGTTACCCTGATACCAAAACCACACAAAGATCCAACCAAGAAAAAGAATTACAGGCCTATCTCACTCATGAATATCGCTGCAAAAATTCTCAATAAAATACTGGCAAACCGAATCCAAGAACATATTAGAAAAATTATCCATTATGATCGAGTAGGCTTCATCCCAGAGATGCAGGGCTGGTTCAACATATGCAAATCTATCAATGTAATCCACCATATAAATAAACTGAAAGAAAAAAACCATATGATCATTTCATTAGATGCTGAAAAAGCATTTGACAAAATTCAACACCCCTTTATGATAAAAGTCTTGGAGAGATTAGGGATACAAGGGTCATACCTAAATATAATAAAAGCTATTTACAGCAAGCCGTAGGCTACATTAAATTAAATGGAGAAAAACTCAAAGCCATCCCACTAAAATCAGGAACACGACAAGGATGTCCACTCTCTCCATACCTCTTCAATATAGTGCTTGAAGTTCTAGCAATAGCAATAAGATAACATAAAGGGATCAAGGGGATTCATATCGGAAAAGAAGAAGTTAAGCTCTCGTTATTTGCAGATGATATGATAGTATACATAAGCGATCCCAAAAACTCTACCAAAGAACTCCTACAGCTGATAAACACCTTTAGTAATGTGGCAGGATACAAGATCAACTCCAAAAAATCAGTGGCCTTCCTATACACAAAGGATAAGGAAACAGAGAGGGAAATTAGAGAAGCATCACCTTTCACGATAGCCACAAATAGCATAAAATATCTTGGGGTAACTCTGACCAAGGATGTGAAAGATCTATTTGACAAGAACTTTAAGTCTTTGAAGAAAGAAATTGAAGAGGACACCAGAAAATGGAAAGATCTTCCTTGCTCCTGGATTGGGAGAATCAACATAGTAAAAATGGCAATTCTACCAAAAGCAATCTATAGATTCAATGCAATCCCCATCAAAATCCCATCAAAATTCTTCACAGATCTGGAGAAGACAATAATCAACTTTATATGGAAAAGCAAAAAACCCAGGATAGCCAAAACAATCTTATACAACAAAGGAGCGTCTGGAGGCATTACCATCCCTGACTTCAAACTCTACTACAGAGCTACAGTATTGAAAACAGCTTGGTATTGGCATAAAAACAGAGAAGTCGACAAATGGAATCGAATAGAAGACCCTGACATTAACCCTCAAACCTATGAACACCTGATTTTTGATAAAGGAGCTAAAAGTATACAATGGAAAAAAGAGAGCATCTTCAACAAATTGTGCTGGCAAAACTGGATGTCAATCTGTAGAAGAATGAAAATAGATCCATATCTATCACCATGCACAAAACTCAAGTCCAAATGGATTAAAGACCTCAATATCAGTCCAAACACACTGAACCTGATAGAAGAGAAAGTGGGAAGTACTCTACAGCACATAGGCACAGGAGACCACTTCTTACGTATAACCCCAGCTGCACAGACATTAAGGACCTCATTGAATAAATGGGACCTCCTGAGACTGAGAAGCTTCTGTAAAGCAAAGGACACTGTCGCTAAGACACAAAGGCAACCCACTAACTGGGAGAAGATCTTCACCAACCCCGCAACTGACAAAGGTCTGATCTCCAAAATATATAAAGATCTCAGGAAACTAGACCGCAAAAGGCTAACCAACCCAATTATAAAATGGGGCATTGAGCTGAACAGAGAATTCTCAACAGAAGAAGTTCAAATGGCCAAAAGACAGTTAAGGTCATGCTCAACTTCCTTAGCGATCAGGGAAATGCAAATCAAGACAACTTTAAGATACCATCTTCCACCTGTCAGAATGGCTAAAATCAAAAACACCAATGATAGCCTTTGCTGGAGAGGTTGTGGAGAAAGGGGTACCCTCATCCATTGCTGGTGGGAATGCAATCTTGTGCAACCACTTTGGAAAGCAGTGTTTCGGTTTCTCAGGAAATTCGGGATCAACCTACCCCTGGATCCAGAAATACCACTCTTGGGAATATACCCAAGAGAGGCCCTATCATACAACAAAAGTATATCCTCTACGATGTTCATAGCAGCATTGTTTGTGATAGCCAGAACCTGGAAACAACCTAGATGCCCTTCAATGGAAGAATGGATGAAGAAAGTATGTAATATATACATATTAGAGTACTACTCAGCAATAAAAAACAAGGACTTCTTGAATTTTGCATGCAAATGGATGGAAATAGAAAACACTATCCTGAGTGAGGTAAGCCAGACCCAAAAAGAGCAACATGGGATGTACTCACTCATATTTGGTTTCTAGCCATAAACCAAGGACATTGAGCCTATAATTAGTGATCCTAGAGAAGCTAAATAAGGAGAACCCAAAGAAAAACATATAGGCATCCTCCTGAATATTAACCTTCAGTGGTGATGAAAGGAGACAGAGACAGAGACCCACATTGGAGCACCGGACTGAAATCTCAAGGTCCAAATCAGGAGCAGAAGGAGAGAGAGCATGAGCAAGGAACTCAGGACCGCAAGGGGTGCACCCACACACTGAGACAATGGGGATGTTCTACTGGGAACTCACCAAGGCCAGCTGGCCTGGGTCTGGAAAAGCCTGGGATAAAACCGGACTCTCTGAACATAGCGGACAATGAGGAATACTGAGAACTCAAGAACAATGGCAATGGGTTTCTGATCCTACTGCATGCACTGGCTTTTTGGGAGCCTAGGCAGTTTGGATGCTCAACTTACTAGACCTGGATGGAGGTGGGGGTTCCTTGGACTTCCCACAGCACAGGGAACCCTGATTGCTTTTCGGGCTGGGGGGGGACTTAATTGGGGAAGGGGGAGGGAAATGGGAGGCGGTGGTGGGGAAGAGACAGAAATCTTTAATAAATAAATAAATAAATTAAAAAAAATAAATCTTTACAAAAAAATCTCTAGAATTCACAGAGATATCTTGCTGCCTGGAGTGTCACCCAAAGTTCTTCTGTACCATTGAGACATCCATCTTCAGCCTACAGGCCCATAGTATCCAACAGACTTTTCCATGAAGCAGGAAATTTCAAACTATATATTGACCTATATTGGCAGTTTGTCAGTCAATTTCATCTGTGTCCTGCAAAATGTCTAGCAGACTCTTCGTGTAACAGAAACTCATAAGGATTGTCTCACCTTTAGGCAAGTTCAGCAGTCATTTTTCTGTGGGTCCTGCATGTCCATTTCATCAAGCAGTCCAGGCAAGAGCAGTTACTTGCCCAAATAGCTAACCAATGCCATAAGGAGCCACTTCAGTGCCCATCTTCCTTTTGAAAAAATTGGTGCTGCCAGGAGCAGATGTGTCTCACTGTCATGAAAAGTCCTAATTCCTAAAACATTTAAATGCCATATTCTGGAGGTCTCTGAAAGATCTGAAGAATACCTAACTGAAATATGTCTCTATATATCTAGGAAACCTAACTAACATGACCACAAGCTTGACTATTATAGATGAGTATTAACCTATATTTCCTAATTATACATTACATTTTTAAATGAACTACACAATCACAATACCTTAATCAAGAGCAGAAATATACATATAACAAGATTGACCTTAAATTTGCATCAATAAACCAAGATCCATACCAATGCAAATATCTATAGCATATCTCCCTTTAAATGTAAAAGAACATTTATAAAGAATATTTGGGAATATGGGCATAACTATTGTCCAATCTGCTTCCTGCTGTTTATTGGGTGAAGTAATTTTTGAGGGGTATTCAAAGCAACATTTTTGGGGTCTTGGTTCATCAAATCATATTAGTCTGGAAGCAATGCACAGGTTTCCATCCTCTGTGGAAACAAAAGAAGAATGTCTTTTCTAAAGCAACATAGCCTTAGATTCAAATTTTGAATTCAAGATACCTTTGAAATATGCATTTTGGCTTAGTTTAGCAGTCCCCAGAATTAAATGTCTCTCTGCAGTCAAAAAATTCAAAGATAACACAATAAGATACATAATCCAGACTGTGAATTTTCCATCTTTACGTGGCTTATTTGGTTTTACACTATTACTTTTTGATATTTATTTTATTTTATTTATTATGTATACAATGTTCTGTCTGTGTGTATGCCTGCAGGCCAGAAGAGGGCACCAGACCTCATTACAGATGGTTGTGAGCCACCATGTGGTTGCTGGGAATTGAACTCATGACCTTTGGAAGAGCAGCAATGCTCTTAACTGCTGAGCCATCTCTCCAGCCCTGATATTTACTTTATTATATTTACTCCTTTAATCTATGACTGTCTGTTCTCTGTCTCTTTAAAAACTTCACCTTTTCAAAAACCATTTACTTGCTTTTATAACTGTCTGTATTTTTTTTCTTCTCTCTCCCAAGTCAAGGTACATTTATCCAACACTGTGACCCATTTAGAGGTCTTTTATATCTGAATCTGTCCTATTGTGTATCTTTAATTATTTACTGTCCAGGAGTGCTTCTTAAAATGCTAAACACTTCTTAGACACTTAAGTGGTGCCATTGCTAGGGGAAATATGGTACTGCCTGCTATAGGTCCAAAGCAGTTTCTTTATTGATTAATGGTAATCACAGCTTAGAGAGGGAAATTCCACATCAATCTCTTATCCATATATCTACAAATACTTGATGCTACCAAAGAAATCTCTTTTTATAACAAAGAGGCCATGAAATAAAACCACAACTGGACTCAATAAAGAGATCAATAGATTGTGGGGAGCTGAGTCACAATAGATATATCTACATCTGAGCTCCTGCATCTATGACCTAGGGAATATTATGGAAAGGGAACCAGAAAAATTGTAAAAGCCAGAAGTACCAGGAAGTCTTCTGTGAAACAGTATTTCCTGAAAATGTCTGCATAAACAAGACCAGAGCAATGACAATATCAGTGGAAATGCTAACATGGAAAGAGGGAGAAAAAGAACTACAGGCACTTCAGTGCTGAGAGAAGGAGAATTAGTCTCCCCAGGAATGAACTCTTATGAAGAGTGAACAGTGAAACAATATACTCATCAACAACAAAATGAACTCAGCAGGTAGTATGTTATATATATATATACACACATTGTGCATACACATAAACATCTTTCTATGTGTCTGCAAAACTAATAAAGAAAAGGAGACTATTAACTTGAGAGTAGAAAGACATGAAAGGTTTGATGGACAGCAATTGGAGAGGCTAGAGGTAAAAAAGGAAGGGAAAAATGACATTCTATTTCAATTAAAACCACACTTAAAATTTTAAAAGCATTAACTACAAGAGAAAGTTTGAAAATTAAACATTGCAACATACGCCAAAGATTAACTTTTTGATACTACATGCTGAGAAAAAATGGTAGGAAAATACTGTATTTTTAGTAAATAAGCCATTACGTTTATTTAAGAGCCAAAACTTCCATGTTCAATAAACTTGCAGTCCAAATCATAGGGCCATATTGGATCTGAGTAAAGGTGTTTCAGGTGGCATTTACAACATGGCATGATATGTTAACACTTCCAGTTAAAGTGAATGTTTTGTGTTTAGAACCAAGGTTGCCTTAAATTGCCCAACACAGCAAGGGCAAGAATTTCTGGAAACACCTCAGATTCATTTCACATTTGATTTTGAATTAATTTTTAGCTGTTGCATATTCACAAACTGTTAGAAGTTTGAAGGAAAACCCCACATTCAGGTATGTAATGACATATGGAGCCAGGGCCTAGAGCCTGAGAAGCTATGCTTTAGTAACCCTTGTACAGCTTCCATTTTCTCCCTTTCAGAGTGACAGTGTCTGATGCAACATGCCATTAGCATTTGGAAGAATGCCTCCAACTTTATGCATATGAGCAGAAAGGATTGGAAGCAATTGACAAGGGCACAGTAAACATAGCAGCTCATGAAGGCTCTTGCTTTGGTGCTCAGTTGCCTTGAGCTGTTTGACATCATCTGCTTTGTAAAAACCTTGAATATTCCCCAAATTCTTGAGAAGTCATTCATTTTTATTTATTTATTTGACTCTTTGAGAATTTCATACATATGCATAATACATTGTTGTTATTCCCCCCATCCTGTTCTCATCCTGCTCTTGCTGAAATACTCTGAGAATTCTTGCTCATCTACATCTATTCAATAGGACTGCTGTGAACACGTCAATTTTATGAGATGTCTAGGTAATATAACTTCAAGGTCAAAGGAATAAAGATAAAGTCCGTAAATATTCACAGTCATATTGTACAGTTAGAGGAAGATCTTGAACAAATTAAGATGTTTTCCCCAAAAAATGACAGATTTTTTAGTTTAATAATTGTATCAACCAGAAAGCTAAACTAAGCTGATTTAGTCTCAATAAGAATAATAGTTCAGACCTCTAGGGCTTTGGATCAAGACTACACCATCTGTCTAAGTTAGGGTTTCTATTTCTGTGAAGACATATCATGACCACAGCAACTCTTAGAAGGAAAGCATTTAATTGGGGTGGCTCACTCTCAGTTTCAGAGGGTAAGTCTATTATCATCATGGTGGAGGGCATGGCACTGTGCAGGCTGATATGGTGCTGGCTACATCTTGATCAGAAAGCAACAGTTGTCTGTGACACTGAGTGAAGTATAAGCAAAAGAAATTTCAAAACCTAAGCCCACAATGACACATTTCCTTCAACAAGGCCACTCCTACTTCAACAAGGCTACACCCCCTAATAGTGTCACTCCCTATGAGCTTATGAGGGCCAATTACATTCAAACTACCGCACCATCTATATAAGGAAAAGTGGTCTTTGCAAAGCTTTCAAGTTATGCTACTCAGTCCTAGTTGAGATTGGGCACAAGACATAAAGGTCTTCTGATCTGCATGTTATTGGAGTCATCACATCATACATGTGCGTAGACATAGTAACTACTTTACTTTCTGTACAACCAATATTTAATATACTAACTTCCTATGAATAGAGGAGGTATCAGGCACTTACATGAATAGGTGACCCAGATGACCAGAGCAACTGTTTGTTGCATTATTATCCGTCATCTCATCAAGCAATGATAAACATGGAATTTAGGCTTACTAATTCAAAGCTGTCAATCAGAAGCAAATGTAGTTGTCTGTGCAGTGAGAATGAACCCAGGGCCTAATTAATATACTAGCCACTCAAGTACTCGACTACTGATCTAAACCTCCAGCCTCCAGAATCAACTTCCTTTCCTGATTAATGACATCACACCTTTGAAGAAGGATTAAGATCAGAAATGAATCAATCTTTTGAATTGTTCTTATCTTCATTATAAAGTTGATTTCAGATAGCAATACTTTGTATAGTTAGTCACATGAAAAGTGTTCTCATCCCAACAAAATAGTATCTATAGAAGTATTTTTTCTACATTGGAAAAGAAATGCCTTATTCAGTTATACTATGAACATATTTTTGTTTCATATAGTTACAAGCAAGAGTGAGGTTTCATGATTGAAAGATGGTGCTGCTCTTTAATAAATTCTAAAATATCCTTTGACTATAAACTACAAAACTGCAAATAAGATATAAAACTCTTGAAAATAGTTCAAACACATAACTTCAAATGATACCTACTCAAATTATTTTCTCAGTAATAAAACATTATAATATTAAAGATGACAAAAGAACCAACATTTTATACACATACCTCCCTCAAAAGCATCAAAAATAGAAATGATTTTCACATAATAAAGAAATATGTTCATGAAATTGTGTTATTGTTGCCAAGCAAGCAATAGCTTCTCTTGACATTGATGCCAAATACTCCAATAGAAAAAAAAAAAACAACTAAAAGGAAAGAGTGTCATATTTACCAAAATTCTACCACCAGTCTATTTATAATACAAAAAGAGATGTAAAAAGTCAATTTCTTTTTTGTAGGTTAGACAAAAAGCTCAAACACACAAAGTGGACTGATATCATGAGTCACAGTGTTTTAAATTGTTTTATTTGACAATAATGAAACTGGAGTAACAAAATTATGTAAAAATTATCACTAAAAGTGACCAGTGCATATTGTGAGGAACATTGCTAGATGATCACCATGTAAGGGACTAACTCTCTGACACTGTTTTCCAAAACTTAGTGCAATTGCCCTAAACATTTGAAGAATTTGTGTGATTAATAAATACATTTAATTTTCCAATAATATCCACCAGTGAAGTATGTGACACCTCAAAATTAAAATTTATTAAAAATCTGGAAGGACTTTGGGGAGGCAAGAATATGATGAAAGTATATTCAAATTTAAAAATTGTTTTAAATAATAAAATATTTTAAAAATAAAGACAGGAGAAGTGGATCAGTGATAATATGCTTAAGGTCCTGAGTTATCATTAGCATGGCCAAAAAGGGAGAAAGAAAGCAAGGAAAGAAGGAAGAAATGAAGAAGGAAAGGAGAGAAGGAAGAGGGAGGGGGAGAAGCTGGAACTGCAAAAGAAGGAGGTAGGAAGGAAAGAAGGAAAGATGGAGTAAAGGAAGGAAAGAGGAAGGAGGAAGGAAATGTTATTACAGACCAAGTAATATGATCCTATATTAAATATCATATAATCTGTTGACCATGTCTATTAAAAGGAAGATGTTGGAGCAAATGAGCTTTCAGATTTTCACATGATACTCAGTTTGATGAGGACAGATGTTTGCAACTGTTTATCTACTATGGAGAACTTATTTTATAATAGCTGAAATTTAAAATCCAAATAATTTGTTTTTATTGTATTAAATGATTCATAAGCATTTATTAATATAATTTGTCTTGAATGACTATGCTTTTGTAAATAAATAATATACAAATGAAAACTTTTACCTGAAAAATGAGCATCCCTTTCAAATTTACATAAAACCTATACTGTTTGTGCAAAATGTGGCCTTTTGTAAAGTAGATGAGGGAACTGAATACAATAGAACACAGGTAAATGGTGCTGAAAACATTATTATACTTGTTTGTGTTTGAGTTTATTAGTGATAGATAGATGATAGATAGGAAGTAGATGGCAGAAAAATACATGTATGGACTGGTGATAATAAAGTATTATGAACAAAAATTTAACTAATTCATTTCTATTTGCTGGTGGTCCATCAAAAATGTGACATTGAGGAAAAATAAAAAGAGCATAGTGGGTTGGCTACATGGTTCAGTGGGTAAAGGCGGTTGCCACCAAGCCTCACAACATTAATTTGATACCTAAATCCAAAGGGATAGAAAGAGAAAATCAACTCCATAAATTGTCCTCTGGCCTCCCCATGTCTGCCAGAGAACACACATCCCCTCAAATAAAAAAATTAATGCAAAGTTTGATTTTTTAAAAAAGGAAAAAAAAAGAAAAGAAAAAAAGAACTTGACACTGGGACTATGGCATATGGTAGAGCAATTCCCATCATGCTTGAGGCAATGGCGTGCTGTAGATCAGTTGGCAAAGTGCTTGACTACCATGTATGAAGCCCTGGGTTCAATAACCACCACCTCATGAAACCAGGCATGTTGGCACATCTCCACAAACTCAGAAAAGTAGAAACAGAAGGATAAAAAGTTCAAGATCGTCATCAGTTACACAGTCGTTTCCAGGTCAGTCTGGGATACATGAAACATTATCTAAAAAAATGTAACGTAGGTTTACATGGAAACACAGTCTTATAAGCCAACTGAGGTCAAGAAAATTGGGTGACTGAGGCCTAAGCAAAACACGCAAGTGACTGAGGCAGGCCAATGGCCAGTTTGAGGCCAGTCCAGGTTACACAATGAATCCAAGGCTACTTTGAACAATAAGCTAAGACCATGTCTCAAGAAATCAAGCAATAGAAACATAGTTCAGTGGTAGAGCATTTACCTAACATATACAAGACCCTGAGTTCAATCATCAGCACTATAAATGGAGGAGGAAGAAGAGAAGAGGAGGAAGAGGAGAAAAAGACTGTTAGATTATAGAGAAATGATGAATCAATATGCAGGAGGCTAAAACACTAAGATGAAGTAACGTTACACAGAGACTCAGACTGGAATAATGTAGAATGAGTCGGAGATGAGGGAAGGATAGCTTTCAAGTTGGCTAGAGAGAAGGAATTGCAAAAAGGTTTGTTAGTTAGGTTCCTATTGCTGTGATACATGACCAAAAGGTTCACTGGGATTATATACCTTGAGTCACAGTCCACTGAGGGAAGCCAAGGCAGGGACTCAAGGCAGAAGCCTGGAGGCAGGAACCAAATGGAACCAAACAAAAATGATGACAACCAACCAAGACAAATTTAGATATGAATTTGAACAGTTTTAAAATTTTTTTCTTAAAGATTATAATTACAGCATTTCTCCCTTCCTTTTCTTCCTTCTAGACTTCCCCATATACCCCTCCTTCCTCTCTTTCGTATTCATGGCCTCTTCTTTTTTTGTTTTTAGAGACAGGGTTTCTCTGTGTAATAGTCCTGACTGTCTTGAAACTTACTTTTTAGATCAGGTTGGCCTCAAACTCTCTTTTCATTAGTTTTTATTGCATGCATACATGTATATATGCATAAGCATATATATTCCTAGATATAACCTTCTCTGTCTGTATAATGTTACCTGTATATATGTCTTTAAGGCTGACCATTTGGTATTGGATCAGTGTACTCTTCCCTGGGGAAGACGGTTTCTCCTGCTCTCAGGATTCTTTAATTCTCTGTGTAGCGCTGAGTCCTCATGGTTTTTTTTTTTTTTGGAATTTGGACAGCTTTTAATATCAAGACTTTGAAGAGATCTAACACTATTTAGGCCAAAGTGAGTAGAGCCATTTATTGGTATAGGAAATTTTGAAATGAAGTGTGGATGTACTTCAGTGGGAAGAGACCCAAATGTGGTATGCTTCTTTTCAACATGCTGACATTGGAAATGCTGAATTAGGCCTAGAAATCGCCACTTATGCAGTATCCTTTCTTGGGGGGGGAGTAGAGGTTTCATAAATTCAATGGTCACACTGAAAGATTAGCATGACTCCAGCATCAATACATTTTCTTCCTCTATCAGAAGAAGAGAAGCATCAGTCACTGCTACTATCTTAGTTCACCAAGGATTGGTCGCACAGCAATGTTACTATGCAACTGTAGTCACACAGATTCTCTAGAAGATTGACGTATAGGAAGTTATATTAGACACGTGAAAGTCAAGATGACAAACGGGACTTCTCTGAATGAAAGCACACAAGCGCGTAGAGACTAGGCAGAAAAGTGGTAAGGGATAGATAAATGATTGATAGAACAGACAGACAGACAAACGATAGACTGAAAGTCTACAAGTGTTAGTTAGCTAATATAACTTTTTGAAGGTGGTGAAACAATTCAGTATCTGTTGTCTAACATGGCTCACACTAATGGTAACTATTATGCACTTGGATTGTGGGTAATGTGACTGAAAAGCTGAAATTCAAATCTGACTTTTCATTAATTCAAATCTAATCACGTGTGGCTGATGGCTAACATATTAGAGAATATATTTACCTATATAGTGATGTATCTAGCATCTTAAATCACACCTGATTTACTCTCCTCTATCCCCTTCCTTAAGAGGGCATTCGTTAAAACCCTGGGGTCCCTGGAATTCTGGCAAGTGAGTTAGAAAACCATGCATGTTTAAAGCCACATAGTACTGGACTGTACAAACTGGTTTCCATGCAGTACTTCACAGTCCTGAGGAGCAGCACTGAATCACTAGAACTCACATAGAAACAGGCCTGGTAGTGTCTGCTTGTAATAACAGTGCTAGGGAATGGACACAGGAGACTCTTTGGGGCTTGCCTGTCGGCCAGTTTATCTGAACAAACAAGTGCTTGTTTTATCTGTTCAGTGACAGATATTGTTTCAAAAAAAAAAAGTAGAGAGTGAAAGACACCTGACCTCTGGACTCAGCGCCCACACATGAACACACTTATCCTCAGAAAGAGATACAAAGGATCACGTAATCATCTTGATGATTTAGTTTGCCCTTCATGCTTTCAATGTGCTCACCACCTTCCAAATTGCTACCAACATCAAGAGCCTCCATACATTTTTAAATATGTATTTTTACATATATGACTGTTTTGTATGCATGTATGTAAGTGTACTACATGTGTGATTGGTACACATGGAGGTCAATAATACCCCTGGGACTAGAATTACCGAGGGTTGTGAGCCACTATGTGGGTGCTGGGAATTGAACCTAGGCCCTATTGAAGAACAGCAATGCTGTTAACCTCTGAGCCATCTCTCCATTCCCAGGCATTTGCACATTGATATTTAATTTATCTAAACTGACTTTTCTTTAATTACACTTCTTGGATAATGGAACAATTTTTCCCACGGCCAAGGTATTCAAACAACTGGAAACTGTTTACTTTCTGTTCTAACCTGGCCTTCCAGGACCTATCCTGTCTGTAGAAACAGATGTCTCCACCAGAAAAGTTTTAGCAATCTTTTTGTAAGAGTGTCTCTAGAGACTTTGGCCTCTGTGTATATCTTTAAGCTCCTTCCAGCTGTAATCAACCACCTGGTTACCCTGGGTGTCAGAGAGAATTGTTGGTTCTGAAGATTGGAGGAACCATGTCTAGGGGCCTCATCACTGGGGACCATGAAATTAGAAGACAGCATCTTGGAAAACGTCCAGATAATTTGCAAGTCCTGTCAATGCCAGATGTGATAGTCTCCATGTTTGGGAACCCCACAACTGCTTTTATTCTGTTCAGGGTACTTTCCTTTCGGTAGACCACCAGCTGTCCTACGTACTCCAACTCAGGTTACAACAGCACAGTTCACTTTAGCCCAGGGAAACTGATCCTCCTTTGCAACTCCATAACAAATTCCTGAAGAGATGACCTCAATCATAAACCATCTCTGTTAAAGTAGGCTCACAGGGGCTACTCGGAACAAAGCTGTAAACATCTCCCATCGCGTCTGTAAACGGGTAACCTGAGGAGAGACTTTGCATAGCCGATATCTGGAATTTGGGTTCCCAGTGTGTAACTAGAGGCTTAGACGTCTACCTAGGGTTATTTGGAGGGCAGTCAGTCACTTCAGGCAGCTAAGCAGCAGATGTGATCTCCGTGACAGCTGCCTGTAAAGTGCACAGTGTGCACAACACAAACTCAATACGTGTGCTGAATGCTTCTCTTTGTTCTCCGTAAGTCTTAAAATTTTCCCATGCTATCTTGGACTTCCTGCGCACTAATAACTGGCAGTTCTTATAACAGTCCTTCAGAGATGGTCGTAGTTCTGTAAAGATTTTCAGTTCAGCACTGCACACATAGAAACACTGTGTATCCTTTCTGGGCATAGCAAAGTTTGGATGTGGTTTGACTGGTAAGGTCTTCTTTATGGGTAAGTCCCTTAAACAGAGGAACTTGTGAGGCATTGCTACTAGTCCATGAGGCATACAGAGAATTGGTGTGATTTGAAAATAGATTCGCCTTTTGGGTTGACAGGATGGCTCAGTGGGCAAATCCACTTGCTACCAAGCCCGATGTTTTAAGTTTTCAATCCCCCAGACACATATGGTGAAGGAGAGAGCTGAATCTCAGAAGTTGTTCTCATACCTCTAGATGTACACTGTGAAATATAAACGTGTGCGTACTCATGAGTGCACACACACAGTAAATGAATGGAAGAAATGTGATGAAAAATTTAGATTTCTCTCTTCATATATCGAAAATAGCTGTTCTCTTGAGCATTGTGGTACTCAGCCCCAAAGCACCTGTTTTAAAATTGAAGACACAGAGATGATAGTGCCTGCTGTATATTAGGTCCATTGTTATTTGGGGTGCAACTGCTGCCATAGTCTGGCACATAGAACACATTTCCTATATATGAGAACATGATGTACTGGCGTATGACCTGAAGCACATTTGTGAACGTAACTTGGTGATGGTTATACATGTGATCTGATGAGCAATCTCTGCTTATTGTGGGATCATTGACTTGAAAAGAGCATGACTTGAGATAGTCGTTGCCATTGGCAGAAATCTCGAGACAGGTTGCTCAATAGTAAGAGTCCAGAAAGAAGTGGTTCCCCACTATCATATTACTTCAGTGATTTTAGGTGAGGCAAATGGAAATGAGGCATGATTCCTACATTTGGGGGCACAAGATTAACTATGTATATAATGTAAATGTTAATAGCTTTAGACAGTATTAAGTGGGAATAAGTAAGGATTTGGAAGCATTCAGAAAACAATAGTCTCCCACTTGATTTAAGACAAGCAATTTTGGGGTTGTTTGTTTGTTGAAACAGCATCTTATTGTAGAGCCTGCACTATCTTACACCGCTCAATACTCCTGCCTCATTCTCCTGAGTACTGCTACTATAGGCCTGAGTCTCCAAGCCTGGACAATATGAAGATATTTATATACTGGTGGGGTGACGTGAAAGTTAGTATTTGGTAACATTTGGAGCATCTTGTGCCTATAGTGACAATACTGCTTGCTATGACTTCAGTGAAACCAAGGTAGAGATAGGCTACACGACCATGAAGCCAATCATGGAGAGGACACTTCATAAGCAGAGGCAGGCAGCTAAGTTTCATGGAACAATTCTCATAATGACATTTTGCTTCATCTGCTTCTAATTGGAATTTCCGTCAATTTGCTTGTCTGTTATCTTTACAGGTTAACAAAATCCTGATAACCTAACGAGCTACCTCTTCTGAAGTTCTATACCTAGGCTACTGAAAGCTTCGTGAGAGAAGTAGCAAAAACCTTTTCATCAGTGAACATTCTTTTTTTTTCCTTTTGGTTTTTAGAGACAGGCTTCTCTATAGCTTTGGAGCCTATCCTAGAACTCACTCTGTAGACCATGCTGGCCTCAAACTCACAGATCAGCCTGCCTTTGCCTCCAGAGGGCTGGGATTAAAAGCGTGCACCAATGAACATTCCTTGCAGCAATCCAAACTATTGAGTACCAGGCAAACATGTTGGCCAATCAGAAAACATTGCCTCAGTTTAAACCTTAGCATGTGGGACACACTCTTCATGCTCCCCTATTTACATTTCATTGTCACTTGACATAATCTAGATTACCCTAGCAAGAACAGGTCAATGAAGGATTTTCTAGAATATGCCAGTCTAATCTAGACAATTAGGATGGTCTTGTTATGTTCATTGATATGAAAAGACCAGCCTAACAGTCAATAGCAAAATTCCTTGGGCATGGCTCTCAGACTGTATTAAAGAGGTGAAAGTGAGTTTAGCATGTGCATGCATGTGTTCCTTCCCTCTCTTCTCTTGCCCGTGGCTGAGAGGTGACTATCTGCTTTAAATCCCTGCCACATGGACTTCCCTGTAAGATACTATAGGGAGCTTAAAGAAAACCCTTGTCTCTTGAGTTCTTTTGTTCAGGCCATTATATTACAGCAACAGATAATAAACTAATACACTCCACAGTACCCAAAATCCACCTAAGTGGATAATTTCTTTACCACACAGTTAGAAAAGGCACAAAAACCTGATGAAGACAAATAAGAGGGACTGAAAAGGGTTGATCAAGAAAGACAACATCCATTTATGAAAAGAACAGATTTGAGAGACTAGATGGTGCTTCCCATACAAGCTTGAGGACCTGTGGTCAATCCCTAGAACCAACATTGGCGTTTTGTTTGTTTAAGTTGAGCATGCAGGGGTGCACTTGTAATTCCAGCACTGGATGGGTAAAGACAGGGAGGTCCTTGTACAGCCACAATAGCCTAGTAAGGAAGCTCCAGGTGTACAGGAGGAGAGGATATGGAGGAGAGGAAAAGAGAGATGGGGAGGAAGAGAAAGACTGAATGATTACTTTTAGAGAAAGAGGGTTTGACAGAGCAGGCAGAAAGACTCGTTTTCAGGTTGTCAAGGAGTGTGCTCTCATAAGGCTTTGGGGGCTACTTAGCCAAGACAACAATGGAAGGAAATTACACAATGTATATGGGACCTTACAGAGATAAACAGTAACAGTACTGACCAAAGCCCTGAACAAGAGCAGAAATGGTAAGTTTATAAATGTGGATGAGGAGCGGGAGCCAAAATGACCAGAAGGGTTGTTGAAGGACAGCAAGGAAGAGCAAGAAGGCAAGGACCCAGAAGGGAAGGAATAAAATCAGTTATCTTTTCCATGAAACTTAATGTAGTAGAAATTTAATATATTTGCAGAAACAATGTTGAAGAAACGTTTATTAATATGTATGATATGTAAAATACTTCAAAACAAGAAATTATAAGGATAAAGAATAATGTATGGAATAATAATTCTAAAATGATGAAGTATTTTTCAAAAAAAAACTTTCTCATAAAATAAAATTACCTTAACATGGTATTTGGAGATGTACTTTACACTGGTTCACAGAGGGTCACGTGTCTGTGAAACAAGATCTTAGGAGGAATTCCTAGATTGTGATCACATAAACTCGATCAGATATACTAATTCCATTCTTCATTATGTAACGAGTACAAAAAAGGTTTGATTCACATGCAGATAAATGTGCCACTTATGCCATGTGTGCTTTATATGGTGGCCATGTACAATAATACTTTCTCTGTGAGTTCTTGTGGTTTTAAGTAGTGAATTGTTCCAAAGTGTTTATATTCTGCCATTAGTCAAAATAAACACTGCCATATACTGGTCCCCACAAAGGGCTTATATCACTATTTTAAGCTCAATTGTACATTTGCACAAGTGCTTACAGCAGGGCTTATCTTGCCATTTTAATATCAGAGCAAAAGAAGGCTGCTGCACTAACCTGGTTTGATCCTGAAGATGAGCATTTAACCAAATTATATGAGGCCAATATTTGATTATTTTTGGTAAGTTGTCAAGCCTGCAGTTAGTCTTAGTATTCATAATGAACAAATTAGTGGTTGAAACTTTGACAAAATGAGGTATAATTTTATTTTTGCATATATGGTATATAACATGGAAATGATTTTGCCAGGTTTTAAGCAAATGGCTAAGCCATACACACTTCTGTGAAAATGTAAGTTCAACGAGGTATGATGCCATAAAAATACATCCTTAACTTTTTGCCTGGGTTTTCTTGCTGCCATTTTATTTTATTATATTTATTTATTTACTTACTTACTTACTTATTTATTTATTTATTTATTTATTTATTTATTTATTTATTTGTGTGTGTAGGTGCCTGTGGAGGCCAGAAGAGGGTTTCAGATCTCCTGAAGCTGGAGTTATAGGTGGTTTGAGCTGCCTTGTGTAGATGTTAGAAACCAAATTAAAACTTTGATCCTGTTCAATAATATTAGGTATTCCTAACCTCTGAGACATCTTTCTTGTCCTGCCATTATAGAAACCATCTATAGCAGCCAGATGGTGATACATGCCTTTAATTCCAGAACTCAGGAGGCAGAGGCAGATGGATCTCTAAATTCAAGGCAAGCCTGGTGTAAAAAGTGAATTCCAGGACAGCCAATACTGCAGAGAGAAACACTGTCTCAAAAAAAAATTGAAAAAAGAAAAATAAAGAAACAAAAGAAACAGTCTACTATGATAAACTAAGTTTATATTTCCAAATCAGTGAGTCAATTAGATGAAAATAGAAATAGTGAACATGGCACAGAATAAATCACACATCTGATGGACTGGAGGAAAACGCAATCATTACTGTTCTGTAACCTGTCTTCAACTGATCATCATGCCTGTACATCATCCATCCCCATATAGAGGGAAACAAAATCTGTTTAATCAAAACGAGTACATAAAGACACTATTTATTTAGAAGTTCTGAGGTAATTCTTCAATAAATTTGGATATATATGATTCTAGGAACCCCTACCAATAAAACAAACAAAAACAAAAAAGCAGAGCTAAGCCATTCAAGCTTGCTTGATTTCACAATAGATGATTCAGGGAGCTTTGAGAGTTCTATTTAGGTATAGAAAATTTTTATGAATTGCAATAAATAAATGTTGCATGCATATAATGGTATACTACTGTTTAGTCACAGAAAATAATAAAATTACTGCTATGTACTATAAACAATGAACCTTGAAAACCCTATGGTAAGGATAGATGCAGGGTGCCAAGGGTCACATTTTATAGGAATATTTATGTGAAGTGTGCACAAAATAAGCAAATGCACAGAGACAGAAATGAGATTAGTGCTGGCTTGGAGCTGAGGAGTAACAGGATCATACTCAGGTGTTTATTAAATTGTACAGAGTTTCTTTCTGATATGATGATAATGTATCCAAACTGACTGTAGAAGCTGCAGGGCTCTGAAAATGCAAAACAAACAAACAAAACAAAACACAAAAAACTACCGAATTTGTACAGATTTAAAGGGTGAGTCATATAGGGTATGAACTGCTTCTCTGTTGTTAACCTCTTTAATTTGCCTAGTTGTAGCAATGTTGCCCAGATCTACTCTAGGACACTGGAGAGTATACTGTGAAATGGAGGAAAAGATCCTAAGAGCTACAGAGTCCTTTGTATCTAGGTTCACATGTCTTCTTAGTGACTAATAAATAGTGCAGTCTTAGAAAACTGATTTTCTCCCATGTGAAATAAGAATGCCACATAGGCTCCTGAAGCTTGTTCTAAGAATATGGATATTTCAATGTAGAGCCTAACCTAGCAGTGTGCTTGCCACACACACAGTTATCTAGACAATGCTTGCTCCCTTCCCTGCTTCACATCTCCTGCAGAATTTCTCTTCTGCTCACATTTCATTCTTGTGAGCAGGGGTCAAAATGTCATTTCATCCAATCCCTCCTTGGGAGATGACTGTGTTAGCATCAAGCAAAGCACACCGAAGCTTTAGGTTGGAATAACAACTACAGAAAACTTTGCTGTGAAAGTCATTAAAAATTGTCTGTGAGCAGGAAAGACACAAAAAGAGATGAAAAATTAGGGCTGGAGGACAGCAGTAGAGGAATACACCTCATTCATAACAGAAGCATTTTGCAGTTGGCAACACCCCCATAAATGACTAATCTCCAAAAAGAAATTTGATTACTTCAACTAGAAGGAGAAGAAGTTGAACGCTGGCAGCTGTGGTGATAAATCTTCCTATCAGTTGTGGTTATGAAGCTGGAAAATCTTGAGCTAACTGTACTGGTAAATCATGCACATTTATTTCTATGTGTTTAAATATCTTTTTCCTTTATTTATACCGAGTTGGTTTGTAATAAAGCTGCCATTAAACTCTAATGTCAGAAAGCCACTGATGAGAACTCATTTTTTTAGTATCCATAATAATAGCACAGATGCCACTTCATGACATGTAGTTTGCCTTTCTCTGCACAAATATTAAAATAATATTTCTACTTGAAGTGCTTAAGATATTATTGCCTTCATCCCAGCCACATAAAACTAAATTAAGGAGAGTACTTTTTGATTATATGTAGAAAGTTTTAAAAATTGTTATTTGTCCAAAATGTGTGGTTTATAGATAGACCTCACATATATAATTAAGTTCAAGAGAATCCACAGTTCAAGCCCAGTGATGGAAAATCTTGTGGTGATTTAAAAATGCATAACCTTAGTCTCTAGATATATTTCTACTTTCACACACGAAAATACATGTCCCTGCTCTACAACTGAGTTGTTTAATACAAAGAGGAATTGGAGTTGGTACGAGAGTGTGGGGAAGAATCACGGTGGCAGGAGAGGAGAAAATTGCTATGTTTAGCTAACAAAAGGAATGCTCACTTTCATCTTGGGTGCTCAGTGAGAATTTCCAAGAATTCTTACACTAGCCGTGGCTGCGGAACTTAGATCTGATCTAGAAGAAACTTTTTGCTTCTGGAAAGTTGTTCATTCATCCATTCTTGATAAGTATGTAGCTAAATCTTTCAATAGTACCATGATGAATTGAATTAAGAACTGTATTCAAGCTTGGCATGGTGGCACAGTCTTTGTGTCTCAGACCTTGGGAGGCAGTGGCAGGTAGATGTCTGTGAGCTTGAGGTTGAAATAGTTTACATAACAAGTTCCAGGCCAGCTAGGGCTACATGGTTAGGCACTGTCTAACAAAAATAATTGTTTTCAAACTATCAGTATTTGAGTATAATTGACAAAAAATATATCTGAAGTATTATGGCCCAATGGTTTTATGTACATTCTGAAATAATTGCAATAGCAAAGCTAATTGATAGATGCATTGCACTTTTCACTCCAGTAATACTATTTAGGTATATTTTCTAGACATCCAAAATATAATACAGTATTTTTTTTTAGAAAAAGCTTTTGATAACCCAAGCTTGCTTCAAATTTGCTGTGGAGCTGAGATGATCCTGAATTCTTGATCCTCGTATCTCCAACTTCCAAGTACTAAAATGGTAGTCGGTGGAAGACATCTTGATGGAGGAGGGTCATCTTTCTATCTGTTGTTTCATTGGTTAAGTAATAAAGAAACTGCTTGGCCTCTGATAGGACAGAAAATTAGGTAGGCAGAGTAGACAGAACAGAATGCTGGGAGAAAGAAGATGAGTCAGGAGTCACCATGATTCTCCCACTCCAGACAGACTCAGGTTAAGATCTTCCCTGGTAAGCCACCTCGTGGGCTACACAGATTATGAGAAATGGGTTAGAACGATATGTAAGAGCTAGCCAATAAGAGGCTGGAACTAATGGGCTAGGCAGTGTTTAAAAGAATACAGTTTCTGTGTAATTATTTCGGGTATAAAGCTAGCCATGCGGGTGGCCGGGTGCTGGGGACGCAGCCCTGCCCCTCGTAATACAACAATAAAATAACAGAAATGGGTTAATTTAAGAGATAAGAGTACATGTGATAATTGTCCTTCTGAGTCCGGGTTACCTTACTCAAAATTTCTAATAATCTGTGTAGCCCATGAGTTGGCTTACCAGGGAAGAGCTTAACCTGTGGCTGTGTTGGGTGGGAGAATCATGGCGACTCACTGACTCGGCTTTCTTTCTCTGTTCTGTCTACTCCGCCTACCTAATTTTCTGTGCTATTAAAGGGCTAAGGCAGTCTCTTTATTTAACCAATGAAATAAACACAAAACAGAAGACTCTCCCCCATCATTTTATATTTTACCAGGAGGCTCATGACCTACCAGCAAGGTTCCAGCTGGTGGCTTGCATCTTTCCCCTCTGGTGACTACATGGTATCTCCTTGATTCTGCTTTCTTTCTCCCAGCATTCAGTTTAGTTTTCCCCACCTACCTCTGTTCTGCCCTGCTAGAGGCACAAAGCAGTTTCTTTATTAATTAACCAATAAAATCAACACATATACAGAAGGACTTCCCACACCACAACTGGGCTTCAGCCTTTTACCATTCATCTTTCTTGGGCTCTCTTCAGGGACTCTGACTCTGCCACATGGTACCATGACTCAAATTCTATCCATGCCCCCTTCAGTCTTAGGACCTCAACTGGAACTGAGGCTGAAACTTCACCAATGGCCTCTGCTTGCCTCTCTTTAGAAATTCCAGTCCTGCCATGCAGTATCAAGTCTGAACTGCTCTCTGTGACTTTGTGTGCTTTCAAATCATGTACCAACTGGGAAACTCCTACACATTCCCAAATTCTGCTGTTGCTGTGACATTCTTGACCACTTCTTAACCACAGGTCTTGTATGATGACATTGAGACTTTACTAAAGATTTCCCCTCAATTATGCTGCTCTTTTCTTGATCACCACTAATTTTTCAGCTCCAGCGAACCAGTGTCAATTGTCCCAAAAAACAAAAGCATTCACTTGTGTGGGTTTTAATTTAAATTATTAAAAGACACTGATAGAGTCTTTAAGGGACTCAAACTTTCCTCTGAAGCTTCTAAGCCAGGCCTCCATCATCTGTGCTTCTCTCAGCAGCATCATTTGTGTTCCCACAGCAACAGCTCACTTATCTCTGAGAACTCAGTGGCTTTTCCAGCCCAACATTCCAAAATCTTTCCACAATCCTCCCCAAACCAAACGGTCACATCTGTCACAGCAACATCCCATGAACCTGGTACCAATTTCGGTTTTATTCCTGTGATGGAGACCAAAGAAATTTAGGAAAGAAAGGGTTTATTTTACTTTCCACTCTCAGGTCCATGACTGAATGAAGTCAATGTAGAAACTCAAGGCAGAACCTGGAAGCAGGAGCTGATGCAGAAGCCATGGAGGGGTGCTGCTTACTGACTTGCTCCCCATGGCTTGATCAGCCTGATTTCTTATAGAACCCAGGGCCACCAGCCCAAGGAAAGCATCACTCACAGTGACCTGGGCCCTCCCATACTAATCCTGCCAATCCTAGTAAGGGATTTGAATGTGCCATTCTCTGTAACCAGGCAAGTTCTCAAGTGTATTGATTGGGACACCAACCCAGTTATAAAACCTTCAACCTTCAGTGTGTCCTGTCTGCAGAGTGTTCTGGGACAGGACCCTAGCAAAATCCTCATCAAAGAGACCAGAGATACTTCATCCAGAAACTGATGGGAGCAGATGCCGAATTCCACAGACAAACACTAGGTGGAGTTCAGAGAGTCCTGCAGAGGAGGAGAAGTAAGGACAGAAAGAAGCAGAAGGATCAGGGACACCATAAGAACATGACCCACAAAATCAACTGACCAAGACTCATGGGGGCTCACAGAATCAACTGACCAGGGCCTATGAGTGTTTGCAGAGATCAGGGTACTTGTAGGGGTCTGACCTAGAAGTATGCTATTGCTGAGTAGCTTGGTGTTCTTGTGGAATTACTAACAGTGGGAATAGGGGCTGTGATGGAGGAAGGTCATTGGTTAAAATAAAAGGAACTGCTTTGGCCCATTTCATTGGTTAGGACATAGGTAGGTGGAGTAAACAGAACAGAATGCCGGGAGGAAGAGGAAGTGAGGTCAGACTCGACAGCTCTCCTCTCCAGAGCAGACGCTTCAGAGAGAGACGCCATGCTACCTGCTCCAGGGAAGACGCACGCAACGAAGCTCCAACCCAGGATGGACTTAGACTAGAATCTTCCCGGTAAGACCGGTGCTATACAGATGATAAGAAATGGGCTAGTCCAGGTGGGAGAGTTAGCCTAGAAGATGCTAGGTAGAAATGAGCCAAAGCAGTGTTTAAAAGAATACAGTGTCTGTGTAATTATTTCGGGTAAAGCTTGCCGGGCAGGCGGCTGGGGTATTGGGGACGCAGCCCTGCCGCCCTTATTACTACAAATGGCGCCCCACGTGATGGACTAAACCCACTTAAAAAACCTGAGAAGGCTTAAAAATAAGGGAGAGAGAGTTTAACACAGATTTTTGTTGTTTGTTGGTGGCGTGCTGTAGAGAGATTTCCTGATTCGGCAACAGCAGCAGAAAAAACACTGTGTCGTTTCAAAGCGTGGCTTCCTGGGGCTGTGCCACCAGTCAAAACTCTGGCTTTATGTTTGTGTTCCCGCTTGGGATTGGAAGGAGAGTGCTCTGAGACCTTGACGATGACTCAGAGCTCCCCGCCTGCTCCTGGGCAGAAGGCAGAATCAGGCTTAGGCAGGCGGAAGAGCATGGCGGATTCCTGCCGCCATACAGAGACATGTTTTCAGACTGCACAGTGCTCTGCATGTCAGATTTGGATGTAACTTGGATGAAAAGAATTTCTGTGCTGCGTGCTCAGTCTCAGAATTAAAGTGCTGAGTGCTGCTCCTACCTGGCAGCCCCAGAGCTAGCACAAAATGGTACGTCCTCCATTTTGAAATTTTCCTGACTCAGCTTCAGCTGCAAATCCCTGCAGCTCATTAAGAGGTCCTGCCACAAAACACTTAAACAGTGTTGATGAAAAGCTGAACACATGCTCTTCGGTTTTCAGCCGTAGCAGGAAAAAAGCTGTGCCGTTTAAAAATGCCGGCTTTCTGGGCTATCCTGCCAGGGCAAACTCTGACTGTTTGAGGCAGGAGGGCCGGCTACCGAGAGAGGATTTGAGTGTTGTCTGTTGTAGCTTGCTGGCTGGCAGGGACCTTGAAACGCCATAGAGGTGTGGCTATAAACATGACTGCAGCCTGTATATCCGCCATGAGGCTGGAAAGCTAAGGAATGGACTGGATCTAGCTGGCAAAGCCACGGCTTTAGTCCTACTGAGATTGCTTGGCAAATTAAAGGCTCTTGTGGTCAGAAAAAGATATACAGTAAAGAGAGATTCAAAGACAAAGAAAAATTTTAAATGATTTACAGTGTTAAAATATATGCAGACTAAAAGTTAAAATTCTTAAAGTAAACCTCTGTGACTTCAAGGTGTGGTAGCACACGCCTTTAATCCCAGTGCCTAGAAGGCAGAGACGAACAGATCTCTGTGAGTTCAAGGTATAGTTGCAAACACCTTTAATCCCAATGCCTGGGAGGCAGAGACAGGCGGATCTCTGAGAGTTCAAAGACAGCCTGGTCAAAGATGTACGCTCAAAAAGCAAAAAGTTAACCTAGAAATGTCACAACTTAGATTCTTAAGCGTCTAGTGATTTAAAGGCGCAAATCAAAAGTGCTCCTGGATAGTAAAAAATTGCAGATTCACAATAGGACAGATTCAGACCACTAAATGAGTCACACTGTTGGATGAATGTACGTAGGCTTGGGAGAGAGAAGAAAAAGAATATAGAGAATAAAGTTAATGGTTTAAAAAGAAAAAAGTAAAAGTAAAGTCTTTAAAGAGACAGAGTACAGATAGTTATAGATATAAATAAAAATAAGCCGCGTAAAGATGGAAAATTCACAGAGAGTCTGGATTATGTACATTGTGTTTTCTTTAAAATTTTTGACTGTGAAGGAGCTAAGTACAGAGAGACATTTCATTATATGGGCTGCCCAGTGGAACCAGAACGGATATCATGAGGGTATGATTTCAAAATTTGGATTTAAGGATATGATACTTTGGAAAAGAGATTCTGCTTTTGTTTTCACAGAGGATCAGACCTTGTGGATTGCATTTATCCCGATTTGGTATGATGGACCACGCCCTCCTGAAGGGTTGCTGTGAACATCTTCAGAAAATTGCTTTGCTCAACTGCCAACTGAGATGAAACTAGCACACAGGTTATACCATGAAAGACCTAATTAACGATGCCCCCATTCAGCAGGAAGCAGTTTGGAGAGAAAAAACTGCGCCCATGTTCCCAAATATAGTTTATAAATGTTCTTTTACATTTAAAGGGGGATATGATATAGGTATGAATAATTTACATTAGTATAAATTTTGCTTTATTGATAGAGATTTACGGTCAATTTTGTTATATGTATAAATGTTTCTGATGTAACTTTTACTTGATAACTGTTTCGTTATATGTAATTTTGCTATGTTAAAGTTAAAGCCTTTTTTTTGTTTAAACCGAAAAAGGGGAAATGATGGAGGAAGGTCATTGGTTAAAATAAAAGGAACTGCTTTGGCCCATTTCATTGGTTAGGACATAGGTAGGTGGAGTAAACAGAACAGAATGCCGGGAGGAAGAGGAAGTGAGGTCAGACTCGACAGCTCTCCTCTCCAGAGCAGACGCTTCAGAGAGAGACGCCATGCTACCTGCTCCAGGGAAGACGCACGCAACGAAGCTCCAACCCAGGATGGACTTAGACTAGAATCTTCCCGGTAAGACCGGTGCTATACAGATGATAAGAAATGGGCTAGTCCAGGTGGGAGAGTTAGCCTAGAAGATGCTAGGTAGAAATGAGCCAAAGCAGTGTTTAAAAGAATACAGTGTCTGTGTAATTATTTCGGGTAAAGCTTGCCGGGCAGGCGGCTGGGGTATTGGGGACGCAGCCCCGCCGCCCTTATTACTACAGGGCTGTCTCTGGCTCTTTTGCTTACATGTGTGACCCTTCTCCTCTTACTGGATTGCCTCATCCAGCCTTAATGTGGTGGTATGTACCTGGTGTTACTGTAATGTGTTACGCCAAGTTTGATGGATGTCCCTAGGAGGTCTGCTCTTTTCTGACAGAAGGCAGAGGAAGGTAGATCTGGATGAAAGGCAAAGTCGGGGTAGAGACTGGTAGAAGGAGAGGGAGGAAAAACTGAAGTCAGGATGTAATATATGAGAGAAGAATAAAAAGATAGATGGATAGAGAGATAGACAGACAGACAGACAAACAGACAGATAGACAGACAGACAGATGAGGTGGGACCAAATGGGTATATATTAAATAGGTCATGAGTGCCCTTTCCTTAGCAAATGGATTAGTCTATTAATGATATACTGAATTAATGAGATATCTTGAGAGTGTTCCTATCATTAAACCCATTTTAACTCTGTGTCTTCAATGTATTGCACTTTGCTATCTGATGTCCATGTTACCTTGAGACTCTTCAGAATCTCCACAACCAAGGAGACACTTGCCGTATGCACCCCCTTACACCTTGGACTTTCTGACCTCCAGAGACATAATACATAAATTTATTTCATTTACAATTTATTCAGAATCAGGTGTTCCATTACATCATCAGAAAATAGGGTAAGTTTTAAAACCTTTGGGATCTTAAGCTATTATCCTGGATTGACCACTAAGGTTTTATTTCTGCTGTGTTCATGAGGTCACTAGTAGAATATATGCCCTTTTCAATATGGACTGCTTTAGACTCTGTATTTGGGAATTAATTTTGAATCCATACTTCTAGAACTTTCTGTAACTTAAATTTGGACACAAAAACTGTTTGGTTTCTGTTCTATGTGTAGCAAATTCAAGTTTAGCATCAATTTCATAGAGAAAAATAAAATCCTGATGATTTTTAAGAAGGCAGGCAGCTTCCAGGCACAGTCTGTTAGAATCTCCAGGGGATAGAATCAGAGAAAACGGATAACAGCTATCACAAGAGCTGCATGATGTCACAAAATTTCTACTCTGAATAAGAAGGAAAATAGAGAACTTGACAAAGCAGAACAGGAGAGCAAGTCCAGAGCCCATCCTGGGGGAAATTGATGTAGTTAGGGGAGCTTTGGCCTCCTAAAGAGGGGAGTGAAACAGCAGATGTTCAGAAGGGCTCGGAGTTTAAGACCAAAGTCTCAGAAAATCTTCACCGTGCTTTCAATCACACACATCTTAAGGAGCAGAAAAGGAGAGGAGGGGAGGAGATGGGAAAAGCACTCCCTTCCAGGTTTGTCTGCAACAGGGTCGAGAAGCCATTTTTGTAAAAGACCCCCGTTGTGTCCGCACATAGCCAGCCTAGATCGTCCCTGAATCACGAAGGGTAGGAGCAGAACGCAAGTGTGACAGGACTATTACACTGAAACCCGGCCAGCAGAGTATGTCTAGACAGTGGGGAAGAAACTTTGAGTCAGAACCAGGCACTAGTCAGTGACGTGGAAACCGGGTCAGAGCCAGAGTCTGCAATGGAACACAGGCATGGGTTCCAAGGGCACTGGACATGAGAAGGGGCTGCCCAGGCGCATGACCAGCATGTGCAATCCAAACCATGAAGGATCTCCCACTGAGGGGACCAACATCTGTGATTCAAATTTAAACACAGCCTCCCAGGAACATGGCCAGTATTCTCAACCTCATAGGTAGGAATAGCATCTACCCATAGCCTTCAAAAGAACTGAACCTAAGGGACTGATAAGCAGCTCTGACCATGACCATGTTAAGACCCTGTATCGAATCCCCATGCAGCGCTCTCCTCTTCCCTTTTATTCCCCTTTCACTTAAAAATGGTCAAGTTATCAGACCACCTATGTCCTGTCCTATTATACTTTCCACTCTCCCATTTCTGTATTTGTCCCTCTCCCTATTCTGTTCTTTTCATATATATATATATATATATATATATATATATATATATATATATATATATATTTTTATCCTTATCCTTTTATTTTAATTTTACATTTCAACCACAGTTCTCCCTCCTACCATTCTTCGGCCTCTTCTTTGCTCCCCCTAGTCCACCCCCATCCACTCCTCCCAAAGGGTAAGGGCTCCCACAGGTAGGATCAACATAATAAAAATGGCAATCTTACCAAAAGCAATCTACAGATTCAATGCAATCTCCATCCAAATCCCAACACAATTCTTCACAGACCTGGAAAGAACAATAATCAACTTCATGTAGAAAAACAACAACAAAAAAAACAGAATAGCTAAAACAATCCTGTATAATAAAGGAACTTCTAGAGGCATTGCCATCCCAGACTACAAGCTCTATTATAGAGCTCTAGTAATAAAAACACCTTGGTATTGGCATAAAAACAGACACGTGGACCAATGGAATTAAATTGAAGACCTTGACATTAATCCACACACCTATGAATGTAGGGATAAGCCCAGCCCATTAGGGAGCATGTTCACTTCGGGCTAATGTTTACATATAAATTTGGCGAGCATGAGCCCGCCGCCCCGTCTGTTTTCCTGTTCTCTGAGGGAACCTGTGGTTCTGTAAGTCTATTTCCCCATTAAAGCTGTATATATTATTACAATCTGTCTACATTCATTTACACCAATACATATGAACACCTGATTTTTGTGTTTATATATTTTATTAAATTTTTATTTAAAACTCTTTTTGAAATTAAGTACACTTTGATCATATTCTTTCACTCCCCAAGTCTTTCCAGGTCCTCTCCCCATCCCAACCCACCTAACTTTAAGAATTTTTTCTCAAAAAAAAAACCCAAAAAAGTCAAGTAAAGCAACAAAAACAAAAACATGAAGCCAAAAATGCAAGACCAAACCCAAGAGAGGAAATACTACTACTACTACTACTACTACTACTACTACTACTAAGAAACCACCATATCATAACCAAATAAAAATCACATACACACACCAAAAAACTGTGGAGTCCATTATATGTTGTTTAACTAATCCTGAACATGAGGACCTATACTAGAATGTTGAAATACCATTGGAGAAAACTTATTTCCTCTCTCACAATAGGTATAAGTGATAGTACAGTTGTTAACCTTTACCCCAGTGACTAGGTTTTCATTCTTTTATTCAGTTTTTAAAATAAAACAAGATAAAATGTGATAAGTTAAAAAAAAACCTACCTCTTTCTTTCTTTCTTTCTTTCTTTCTTTCTTTCTTTATTAAAGATTTCTGCTTCCTCCCTACCACTGCCTCCCATTTCCCTCCCCCTCCTCCAATCAAGTCCCCCTCCCTCGTCAGCCCCAAGAGCAATCAGGGTTCCCTGCCCTGTGGTAAGTCCAAGGACCACCCACCTCCATCCAGGTCTGAGCATCCAAACTGCTTAGGCTCAAACTGTCACTTTCAAGTTGGACAAGATAAACCAACAGAAAGAAAAGAGCCTAAAAGTAGACACAGAATCAGAGATCCATTGATTCATTCACTTGGGAATCCTGTTGAAACACTAAATGGAAATCCATAATATATACAAAGAGCACCTGATCAAGACCCATGCAGTCTTTGTGTATTCTGCCTCTGTCTCTGAGTTCATTTTATGTGTCAATCTAGCTAGTTTAGTCTTGAGAACAGATAGCCCTGGGACCTAAGGAAAAACATGGTAATACTGTTCTATAAAGAGAAAACACCTGTAGTGATAAAATGACTCCTGATAGTATTCCACTATACTCCTAGATCAGTGCCTTATTCAACCATCATTAGAGAAAATTCCTCCTGCATCAGATGGGAACAAATATGCATACCCACAGTCAGACATTATGCAGAGAGTGAAAGACCTTGGAATACTAAGCCCTAAATGGGATGCCTCAATCAAATCCTTCCCCTCAGAGCTTAGGGAATCCTGACAGGAAAGGGTCAGAAAGAATGTAAGAGCCAGGGGTGAAAGAAGACACCAAGGAAACAAGACCATTCTTTCCTTTCCATTTTCTTCCTAATAGACTTTCCCAAGAAACTTGACTGGCATGGTTCCCTGGTATCACTTTTTCAACTCTTGGGAGCTGGTACTGATTTAGATAATCCATTTTCATTCTACCCTTAGGAAAAACTGCCTTATCTTCCCATTGAGCTCCCATGGTCCCCCCCCCCGTTTAGTTTTTCGCCCTCTATGCCCTTCTTTATTTTCAAAATCCATCATTATTGTATGGCTTTAAGTGTGTGCATGATGTGTGCCTGTATGATATGGCGCACATGTGGAAGTCAGAAGACAACTTTGTAGAGTTGGCTCTTTCCTCCCACCTTTGCATGAGTTCTAGGAATTGAAAGGTTGCTGTTACAAACAAGCTGTCCCTCCTCCTCCATCACCATGCTTCATGACAATTACTCTCACCCACTCTTTGTACAATCATCTTGTGGCCCCCTCTACATTTTTCTCAATCATTCAAATACTAATCATATCATACTCTGCTTTTTTCTCTTTCTGCCATACCCTTCAGTAACTGATATCATAGTGGCCCTTATTCTTTTTACTTCCTAAACCTAATGGAATTGAAAGCCACTTGTTTTTAATTAACTCTTGCTGTAGTCTCATAGTGAGCATCAAAATTGATAGTGATTATGTTCATGTATAGTATTCTACTCTTAAAGTCACAGGTCAAGATTGGGCATGGCGTTCCATGCATATGTTCTACTTTTTCTTTTTCTTTTTTTTCTTTTTTGGATTTTCGAGACAGGGTTTCTCCGTAGCTTTTTGGTTCCTGTCCTGGAACTAGCTCTTGTAGACCAGGCTGGCCTCGAACTCACAGAGATACGCCTGCCTCTGCCTCCTGAGTGCTGGGATTAAAGGCGTGCACCACCATCACCTGGCTTGCGTATGGTCTAGTGATATAGACCCTAGTCCAGCAGAGAAAACAAGTGGTACTTCAGCCCTATAACAACCCAGTCCCTCTTTCACATTGCAAACATATTCACTGAAAGAATAATAATGAACCCAAACAACAAATCTCAATGCAAAACCATAAAAAACAAGAAAATCAAAGGCAACGTTGTAGGCCTTAAGGTAAAACCTGCATTTCCAGAAACAGTTGGAGGAAACACTAGAGGAAAATATTTCAACATATAGCCAGTGGCAAGGACTTTCAGAAAAGCTCCACAGTCATTCAAGAAATAACATCAACATCTGACAAATGAGATCACATAAAATCAAAAGGCTTCTGAACGTCAAATTAAAAATTCATAGAATGAAGAAGTCATCTACATACTGGGAGAAAATTCTTTGGGAACTACACAATCAACAGAGGAATAAAGTCAGAAATACACAAATAACTCAAAAACCAAATCAGAAGATATTAGAGAACTAGTCTCGAAATAATCTAATGAAATGAACAGGTGACTACAAATATCCATTAAATGAAAAAAAAAACAAAAAACAAATATCCATTAAATGTATGAAACAAACGTTCCAGATCACTAGCCATCAGAGAAGTGTAACATAAAACTATATTGAAATTCTATCTTACCCCAACCGACATGGCAGTCTTTCAAAAAAGAAATAATAACACATGCTGACAAAGATGCAAGCAAATGCAAACCCACTACCACACTGTAAGTTAAGCATGCAAACTGGCCCAGTCACCAGAATGCCTTGTCATCTTTCTCAAAATTCAGTGTGCTGAATGTGTGTGAGTAGAGGGACCATGCTTGGCCATCTCACTGGCCCATATTTGTTTTGTTTTGTTTAGAACAACTAAAACAGTGTGTATTCTATTTCTACTATGTGCTCCTGTCCTCTGCCATACTATCCTGTTATTTGATTCAGTTCAGATTGGTTTGGTTCTGCTGACCTGCGTGGCTTTCCTTTAGCCTCTATACAACAGTCTTTACTGTAGTTATAAAATATATGTGAACCAGCCAGCCCTCCTTTTCCTCCCCTTTGTTAAAACTTGCTCAAACTAACCCAAACCGATCCATCCCCTGTGACCTCAGAGGAACTCTGAAGCACAGTCTGCAACTGCACAGAGCCTCCAAGAGAACGGGTCAAGAAAGGCCCCAGTAGCTTCCTGAGACACAGAGAGGGAATGCACGGAGTAGACTAAGAGCAGCTCCCTAAGACACAGACAGCAACTGCAAATATTGGACAAAGAGGAAAAGACAATGTCAGCACCAATTGGAGGAAGAGATAAGTAGGCACCAATGCACAAATTCATTCAAAAACCTAAAAAGCAACATGTTAATGCCAGAATCCAGTGCTTATACAACAGAAAGTTCTAATCATGCTACCCCAGAAGAAGCAAAAGAAAACTATCTTAAATATAACTTTATGAAGATGATAGAGACCCTTAAAGAGGAAATAAAACATTCCTTAAAGAATTGGAGGAGCCAGGCTGTGGTGGCACATGCCTTTACTCCCAGCACTTGGGAGGCAGAGGCAGGTGGATCTCTGTGAGTTCGAGACCAGCCTGGTCTACAAGAGCTAGTTCCAGGACAGGCTCCAAAACCACAGAGAAACCCTGTCTCGAAGAAAACAAACAAACAAACAAACAAACAAACAAACAAACAAAAGAATTGGAGGAAAAGACAAACAAATAATTGGAAGAAATCAATACATCTCTTAAAGAAACTCAAAAAGGCCTCCCCCAAAAGCAATAAAACAGGTGGAGGGAAAAAGTTCAAGACTTTAAAACTGAAATAGAGACAATAAAAAAACAGCACAAGCTAAGGGAATTTTGGAAATGGAAAACCTGTGGAAATGAACAGGAACTACAGATGCAAGCATAACCAACAAAATACAAGAGATTGAAGAGAGAATCTCAAATGTTGAAGATACAATAGAGGAAATAGATTCATCTGTCAAAGAAGATGTTAAATCCAACAAATCCTAAACACAAAATATCCAGGAAATCTTCGAAAAGACCAAACCTAAGAATAATAGGGGTAAAAGAAGGAGAACTCCAGCTCAAAGGCATAGAAAATATATTCAACAAAATCACAGAAGAAAACATTCCCAACCTAAAGAAGGATATTCCTATGAAGGTACAGGAACCTTACAGAACATCAAATAGATTGTACCAAAAATTTCCCCTTATCATATAATGATCAAAACACAAAACATTCAAATATGAAAGAATATTAGGAGCTGCAAAGGAAAAAGGACAAGGAACATATAAAGATAGACCTATCAGAATTATACCTGTCTTCTTAATGGAAACCACGAAAGCCAGAAGGTCCTGGACAGATGTGCTTCAGACACTAAGAGACCATGGATGCCAGCCCAGACTCCTATATCCAGTAAAGCTTTCAATCACCATAGATGGAGAAAACAAGATACTTCATGAAAAAAAAAAACAAATTTAAACAATACCTATTTGCAAACCAAGCATTACAAAAAGTACTAGACGTAAAACTCCAACCCAAGAAAGCTAACTGCACCCACAAAAATGCAAGCAAACCCCAAAGAAGGAAAACACAAAAACACTACCACCAAAAATAAACAGAAATTAACAATCACTGGTCACTAATATCACTTAATATCAATGGACTCAATTCACCTATAAAAAGACACAGGCTAATAGAATGGATATGAAAGCAGGATCCATCCTTCTTCTGTATAAAAGAAACACACCTCAACCTCAAAGATAGACATTACCTCAGAGTAAAGGGTTGGAGAAAGATTGTCAAATCAAATGAACTCAAGAAACAAGCAGGTGTAGCTATCCTAATATCTAACAAAATAGACTTCAAACTAAAATTAATCAGAAGAGATGGAGAAGGAAACATCATACTTATCACAGGAAAAATCCATCAAAATGAAAGCTCAATCCTGAACATTTATGCCCCAAATACTAGAGCACCCACATATGTAAAAGAAATATTACTAAAGCTTAAATTGCACATCAAACTCCACACACTAATAGTAGGAGAATTCAACACCCCACTCTCACCAATGGACAGGTCAGCCAGACTGAAACTTGATAGAGAAATAAGAGAACCAACAGATGTCATGACTCAAATGTACTTAACAGGCATCTATAGAACATTGCACACAAACACAAAAGAAATTGATCACATTCTCGGTAACAAAGCAAGCCTCAACAGATACAAAAAAATAATTGGAATAACCTCATGTATCTTATTAGATCACCATGGTTTAAAGTTAGAACTCAACAACACTAATTGCACAAGACCAACTAACTCATGGAAACTGAACAGTGCTCAATTAAATCACCCCTGGGTCAAGGAAGAAATAAAAAAAAGACTTCCTAGAATTCCATGAAAATGAAGTCACAATGTACCCAAACCTGTAGGACACTATGAAATCAGTGCTAAGAGAAAAGTTAATAATACTAAGTACCTACATAAAGAAAGTGGAGAAATCTTACATTAGCAACTTAACAGCATACTTGAAAGCTCTAGAACAAAAAGAAGCAGACTCACCTGTAGTAGGAGGAGCAGGCCATATTTCTGGCACCCAGCTAACTTAACCCCCAAAATAACCATATGGAAATTGTATTAATTAAATTGCTGCCTGGCCTATTATATCTAGCCTCATCTTGGCCAACTCTCACATCCTGATATAACCTATTTCTACCAATTTATATTCACCACGAGGTCGTGGCTTACTCGGAGACAGGAGCTTCATGGCATCTGCTTGACTCTGCTCTTCTTCCCAGCATCCAGTTCTGTCTTTCCTGCCTACCTAAGTTTCTGCCCTACCAAAAGGCCAAGGCAGTTTCTTTAATAACCAATGAAAGCAACACAAATACAGAAGGACCTCCTATACCACTCACCCAGGGAAATAATAAAATTGAGTACTGAAATCATAAAATAAAAGCAAAGAAAATACAACGAATCAATTAAACAAAGAGCTGGTTCTTTAAGAAAATCAACAAGGTAGAAAAATCCTTATCCAAACTAATCAAAAGGCAGAAAAAAAGAAATTCTAATTAACAAAATCAGAAATGAAAAGGGAGACATAACAGACACTGAGGAAATCCAGAGAATCATTAAGTCATACTTCGAAAACGTGTACTCCAGAAAATTGAAAAATGTCAAAGAAATGGACAATTTTCTGGATAGGTACCACATACCAAAAATTAAATCAAGACCAGGTGAACAATTTAAATAGACGTATAACCCACAAAAAATAGAAGCTGTCATCAAAAACTCCCAACCAAAAAAAAAAAAAACAGAGTTCAATGGTTTTAACACAGAATTCTACCAGAACTCCTAAGAAGTGTTACACATAATAGAAACAGAAGGAACATTGTCAAACTCTTTCTATGAGGCTACAGTTATGTTGATACTGAAACCACATAAAGACTCAACCAAAACAGAGTATTACAGACCAATCTTCTTCATGAACATTGATGCAAAAAATATTCAATAAGATACTGGAAAATCAAATCCAAGAACATATCAAAAATATTACCCACCATGATCAAGTCAGCTTCAGCCCAGAGATGCAGAGATGGATCAACATATGAAAATCTAACAATGTAATCCATCATCTAAATAAACTGAAAGAAAAAACCATATGATCATCTCATTAGATGGTGAAAAATCATTCAACAACATCCAACACCCCTTCATGATAAGGTATTGGAGAGATCAGGGATACAAGGAACATATATCTAAAGATGATAAAAGCAATATACAACAAGGTGACAGCCAAAATAAAACTATATGGAGAGAAACTCAAAGTGAACCCACTAAAATCAAGAACAAGACAAGGCTGTCCACTGTCTCCATATCTATTAAGCATAGTTCTTGGAGTTCTGGCTAGACAGCAAAAGAAGATCAAGGGGATAAAAATGGGAAAAGAAAAAGTCAAACTTTCGTTATTTGCAGATGATATGATAGTATACATAAGTGACCCCAAGAATTCTACTAGGGAACTCACACAACCTTCAGTAATGTGGCAGGATACAAAATTCAAAAGAACCAATAGCTCTCCTATATAGAAATGATAAAGAAGCTGAGAAAGAAATCACAGAAACATTGTCATCCACAATAGCCACAAATAACATAAAAAACATCTTTGGATAACACTAACCAAACAAGTGAAAGACTTGTTTAATAAGAATTTTAGGTCTTTGAAGAAAGAAATTGAGAATATATCAGAAAATGGAAAGATCTCCAATACTATTGGATAGGTAGGATCAACACAATAAAAATGGCAATTCTACTAAAAGCAATCTAAAAATTAACTGCAATCCCTATCAAAATCCCAACAAAATTCTTCACCGATCTCAAAATAACAATACTCAACTTCATATGGAAAAATAAACTCAGGATAGCCAAAACAATAAAGGAAGTTCCAGAGACAACATTATCCCTGACATCAAACTCTGTTACAGAGATACAGTAATGAAAACAGCTTGGCATTGTCATAAAAACAGAGTGGTTGACCAATGGAATCGAATCAAAGTCCTGGATATTAATCCACGCACCTACGAACGCCTGAGTTTTGACAAAGAAGTTAAAAATATACAATGGAAAAAAGAAGACATCTTCATTAAATGGTGCTGGTATAACTGGATGTCAACATGTAAGAGAATGTAAATAGATCCATAGATGCACAAAACTCAAGTACAAATGGATTAAAGACCTCAATATAAATTTGACCACACTGAACCTGATAGAAGAGAAATTGGGAAGTAGCTTTCAATGCATAGGCATAGGAGACCACTTCCTAAATATCGCCCCAGTAACACAGACACTGAAAGCAACAATAAAGAAATGGGACCTCCTGAAACTGAGAAGCTTCTGTAAAGCAAAGGATACAGTCAATAAGGCAAAAAGGCAGACTACTGAATGAGAAAAGATCTTCATAACCCCACATCAAACAGAGGACTCATCTCCAAAATATTTTTAAAATACTCAAGAAATTGAACATCAAAATATCAAATAATCTAGTAAAAATGGGGTACAGATTTAAATAGAGAATTCTCAACAGAAGAATTTCAAATGGCAGAAAGATACTTAAGGATATGTTCAAAATCCTTAGCCATCAGAGAAATGCAAATCAAAATGACTCTGAGATACCATCTTACACCTGTCAAAATGGCAATAATAACTTATACTGGAGAGGATGCAGAGTAAGGGGAACACTCATCCATTGCTGTTGAGAATGTAAACTTGTCCAACCACTCTGGAAATCAAAATGGAAGTTTCTCAGAAAATTGGTAATCAACCTACCGCAAGATCCAGCAACACCACTCTTGGGCATATACCCAAAGGATGCTCAACCATACAACAGGGACATTTGCTCAATTGTGTTCAAAGCAGCATTATTCGTAATAGCCAGAACCTGGAAACAACCTAGATGCCCTTCAACTGAAGAATGGATAAAGAATATGTGGTACATTTACACAATTGAGTACTACTCAGCAGTAAAAGTCAATGACATTTTGAAATTCATATGTAAATGGATGGAACTAGAAAAAAAAAATCCTACGTGAGGTTACTCAGACCCAGAAAGATGAGTATGATATATACCCACTTATAGGTGAATACTGGCTGTGAAGCAAAGGATAAGTACTCTATAGTTCATGACCCCAGAGAAGCTAAGTAACAAGGAGAACGAACCTTAAGAGAAACATATATAGATCCCCCCTGGGAAAGGCAAATATACAAGGTCTCCTGAGAAAAGTGGGAGCCTGGTGGTTGGGGAAGAAAAAAAGGCAGAAGGAGAGGAGGAGGGAAAAAGCGAGGGAGGAGGAGAACTAGAGGGAACTGGATAGTCAAGATGGGGAAAGGTCAGAGATGGAGAAAAAGAAAAGAGGTATCTTGATTGAGGGAGCCATTATGGGGCTAGCAAGAAACCTAGCATTGGAGAAATTCCTAGGAACCCACGAGGATAACCCCAGCTAAGATCCTAAGCAATTGTGGAGAAGGGTAGCCTTCATAGAACCTACATTCAGCAACTAAGGGAAGCAGATACAGAGAACCACAGCAAGACATTGGGCTGAGCTCCCATAGTCCAGTCGAAGAGAGGGAGGAGTGAGAATATGAGCAAAGAGGTCAAGACCCTGGTGGGCATACCCACTGAAACAGTTTACCTGAGATAATGGAATTCTTCCAACTCTGGCCTGACAGCGATGGAACCGCATAGGACCACACTAGGCCCTCTGAATGTGCCATCTGTATGGCTGGGGCATACTGTGGGGCCACTGGCAGTGAGACCACGATTTATCCCTACTGCTTGTCCTGGTTTTTTGGAACCCATTCTCCTTAGAGGGATACATTGCTTAGCCTAGATATAGTGGGAAGGGCCTTGGTCCTTCCTCAAAGCAATATGCTAGATTTTGTTGACTCCCCATGGGAAGCCTTATACTCTTTGAGGGGTGGAAGGGGATGGGATGGGGACTGGAAGGGGGGAAGGTGGAGGGAGCAGGAGGAGGGGAGGGAGTGGGAAATGGTTTTGGCATTTAAAATGAGAAAAAGAAAAGTTTTTAAAATAAATTTTGAAAAATTGTTTAAACTACCTTACCTTGTATGTATTTCCATACACATTTTATAGTAATATTGATCATATCTACAAAAATGTCCACTGAGAATATTTATAGGAATTGTATTAAATCACTGTTTCAATTTCAGAAAATTTGACATCTTTTTTCTGTTGCATATTCCAATCTATGAACATATGTATCTTTCTGTTTATTTATTACTTTGGTTTTATCCCCATTCAACAGTCATTCCCGTATTTTATTAAATTTACATCTAAATATATCTTTTGTTTCACACGTATTTATGGGTCACAATCATGTGGAGGTCAGAGGATAGAATTGTGGGATTCAGTTTTATCTTTCTACTGTTTGGGTCCCGGAACTAAACTCAGGTAGGCAGGTTTGGTAGTGGGCCCATGTTTAGCCATCACACTGGCCCATATGTGTTTTGTTTTGAATGAATGAAACAGTCTGTATTTTATGTTAACCTCCATGTTTTGATTGGTGAACTCATTTATTATCACTAGAATTTTGTTAATTTATTTTATTTATTGTTATTTTGTATGGATGAGCAGTTTTACCCACATGGATGTAAGTGCAGCTTGTGGACAGTAAAAGGACATCAGAACCCATGTATCTGGAGTTACAAATTGTGGTGAGTCACTATGTGGATAACAAAAAACAAACCCGTCTTATGCAAGGGCAGCAAGTGCACTTAACTGCTGAGCCATCTATCCACTATTATTTTTGTTCATTCCTTGGGATTGCCTACATAACTAACTCAATTATCGTCAAGTAAGAACAATTTCCTTTCATTCTGTCTCATCTGTGTGCCTTGTACTTCCTTTTATAGTTAAGCTGCCTAAAGAGTTTCCAGAACTGTATTGCATAAGAATGAGGAGGGTGAGCATCTTTGCCTTCTGAATACTAAGGAGAAAGTACTCAATCTTTCTGCACTAAGTATGTTAACTATCCTTTATGAAATTGAGCATGTTATCATCTATTTTTATTTTCTGGGAGTATCCATAATACATAGATGCTTAATTTCGTCAAGTATTTTCTACATTGATTAATGCAATTGTATCATTTTCTTCCTTTATCTGTTTAGTGTATTAGATTATAGTGGTTGATTCTCAAATATTAAGCCAGGCTTGCATCTCTGATACAAACTACACTTGATCATAGTATGTAATTCTTTTATGCAGTACTGTATTCTGTTTGTTAATAATTTGCTAAGGAGTTTCACATATACTCATATAGAGATTTAATTTTATTCTGGATCTATTTGTCTTATGCCATTGGTAATATAAGCTTCCTTCTTAAAAATAAAGTATTCCCTCCTCTTCTGTTTTCTGAGGGAAAAAAAAACTTGAAGAAGCGATATAAATATTTCCTTAAGTACTTGTCAGATTTTACCACTGAAGCCATCTGGCCCAGGAAATTTATTTGGAAAGGCTAAATGATAAATGCAATCCCTTTAACAATTATAGGGCCATTCAAATTTGCACTAAGTACTTAGTGACTTGTGACAGTTGGCATTTTTTATTTAACATTTTAAATGTATGAATTTATAGAGCCATTCATTATTTTCCCTTATGTCCCTCTTTTTGCATGTGTTTGTGTGTGCACTGTGCAAGCATATATGTATGTGTGTTCTTTCATGTGTGGGGGCACACATGCATACATGTGGAAGCTAACTGTTGATATCAGGTGTTTTTCTCAATTGATTTCTACCTTTATATTGAAGCGGTGTCTCTCACAGAACACAGAGTTTATCAATTCTGGTAGTTTAGCTTGCCAGGTTTTCCCAAGGACCCTCTGTCTCAGCCTCCAAGATCACTGGGATTATAGTCAGACCCCTATACCCACCTGGATTTTTATGTGGGTCTGATAAACTAAGACATCTATCTTGCTTAGATTGATGTTTGAGGATTTATTGTGATAGTAACAGTTTCTTCTTGATATAAGCAATATATCATGTCTTGTTGTTTGGCATGTAAAATTCTATCAATATTTTTGATGCTTACAAAAAACGTGCTCTTTGTCCAATTGATTTTTCTATTGTTTTCAGATTCCAAAGCTATTGATCGTTATTCTCTCGCTCCCTGCTGCTTAAACAAGGCTCATATTGTTTTTGTCTCTTTATACTTCTTTGATATAAGAGCACAGAGAATAGATTGCAGGCTTTTCCTATTCATAGGTTCATGAATTTAGTTCTATTAATTTCCCTCTCACCATTGCTTTATCTTTCTCTCACAGATTTTGGACCACTATATCTGCATTGTTATTCAAATAATCATTTTCAATTTCTCTTGAGATTTCTCTTTGTGTCATAGGTTATTTAGTAGCATTTTGCTTAATTTCAAAATGTGGTGTGGCAGTTTTTTCTTGTAGTTATATGGCTTAGATACTTATTTACTTCCATTTTTGTCAGAGAACTACTGAATATGGTTTCAAATTTTAGAAACTTTATATGTTTATTCTATAGTGTTTGGTGTGGTCTTCTGGTATAGATTCTGCAGGCACTTCTAAAAACTTACATACACCTAAAATTTGATAGAGTGAGTCTACCAATTTCTTAAAAGGTTTATTTCATATGTGTATGTGTATATACATATGAGTGTTTTGCCTGCATGAATGTATGGGCACCACATACATGTATGGTACTCAAGGAGGCCAGAAAAAAGCATTAACTCTTCTGGAACTGGAGTTGAAGATGGTCATGTGGATACTGGGAATTCAGCCTGGGTCCTCTGTAAAAGCAGCAAGTGTGCTTAACCACCGAGTCATCTCTCCAGTCTAAGTCGATCAATATTATTAGATTTTATAAATTCACGGTATTAATAAATTTTATGTTCTGAGATAGTGGTTGGTGTGTGTGCACACCATGCATGCACACACATGAGTATCCTATCAATTGCTGAGAAGCAATGTTCAAGGTTCTAACTGTAATCATGAACTTCTCTGTTTTGTGGTCTATTCTATTAGTTTTTGCTTTAGATATTTTATAGACTGTTGTGTGCTACTCATTTAGTATTCCTCTGTCTTCTTATTGTAACTACCATTTGTATAGGATTCATTCTTGTCACCAGTGTGTTTTTTCTCTGAATTTGCTTAATGGGCATTAATCCAGCCATTCCATTTTATTTTGTTGATTGTGATCATGATCTCTTTTCCTATTACTTTACTTTCAGTCTGTCTATATTTTAATATATAAAGAGATTTTTATTAAGTATATAGTTAGGTTTGTTTTATATATATTCTGTCAATCTTACCTTTTGAAAGTTAAATTGCATGTACATAAGTGTTTTGTCTGCCTGTTTGTCTGTGCACCACATGCATGCAGTGTCTGTGGAGGCCAGAGAAGGGTACCCACTCCTGTGGAACTGGAGTTACAGATGGTTGTGAGTGAGAGTGTGGGTGCTGGAAATCAAATCCAGGTCTTTGGAAAGAGCAGCCAGTGCTTCCCCCCTCCCCAAATCCATTTCCCTGTCCCCAACCTTATCCTTATTTGGTGTATTTAGATAATCTATTTAATGCATACATTGATGTGCTACAACAGACGTTTGCAATTTTCTGACTAGCTACTGTTATTTTTGTTTGTAAAAGAAACAGACAAATGCATTCCAATCCATTGGTGTGAGGCAATTATTGTAAGACATAAAACAACTTCACTTGAAGAAATTTTCTCACAGATAAACGGCTATATTCTTGGGTTCCTCACCCAGTAACTTGCAAACCATATTTAATTATTATTTATTATTTATTTATTTATTAAAGATTTCTGCCTCCTCCCCACCACCGCCTCCCATTTCCCTCCCCCTCCCCCATCAAGTCCCCATCCCTCGTCAGCCCAAAGAGCAATCAGGGTTCCCTGCCCTGTGGGAAGTCCAAGGACCACCCACCTCCATCCAGGTCTAGTAAGGTGAGCATCCAAATGGCCTAGGCTCCCACAAAGCCAGTACGTGCAGTAGGATCAAAAACCCATTGCCATTGTTCTTGAGTTCTCAGTAGTCCTCTTTGTCCGATATGTTCAGCGAGTCCAGTTTTATCCCATGCTTTTTCAGACCCAGGCCAGCTGGCCTTGGTGAGTTCCCAATATAACATCCCCATTGTCTCAGTGTGTGGGTGCACCCCTCACGGTCCTGAGTTGATGGAGGAAGGTCATTGGCTAATAAAGGAACTGCCTTGGCCCATTTCATTGGTTAGAAGATAGGTGGGAGGAGTAAACAGAACAAAACGCTGAGAGGAAGAGGAAGTGAGGTCAGACTCGACAGCTTTCCTCTCCGGAGCAGACGCCTCAGAGAGACGCCATGCTCCTCGCTCCAGGGAAGATGCACGCTATGAAGCTCCGACCCAGGATGGACTTAGGCTAGAATCTTCCCGGTAAGACCAGTGCTATACAGATGATAAGAAATGGGCTAGTCCAGGTGCGAGAGTTAGCCTAGAAGAGGCCAGGTAGAAATGAGCCAAGCAGTGATTAAATGAATACAATGTCTGTGTAATTATTTCGGGGCATAAGCTAGCCGAGCAGGCGGCTGGGGTGTTGGGGATGCAGCCCCGCCACTGCCCTTATTACTACACTGAGTTCCTTGCTCGTGCTCTCTATTGTTCTGCTCCTGATTTGGACCTTGATGATGGGGGAGTGTCATATATCAATCTGTTGATTTCACTGGCTAAGAATAAAGAAACTGCTAGGCCCATTGGATAGGCCACCCTTAGGTGGGTGGAGTAAACAGAACAGAATGCCGGGAGGAAGAGGAAGTGAGGTCAGTCTCCACAGCTCTCCTCTCCGGAGCAAACACCTCAGAGAGAGACGCCATGCTACCTGCTCCAGGGAAGACGCACACCATGCCCCAGCTCCGACCCAGGATGGACTTAGGCTAGAATCTTCCCGGTAAGCGCACCTAGGGGCGCTACATAGATTATTAGAAATGGGCCAGAGCAGTGTTTAAAAGAATACAGTGTCCGTGTAATTATTTGGGGCATAAGCTAGCCGAGCCGGGCAGGCGGCTGGGGGATTTGGGGACGCAACCCGGCCGCCGCGCCCTTATTACTACAAATGACGCCCAGACGTGTGGCTAACTAAACCCACTTAAAAAACCTGAGAAGGCTTAAAAATAATGGAGAGAGAGTTTAACACAGATTTTTGCTGTTTGTTGGTGGCGTGCTGTAGAGAGATTTCCTGATTCGGCAACAGCAGCAGAAAAAACGCTGTGTCATTTCAAAGAGTGGCTTCCTGGGGCTGTGCCGCCAGTGCAAACTCTGGCTTTATGTTTGTGTTCCCGCTTGGGATCGGAAGGAGAGTGCTCTGAGACCATGACGATGACTCAGAGCTCCCCGCCTGCTCCTGGGCAGAAGGCAGAATCAGGCTTAGGCAGGCGGAAGAGCATGGCAGATTCCTGCCGCCATACAGGGACGTGTTTTCAGACTGCGCAGTGCTCTGCCTGTCAGATTTGGATGTTACTTGGATGAAAAGAATTTCTGTGCTGCACGCTCAGTCTCAGAATTAAAGTGCTGAGTGCCGCTCCTACCTGGTAGCCCCAAGAGGCTTCCTGACTCAGCTTCAGCTGCAAAACCCTGCAGCTCATTAAGAGGTCCTGCCACGAAACACTTAAACGGTGTTGACGAAAAGCTGAACGCATGCTTTTCGGTTTTCAACCGTAGCAGGAAAAAAGCTGCCCGTTTAAAAATGCCGGCTTTCTGGGCCATCCTGCAAGGGCAAACTCTGACTGTTTGAGGCAGGAGGGCCGGCTACCGAGAGAGGACTTGAGTGTTGTCTGTTGTAGCTCTCTGGCTGGCAGGTACCTTGAAATGCCAGTTGTGGCTATAAACATGGCTGCAGCCTGTATATCCGCCATGAAGCTGGAAAGCTAAGGAATGGACTGGATCTAGCTGGCAAAGCCATGGCTTTAATTCTACTGATATTGTTTGCTAAATTAAGGACTCTTGTGGTCAGAAAAAGAGAGATATACAGTAAAGAGAGATTCAAAGACAGAGAAAATTTCTGAATGGTTTAAAGTGTGTTAAAAATATATGCAGACTAAAAGTTAAAATTCTTAAAGCAAACTTCTGTGACTTCAAGGTGTGGTAGCACACGCCTTTAATCCCAGTGCTTAGAAGGCAGAGACAAACAGATCTCTGTGAGTTCAAGGTGTAGTAGTGTACGCCTTTAATCCCAATGCCTGGGAGGCAGAGACAGGCGGATCTCTGAGAGTTCAAAGGCAGCCTGGTCTACAGGTCAAAGATTTACGCTCAAAAAGCAAAAAGTTAATGTAGGAATGTCACAGCTTGGATTCCTAAGCGCCTAGTGATTTAAAGGTGCAAATCAAAAGTGCTCCTGGATAGTAAAAAATTGCAGATGCACAATAGGACAGATTCAGACCAATAAGCGAATCACACTGTTGGATGAATGTACGTAGGCTTGGAGAGAGAAGAAAAAGAATATAGAGAATAAAGTTAATGATTTAAAAAGAAAAAAGTAAAGTCTTTAAAGAGACAGAGTACAGATAGTTATAGATATAAATAAAAATAAGCCGCGTAAAGATGAAAAATTCACAGAGAGTCTGGATTCTTTGTATTATTGTGTTTTCTTTAAAATTTTTGACTGTGAAGGAGCTAAGTACAGAGAGACATTTCATTACATGGGCTGCCAAGCTAAACCAGAATGGATATAAGGGTATTACGATTTCAGAATTTGGGTCTAAGGATATGATGCTTTGGAGAGAGTCTTCTTTTGTTTTCACAGAGGATGAGACTCTATGGATTTCTTCTATTCCGATTTGGTATGATGGACCACGTCCTCCTGAAGGGTTGCTGTGAACATCTTCAGAAAATTGCTTTGCTCAACTGCCAACTGAGATAAACCTGGCACACAGGTTACACCCTAAATAATCTGATTAACGACGCCCCCATTCAGCAGGAAGCAGTTTGGAGTGAAAAAACTGCGCCCATGTTCCCAAATATTGTTTATAAATGTTCTTTTACATTTAAAGGGGGAAATGATATAGGTATGAATAATTTGTATTGATAGAGATTTACGGTCAATTTTGTTACATGTATAAATGTTTCTGATGTAATTTTTACTTGATAACTGTTTTGTTATATGTAATTTTGCTATGTTAAGGTTAAAGCCTTCTTTTTTGTTTAAACAGAAAAAGGGGAAGTGATGGGGGAGTGTCATATATCAATCTGTTGATTTCACTGGCTAAGAATAAAGAAACTGCTAGGCCCATTGGATAGGCCACCCTTAGGTGGGTGGAGTAAACAGAACAGAATGCCGGGAGGAAGAGGAAGTGAGGTCAGACTCCACAGCTCTCCTCTCCGGAGCAAACACCTCAGAGAGAGACGCCATGCTACCTGCTCCAGGGAAGACGCACACCATGCCCCAGCTCCGACCCAGGATGGACTTAGGCTAGAATCTTCCCGGTAAGCGCACCTAGGGGCGCTACATAGATTATTAGAAATGGGCCAGAGCAGTGTTTAAAAGAATACAGTGTCCGTGTAATTATTTGGGGCATAAGCTAGCCGAGCCGGGCAGGCGGCTGGGGTGTTTGGGGACGCAACCCTGCCGCCGCTCCATATTACTACACCTTGAGATTTCAGTCCGGTGCTCCAGGTTTCTGTCTCTGTCTCCTTTCATCGCCTGATGAAGGTTAATATTCAGGAGGATGCCTATATGTTTTTCTTTGGGTTCACCTTATTTAGTTTTTCTAGAATCATGAATTATAGGCTCAATGTCCTTTATTTATGGCTAGAAACCAAATATGAGTGAGTACATCCCATAATCCTCTTTTTGGGTCTGGCTTACCTCACTCAGGGTAGTGTTTTCTATTTCCGTTCATTTGCATGCAAAATTCAAGAAGCCCTTGTTTTTTACTGCTGAGTAGTACTCTAATATGTATATATTCCATACTTTCTTCATCCATTCTTCCATTGAAGGGCATCTAGGTTGTTTCCAGGTTCTGGATATTGCAAACAATGTTGCTATGAACATAGTTGAGCATATACTTTTGTTGTATGATAGTGCAAACCATATTTAGAATGAGAACCCAGTAAACCACAAAAGTAATATCTTCAAGAGAGACAATGTATGTTAAAAGAGCTGTAATATTTGCCAATGTGAATCAGCAATAGTTTTAAGAACAGGTATGTGTATTCAAAGAATATACCAAGAAAGAATTGGTTGAATTTATTGATATAGGTACATTTGACTAGAATTCTGGATCTAATGTGTTGATTTAATCATCTAAGAGTACTTGGTGTGGGAAGTCCGTATATGTGTTGCTCTTATTGGTTAATGAATAAAGAAGTTCCTTTTGGCCAATGGCCTAACAGAATATAATATAACCAGGCTGGAAGAGACATTGAGAGAGAAAGAAGGCAAAGTCAGTGAGTCCATGTTGCCGCTGGAGCTGACAGACCTTGGAACTTTGCCTGGTAAGCTGCAGCCACATGGCAATACATGAATTAATAAAAATGAGTTAATTTAAGACATAAGTTAGCCAAAAATATGCTTAAGCTATTGGCCAAACAATATTAAAATAATATAATTTCTGTGTGATTATTTTGAGTCTGGGAAGCTGGGAATGAACAAGCAGCCTCGCCCAACAGGGACCGTTTATAGTCTTTTGATTAGTTTGTTTAGAAGAAGTCTATTGGGTGAACTTACTAGACTTTTTAAGTAATAACTTCAAGGAATGTAAAAACATGAAAATAGGAAGGTTGGCTGTAATTGGAGATTTCTCTACTGCCTTCCAGTTCCTGAATAACCACTCAGACTTAATATTAATTATAAACTATTTGGCCTATTAGATTAAGCATATTATTAACTAGCTCTTAGAACTTAAATTAACCCATTTCTTTTATTCTATATTTTACCACAAGGCTTGTGGCTGTTACCTCACATGTTGCTTTCCTGGTTGCTGCTGGAGTCTTCCTAAATCTGCCTTCTTTCTCCATGTATATGTTTGGATTTTCAACCTAGCTCCCAATTTATTCAGGAGATCTTGTCTTTTTCTACTTCCCATGTAGATTAGATCTATGGATGTCTCTCTTAGGGTCCTCATCGTTGTCTAAGTTCTCTGGGACTGTGATTTGTGGGCTGGTGTTCTTTGCTTTATGCTGATAAACCACTTATGAATGAGTACATATGACAATTGTCTTTCTGGGTCTGGGTTGCCCCACCCAATATGATGTTTTCTAGCTCTGTCCATTTGCCTGCAAATTTCAAGATGTCATTTTTTTCTGCTGTGTTGTACTCCATTGTGTAAATGTACCACATTTTCCTTATCCATTCTTCAGTTGAGTGGCATTTCAGTTGTTTCCATGTTCTGGCTATGACAAACAATGCTGCTATGAACATAGTTGAGCACATGTCCTTGTGGCACGATTGAGCATCCTTTGGATATATACCCAAAAGCAGTATTGCTGGATCTTGAGGAAGGTTGTTTCCTAATTTTCTGAGAACTCGCCATACTGATATCCAAAGGGGCTGTACCAGCTTGCACTCCCACCTGCAATGCAGGAGTGTGGGGACATAGTATTCTATTTAACTAACTGCCAGCCACAGGACAAGTCCTGAAAGATGATGATGTCAATGATAAGGTAGACAAGATGACATGATATGAGTGTCAGAGTGTTTCTCAGTGGCAGTCTGAAGGTTGCCGATGGGCCATGTATAATGTGCCAATGGCAATGGTAGAGGAGGCTATGCTTTTTTTGTCAAGATCAAAGATTTCCTCTGACAAAGTTAATCCTGTGACTATTACACTTGACCTTCCATGATCACATGGAAGGATCCTCATGATTATCTCTAATGTAATACCATTCTTCCCAGGACAAAACAGTCATCTGGAGGGAAACTGATTCATCATATGGGAATGATATCTTCTCACAGAATCAGATACATATTTTAGATAACGATTCATCTTCACTTACACTAGTCACTGTGTGTGTGGTGCAAATTTCAGTGAACTGACTTGATTGGATCTGGAATCAACTAAGGGGCAAGTCTCTGCACACATTTGTATGGGATGTGTGGGTGTGTATTGTGCATGTGTTTGTGTGTGTGTGTGTGTGTGAGAGAGAGAGAGACAGAGAGACAGAGAGACAGAAAGACAGAGAGAGACAGAGTTAACTGAAGTGGACAACACCCCTACCAAATATGAATGCACCTTCCAGTGCAATATAGGCGTAAGTTCTAAGGGGAAAGCTTTAGCCTGCTTGCCTTCACATCTTACTGGTAAGTTTATCTACCCTGTTCATGAGTTTCTACGTCCATTCCTGTTGCTGCTGTAACCACTGATGAAACTCTCGCTGCTGCCACTGCTGCTGTCACCCTTTGCTGATAAAAGAACCCAGCTTCTTCTAGCTTTCAATATGCACTGAAGCCTAGTTGGTCTCCAGATTGGAACTGCTGACTCATTCAGCCTTGTGGACTGAGAAACAGCTGGATTTGCTCTCTCTCTGGTGTACTGACAACCACTGTTTGGCTACCCAGACTGTATCATAATCCCCTTTTAATATATACATTCTGTCAGCTCTGAGAGAGAACCCTTAATGACATATGTTCATTGTGCCACTTCATGAAATATCAATTCTGACCAATGAACATGTTTTATAGGGAGAGAAGAATGACAATGGATGCAAATTTACAGAAGTCAATGGTCTCCCTATTTGCTCCATCACCCAAATGACAGAATGGAGGATGAACTTCAGAAGGGTCAAGTCTAGCTCCAAAATAGCCTATCAGATCAGTGTTCAAATACAAGATCAGATCTTCCCATCTCAATGTTGCATCTAGCTCCAAGTATATGTACATATGTATAAGTAATTTTTAGCTCTTGGTTCTTATGCTTATTACCTTCATTTTCTGCATGCATGTGCAAGTGCATGCATGCCATGGGATGCATGTGGAAATCAGAGAACAAATTTCAGGAATCAGCTCTCTCCCTCCCCAGTGTGTACCAGACATTGAACTCAGGTCATCCGTCAATCTTACGTGTGGCAAGCAATTTTAGCGCCCTCACCACCCATCTTTGTATAATTTTGTATTTGCTTGTTTCCCAGACACCTCAGTCTTTATCAATTTGGAGATCCTAAGAAAGCAATTGTTTAACAAGGGATAAAGATCATGACTAGGATAAATTGGGAACTGAGACTGTTCCTTGATGAATCAGGCTTATCCCATAGTGCACCAACAAGAAAGAAAGAGACATCGCTCTGTTGTCATGGTGATTGACTCAACTACTAAGGAGGGAAGGATAAGAGATAGTCACTAATAATTAGGACCAAAAATATTATGTCTGGATCCTACAGAAATTACCAATATGTCTCTTACTATTTCTACTTCCTGAATGTATATGTGCTGAAAAGCTATGGTAAGTCAATAAAGATATGATCACTAAGTTCTGAGATCCATTAAAAATTAAAATTGAGATTTTTATGAAATATAAAGGCAGAAATCACTGAGTCAAAATTTTGGCAGAGTATAATAGAAACATCAGATGGGATGTGAAAGAGGGAAACTAAAGCAAATGGATCCCTTTTGGTCAGCAGCAAAACCTGAGATTATTGTCACTATATATTCTAATAAATTGTAGTGTGGGAGGTCATTCTGTCTATGTGTTGCTTTTATTGGCTAATGAATAAAGAACTGCCTTGGCCTGTTGATAGGACAGAACTTAGGTAGACGGGAAAAACTAAATTGAATGCTGGGAAAAAGAAGGGCAGAGTCAAGAGATACCATCTAGCCTGCCTGGAGACAGATGCTGGAACTTTTGCTGGTAAGCCACAGCCACGTGGCGATACACAGATTAACAGAAATTGGTTAAATTCATATGTAAGAGTCAGCCAGTAAGAAGCTAGAGCTAATGGGCCAAAGAAGCTGGGAACCAACAAGCTGCTCCCTCCTCCAACAAAACTGCGTTACTTGTATATATTTAAAGTATAAAATTTAATAATATATATATTCATAATTATGAAACTATCTTCACAACTGAAACATATCTTTATCATTTCCAACGTTTCTATGGACCCTTTAGTAACTACTCATTCTCACTTTTCCTTATTTGAATGTGGAATGTCCCCCACAGGCTCCTCTATTTAGACCATATGAATTCAGCTGGTGCTGGTGGAGTGTCCCCTTTAAGTGAAGGTGTCTACTTGCAGGAAGTAGGTCCCTGGGGGGTGGACCTTGAGGTTGATAATCTAACCACTTTCTTTCTCTCTGCTTTCTGGCCTAGTGAAATGTGGATAAACAGCTGCTATAGAGACGATTGCTACCATGCCCTCCTTACCACAGTGAGCACTGTCCTCTCAAACAATGAGCCAAAACAGTTCTGTTCTCTTAAGTTGAGGAGGAGGGGGAAGTAGAGATTATAGCAATGAAGGAATTAACCAATACACCACTCTTGCCCCTGACTGGTCTTCTCTATTGATACATATTACTTTGCATTTCCCAGGTCTTACATAAACAGAATGGTAGAGTATTATTTCTTTCTGGCTTCTTTTTCCCTGGGTTTCCTCTTTGTATCTTTGGAGCCTGTCCTGTAACTTGCTCTGTAGACAAGGCTGGCCTCAAACTGAGAGATCCACATGCCTCTGTCTCCTCAATGCTAGGATTAAAGGCGTGTGCCACCACTGCCCTGCTTCTCCCTTACTTCTTAAAGATACAAGTATAATCACTTGGGGGGTTCATTTATATTGCAACATACATTGATACTTCTTTCCTTTTTGGATAGTATTGCACTGTATTGATTAAACAGTATCTGCTCACGTTAGATGAACATTTGAATTCTTTACAGATCTGGGCTATTGCAAATCTAATTGCTGCAAGGTAACAAAAGGAGCTGATTTCTACTGTCACTACTCTATGAGGTCAGCAGTCTGTCTGTTACCTGCCTCGCCTGCTAGCCCATAGAAGAACCTGGACCCAAAGGCCTCACCACCCTTGGCTCTGCTACCATCAGTGAGAGTAAGATCTGGGAGCTGTGCAGTTTGTGGCCCTGCCAGGCCTTATTGCTGCAGGGGGAGCATGTGCTCCACTTCTTTGCTTGTAGTACTAAAACATCCTTGGTTTCTGCAGTAAGATCTAAAGCAATAAGCTAGTGTTGGACAGTGTCATCCTATGTACAGAAATATTTTTTTTCATATGAAGAGATGACATTATACTTGCCTCTCTACAGCCTTCCCCAACCCATAAATAGTGATGAGATTTCAGGTCAGAAGTAAGGGTTTCCTGTGCAAGGTGATGATGAGTCTGTCACTGTGCAGAATCTGTAGTCCAGTACATGACTTAGAAAGATACCATACAGTTGCAAAGATGTTCCTATCAGGCTTAGACATTATTAGCAACTCCAGTTCAAAGCTGGGAGCTGGGAGCTGTAGCAGACAGGTTTCAGTTCCCAAAGCACAACCAAGAAACTTGGGATACTGTTGTTACATGATTTTCTGACCTGATGGACTCCCTTGAGAGACTCCACAATGAGTTTGATTGCCAGGACATGAAGACAGTTTTCAAAAAGGATGGAGTTCTCTGCAGCTAGGATGTGGGCCAGTGGTTGCACCTGCACCTCATAAAGGAGATGCAGCCAATCTGAAAGCCACTATTTCCTGAGGTTATGATTTGCCAGTTACATCATCCCAGAGCCATATTGGTTTGTGTATGGGCAACAAGCCATGCGCCCAATTCCTGTTGTCCTTGTAGCAGCTTACAGACAAAGGCCGAAGAGATGCAACCAACCTTTTACAGCTTAACTCAGGCAAGCACCCAGTCACCTTTGTGCTGTCCGAGTTTGCCTGAAGGACCCCAAATTGTGTGAGTTGTGCCCAGATGTGTGACAAATGCAACTCAGGACCTTAGAACAGGGAACCCTCAGAGTTCGGGGCCAACTAGTTCTGAATAAGATCCACTTGAAATTCTCACTCACCAAACCAATGATAAATGCCCCCGAATGCTATCTGTCCTTTCCCGTTGGTCACTGCCTTTCGTCTACTCTTCTCCCTGTGAGGTGCTCCACAGACTGGCCGGTGTTATCTCCATGCCGTCTGTTGCACATTAGCAGGCAGGTGTACTTATAACATAATGAAGGGCAGAAAGAATCAGGTCCTCGGCCTAGCGAGGGCAGGGGCTGAAGCAGATGGATTAACTTGAGTTCAGGAGCTCAAACCCAGCCTGAGAAAATATCATGTGGAGGGGGAGAAAAGGAAGGAGATCAGAAGCAGGGGAGGAAGCTGATAAAAATGTTTACATACAAATCATTGTCTGGATATGCACTTTTGCTTTTCTCGAATGAGAAAAGTGTGGAATGTCCGGATTATATGGCAGACATATATTAAAATTTTAACCAACGGCTGGCTTCCCAGATCTTTGACATTTTACATTTCCACGGACAATATATGAGGGTTCCAGTTGGACCACGTTTTTGCCAACCTTTGATACAGGCAGCTGTGCCAGTTTTCACAGATGGGACTGGTGTGTGATGGAACACACACCCAATGCTTGGACTTTTCAATTCTCCAATAAAGAATGAGTTTGAGCATATTTTAGATGCATAGTGCTTGCCATTCAATGCCTTTGTGGGTGAAATGTCTATGCAAATATTTCACCCACTTAAATATTTCACCCACTTTGAAAAATTAGATTACTAAAATCCAATTTATATATTCTGGATATCCATATATCTGTGTGAAGCTTTATATAGGCAGGATATAAATCTTGTAACATCATATTATCTTTCCTCCAGCCTCTTGGTTTTGTGTCCTGCAAAAAGAAGCTCATAGTTTTGATGAAGTCCAGTTAATCAGTTTATTTTTATAGATTATGATCTAATAAATATTTTTCCTAAACCAAGATCACAGAGGTTTTTCCAATATTATCTTCTAGAATATTAAGAATGCTAGCTAATACTTTTAGTCTAGAGCAGGCAATTAATTTTACACAAGGCAAACTGAAGCTCGTTTTATTGCATATGGTTATATAATTATTTTGGCACAATTAGCCATTAAAGATATCATTAGAGTGCTGAATGGCATTTGACGTTTTTTAAAAATTGGATGTCAATATAAATACATGAGCATAATTTCACATTAGTTTCTCTTTCAATAATTTCTCTGGTTTATATAATATTAATGTGTGCCCGGTGAGGGGATTCTGGCCAGCACGAGCATGGCGAGCATGGCACTGGCAGGCCTTGCCTTTCTCTCCCATTCCCTTTGCCATGTTAAAAGCCATTAGATTACATCCCTAAAGCTAGATACCTTATTTGGCCACTTCCTCCTCCTGAGACTGACTACCAAGGTCCAGCTATCAAAGTATTGAAGTCCAGCAAGCAAAAGCCCCATTTCATTCACCTAATTAACATGCCCAATTAAAAGTAAATATCTGATCCTAACATGGAGTTTCTTTCTGTACCTTTATAAACCGCCATTTTCCAATGGGCCATATCTGTCTCCTCTCTATCCAGAGGCAGTCCTTTGTCTTGCCTACTCCCCAGCAAATATCCCTGTCCCCTTTCCCTTCCTTTTCTCCCTCTTCTTCTATCTCCTGTCTTTGTCTCTTATTCCCTGCCCTCTGTCGTCTGTCCCTCTGGGGCAAATTATTCTCCTTTGTGCTGAGAACTTGGTCTTGGAGGTATTGAGTCCTTACTTCCAGAAGAGGGGAGTCAGAGTTCCTTAGAACTGTATTTTTAGAATGGGGGCTGGAAAACAAACTTGGGTCCTCTCTAAGGTAACAAGTGCTCTAAACCGCTCAGCTATCTCTCCAATTCTGTTTTTGAGGAGAATTCCTACTGATTTCAAAAGCAGATATACTAGTTGATATCTTCCAGGGCAACCCATGAAAGTTCTTTCTCCACATCCTCACCAGTATTTGCTCTTTGATTACAGTGTAGCACCTACCACTGAGATTGAAACATTCCATCCCTTCAGGGAAGCTCCCTAAAACAGAAAGTAAACAACTCAAAATAGCTTCAGGAAGTCCCTGAAACTGACCAGATCCCCTAGGCCCCTCTTCCCAAGAGTAAACAAGCCAAACTGAAAAGAAGACTCTGAGAGCTGACCAACAGCCTGAAAAAAAGCTGCAACAAGCCAGGTTGTCTGTAAAAGGACCAACTGAGGTACCTAGAAAGGACACCTTCCACCCGGCTAAGCTGCGTTCAGGCTGTGCAGTGAGCTCCTGATTCCCAGTTTTGTGAGCTGTCACCAATGCTGGGGTGGACTTTGGTTATGCAGCTGTTTTTGAGTTATTTCTGCTCCTATAAGTAACTTCTGATCCGTATTCCTGTGAGTAACCCCAATAAAATTCAAAGGTATAGCAAGTAATATCCATAACCTTCTCTGTCATGGGCTTTCTGTCTGGACTGTGTGTCGCTTCTCCCCAGGAAAAGACTTAACACACAACAATGACAATCATTCTGAGTCAGGTAAGATAGGGCTTCAATGCAGTTTTAATTTGCGTTTCTCTGATGAGTAAGGATGTCAAACGTTTTTTGAAATATATATTGGCCATTACTATTTAATTTATGTTTCCCTCATGTAGGCTCAAATTTCCATATTAAAGTCTTTCATTCTATTTTGCATTGATTTTTATGCATTTTATTCTTTGCATGTGGGTGTCCTATTTTCCCAACTCTATTTGTTGATGAAACTGTTTTTGTAAATATATGTTTTAAACATCTTTGACGAGGATTTGATTTATTTCTGGGTCCGGTATTATGTGTCTGTTTTGTGCACACTATACTCTGTTATTTGGGCTCTGTAGTATAGTTCAATATCAGATATTAGAACACTTCTAACATCGCTTTTTAAATTATTATTTAACTGTTGACTATGCAGAGGCTTGTCTTCTTCCATGTGAATTCAGATGTGTTTTTCCTAGTTGTACAAAAAAAATGTTACTGGAATTTTGATGATGAGAGGTTGAATCTAGTAACTACTTTCGGTAGTATAGTCTTTTTCACAGTATTCATTTTCTGAACCCATGCGCATGTAAGTGTTCCCTATCTTGAAAGCCTTACATTTCTTTCTTCACTGTTATTGGTTTACATCCTTGGCTAGGTTAGGCTTGTGTCTAGGTCCTTCATCATTTAAAGCTACTTTAAATGAGCTTTTGATTTATTTCTCAGCAAGTTTGTTATATGTAAAGAAAACCCATTCTTGTATGCTGATGTTGTGTCCTGTGAGCCTCTGTGGCTTTAAATAGAGAATTCTTAATAGAGGAAACTCAAATGACTGAGAAAAACTTAAAGAAATGTTCAACATCCTTAGCAATCAGGGAAATGTAAATCAAAATGACTCTGAGATTTCATCTGACACTTGTCAGAATAGCTAAGATCAGAAGCCTGAGTGATAGCTCATGCTGGAGAGGATACGAAGCATGGGGAACACTCTACCATTGCTGGTGGAAATGCAAGCATGTACAGTCACTATGCAAATCAATATGGGAGTTTCTCAGAAGTTGAGAATCGATCTACCTCAAGAGCCAACTATAACCACTCTTGGGCATATACCCAAAGGAAGCTCCATTCTACCATAAGGACACTTGCTCAACTGTGCTGGTTGTTGCTCTGTTCATAATAGCCAGAAACTGGTAACAACCTCAATGGCCGTCAACTGGAAAATGGATAAAGAAAATGTGGTACACAATGAGGTATTATTCAGCAATTAAAAAAAGAATGATGCTATGAAATGTGCAGGCAAATGGAAGAAACTAGGAAAAATTATCCTGAGTGAGGTAATCCAGACCCAGAAAGACAAGTATGAGCAACGCTTCATTCAGTCATCATCAGAGAGGCTTCTTGAAGCAGCAGATCAGAACAGATGCCAAGATCCATAGCCAGATATTACACACACACACACACACACACACACACACACAGAGAGAGAGAGAGAGAGAGAGAGAGAGAGAGAGAGAGAGAGAGAGAGAGAAAGAGAGAGAGAGAGAGAGAGAGAGAGAGGAGAGTATAAATAGGAGGTCTCATCAAATCCCTCCCTTCAGAGCTTAGGGAACTCTGTGGAAGAGGAGACTGAAAGAATGTAAGAGGCAGAGTGAATGGAGGACACCTGCAGAACAAGGCCCTTTTAACCAGTTAAGAAAGGCAGATAAGAACTTCCTGAACTGAAGCAGCAAGCACAGCACTTATATGGGTCTGCACCAGGTCCTCTGTGGATATATTATAGCTGTCAACTTAGTATTTCGTGGACTCGTGAGTGCGAGAACAAGAGGGTCTCTGACTCTTGTGCCTGCTTCTGGAACTCTTTTCCTCCTGTTGGATTGCCACGTCTAACTTTGACATGATACTTTTTGCTTTATCTTAGTATATTTTATTTTGTCATGTTTTGTTTTTAATCCCTTAAGAAGCCAGTTCTTTTCTAATAAGAGACAAAAAGTAAGTAGATCTGGAAGGTAGGGGATGTGGGGAGGAACTGGGAGGAGTAGGTGGAGGGGTAGGGAAACCATAATCAGGATATATTGTGTGAAAAACGGTATTTTCAATAAAGAGGAAAAAGGAAAACAGTTAAAATGAAAATTTAAAAATTAAATTAAGAAAAATGAAAAAACATTATGAGACAAGGAAGTTCCAAAGATGTCATTGAGTTCATTTTCTGTTGGCCATCTACTGCGGGGCATGCATCCTACCCTTAAGAGTAGTTTTGTTTCCCCAGTGAGACTTACTTTGGAGGAAACAAAATTTTCATTTGGAAGTGGTTATCAACTGGAGATTGCTTCTGGGTTAGGGATGGGAGCATGTATTGAATTCTCCATTAAGCTCTAGGACCCCATCTGGTGCAGATCTGTCTAGGCTGTGCGCATGCCTCCCCAGTCTCTGTGAGTTCATTTGTGTATGTCCTACTGTGTCTGAATGATAGTGTTCTTTGCTATACAGAAGCTCTTCAGTTTCTTGAGGTTCCATTTAAATACGGATCTTTACCAGATGGTATGCTAAAGCTGAGAGGAGTGTGGTGGTTCCTCAAGAAGTTGGGAATTGATTTACATCAAGATCCTGCTATACCACTCTTGGGCATAAACCCAAAGGCCTAGACACCCTACTACAGAGACATTTGCTCAACCATTTTATTTCTGCCTTTTCATAATAGGCTGAAATTGGAAATAATCAATAATCAATGGCTGGATGGATAAAAATGAATTTTTTCAGGCATTTGTTTAAAAAATGAAATCACGAAATTCACAGGTAAATGGATGGAGCTACAAAAAACAATTCATCCTGAGAGCTTACCCAGATCCCAAAAGACAGATATCATGTGTATTAGCCTATGTGTATGTTAGCTGTTAAGTCTTCAAAAAACAGTTATATTCATATAACCACAAGGGTAAGGAATTAGATCATCCTAGGAAGGGGAAATAGAATAGATGGTTCTAGATAGATGTGGAGTACTGTAGTGGTAAGATCAAATAGGGAAGATGAGGGTGGAGGATGGAAGGGAGGAAATACAGGGAGGGACAGTAAAAACACAGGGCCATTTGAGGAGTTGTTGATTGAGGTTTCTGTCCTGCCCGGTTCCCGCAGTTAAGTCCCAAAGAAATCACACAGAGGTCTACATTAGTTATAAACTGATTGGCCTATTAGCTCAGACTTCCTATTAATTTTTGTAACTTATATTAGCCCATAATACTTGTCTATGTTTGCTGTAGAAAGTCTTACCTGCCCACTTGGGCGTGGCATCTTATACTATCTATGCCAATGTAGAGAATGCGTCTGGGCTCTCTTTTCCAGCTGCAGAATTCAGTTTCTGATTTCCATTTCAGCAGAGGATTCTGATTTGTGAGTCTACCCCTAAATAAATAACTGTCTATTTCTCAATTCTGAGCTAGTGTGGGATTTTTTTAAGCATCCTTCCACATGTGTTGGCCACATGGCTGGGTACCTTTTTCAGCAAGGCAGTCACATCTTGCTTGCTCTGTGTCTGGCTTCCTCTGCATCTGGGTGACAATGACAGACTGAAACATTCCTCTTCCCATAATTCTCGTTTCCACACCTCTACTCCCTGCCTAGTCACTGTTGTCCTACCTATACTTCCTGCCTGGCTACTGGCCAATCAGCATTTTAAAAAATAATACAAGTGACAGGGTAAAAGATCATTGTCCCACAGCAAGGGGTTGTATGGAAACCTAATACATTAGAAGCTTCCTAAAATAAATACATATTAAAAGTGATCAAAATGAAATTGCCAAATCGATGCATGATTAATAAAAACTCAAAGACAGATATTGGGGTTTAGCCAGAAGACCAGAAAAGCAAGCAGCCAGCCACTGGCTCTTACCTCTACCTCAGTCCGAAATGGTGATCCTGCCTCTAGGAATCTCAAAATGAGACTGAGAGCTGTATCCTCCTGTTTTATAATCCTCTCTAGTTCTGGAATTAAGGGTGTGCACCACTACTGTCTGGTTTCTATGGCAACTAGTGTGGCTACTGGGATTAAAGGTGTTTGTCATTGCTGCGTGGTCTGTAAGGCTGGCAAGTATGGCTATTTTACTTTTCTGATCTTCAGGCAAGCTTTTTTTATTAAAATAGGAATTAAATGCACTACACAAAATAATGTGGTAGACAGAGCTCCAACTGGACACCACTTGTCATGAAATGAAGCCTCCAGTACTGGGAATTGATTGTCTCATTGAACTGTTGGCCTGAGGGATCTCAGGTTATTGCTGAGGCTTTTGGTGGCTCTCCACAAACTGATAAACAGATGGTAGCACCCTGTTGCTGACGATAACATGTACACAACTTATTTTTTAAAATATTTATTTATTATGTATACAATATTCTGTCTGTATGTTTGCCTGCAGGCCAGAAGAGGGCACCAGACCCCATTAAAGATGGTTGTGAGCCACCATGTGGTTGCTGAGAATTGAACTCGGGAACTTTGGAAGAGGAGGCAATTCTCTTAACCTCTGAGCCATCTCTCCAGCCCCTTGTACACAACTTATTAAACATAGAGAAGTCCATCTGGTGCCTATGTAAAGCCTTCACCACTACTGACTAATGTTCACAGTACTGGAAGTTACTCTGCAGGCTTGCAAAGTTTTGAAAAAGATAAATACCAACCCAGCTACAAACCTTTCAGTCTAGAATGCTGACTTGCATGAAAGATATGCTGGTGCAATAGTGGCACAGAGTTTGTGGTACTGACCAACCAATATCTGATTAGAATTAATTCATGAGATGGAACCCATACATAACATTGCTCAGACGGCCAAGAACCTGAGAGTTCACATGCCAGAGAACTAGGGGAAAGCCAAACGATAAGGTTTGGTTAACATTAAGGAATATAACAATAAAATGACTCCTAATTACATTCTGCCATATTCACTGATAAATGTCTTGTCCAGCCATCATAGGAAATGCTTTCTTCTGCAGGAGATGGGACTAAATAGAGAGATTCACATCTGGACAATGTGCAGAGAATGGGAGACCTTGGAACAGTTGGTCCTAAGCAGAATGTCTCCATAAATTCCCTCCCTTTCTGCCTCAGGGAACTCTGTGGGAAGATTGCAAGAACCAGAGGGGATAAGAACACCATGGAAACAAGGCCTTTTAACACAACAGGACCGATACACATTTGAACTCACGGAGACTATGGCAGGATGCACAAGCCTGCACAGGTCTGGGCCCAATGGCACTCCAGAGCAGAGGGGATGAAGGAAGAAGAGGGAAAAGCCCCCCTCCCTAACCCAGAAGCTATCCCCAGTTGATAACTACTAGCAAAGGAAAAATTATTTTTTTCCAATGGAATTTGACTGGGTATACAAACAACAATAAGGCCCCATGCATAGAAGTAGATGGCCAATGCACAACTCTGTGGTGGTTTTAGAGGAATTGTTTTGTCTCATAATGCCTTTTCTGAGCATATTACTTTTATTAATTCTTACTCTATAGGTCTTTTGCTTATATATTATGGTTTCTGTTTTATTCTTTTAGGGGATTTCTGTGTGTGTCCATGTGTATGTCTCTGCACCTACAGTTATTTCTTGTGCTCTTTCTTTGATTCTGTTTTTCTGTTTTTTTTTTCCTATTCAGGTTGCTTTGATTTTGTTTTATCTTTTCTTTTTTGTCCTTTTTTTTTTAAAAAAATGTCTTTCCATTCTCTAAGAAGAGAGAATAAAAGAGGATATGTATTTGGACTGGGAGTGAACAAGCATGGTTTCAAACTAGTCCCTCTGAATGTTGGGATAGACTGAGGAGCCAATGACAATGGCACTTAGATTTGTCTCTACTGCATGTACTGGCTTTTTGGGATCATATTCTCTTTGGATGCATACCTTCCTAAGCCTGGATGTAGTGGGGAGGGCCTTGGACTTTCCACAGGGCAGAGTGCCTTGCCCTCTCTTAAGACTGAAGGGAGGTAAGAGGGAAGGGTGTTGGGGAGAAGTGGGGGGAGTGGGAGGAGGGGAGGAGGTGAGAATTTGTTTTGGTATTTTTTAAAGTAATAAAATAAAATAATAATAAAAAATAGAAATAAAATCTGGAGTATTTTTAAAGCCAGTAAGGTAACTTCAAAATACTAGTAAATGCAGAAGAGGGGTCAAGAAATAAATCAAGAAAAATAGTATACATAAACAAAACTAGATGAATGTGCGAAGGGAAATAACACATGAAAATGTTGGAAGTTTCAGCTATTCTGTGGCTCCTGTAAATGTCTGTGCATAAACTGGCCATGGCAGGAGGTGAGGGATGTTTGTTCTCCTATTTTTCCTTTGGATTAACTTGTTGCTGCACGTATATTGGACAAGTATTTGGTGTTAGCCAGACTTGTCTTTATAGCAGCTAGTTTTCTTTGTATACCAGGGGACTCTTTGGGTCATGCTTAGTAGCTCTGCATTCTGTGGACTAGGCAGATTCTTTTGATTCCCCTCAGATTCTCCATGTCCCCCCAGGGTAAGAGGTTCAACTGAGAGGTGTCTCCCAGGCACATTGGTAGTCTAGCAACTGTAGCACCGAGGTCAAATTGGTACCAGCAGAGACCCTGTCTTCTTCCTTCCAAAGATTCCTGCGTTTTAATTACCTTGCTGGAAGAAGGCCAATGTCAGCATCATGCACTATCCCTGGAATATCAGAGCTCTCAGACTCTACAGTGGTCAAAGGCAGATAGGTGATAAAATCTTTGCCTTTAGACTTAGCCATCGAACTCCGGGGTAAATCTTAGTTGGCGAAATAGGCTCCTGCCCATTGGGGATGGGGTTAGAAATACTCAACTTAGCCAGCCTCAAGCTACTTGAACCTTTCAGTTTCGGGTCTCCTGCTCTCTCCAGCTACTTATGTGGGACTTCCCTCCCTGGGGGACAGTGGCAGGCCAAATTGAAGCTCTCCAACCTTTGAGTATTCCCTGATCTCAGTCTCCCAGGGTAGATTACTTTTTAACAATAGTTTTTCTCTCTTAAGTTACCTACCCTCTGGGTGAAAAGGGATTTATTTGTGCCGCTGGCCTGTCAAAAATCTCTGTTCCATCAAAGCCTTTAACTAGATTTGGGTTTCATGGGGGCTGTGGACTTATCCTGAGTATAGGGCTACCAAGTTTTCATCTTATAGCCCCTCTGGAAGCCACTTCTAAAACCTCATTACCGGACTCGGGGGTGAAATCCTATTTCCCACAAAGTGGGATCCAGCCACTTGTCCTTAATAAGCCAATTGAAAGAGCCAAACTATTAATACGAAACAGAGAGAGGATATTTATTCTTCCCACAGGGGGCTGCAGGTTCGAGGCTTGCTAGCATAAAATATTTTCAAAATGCATTTACAATTTTTATTAAATTAATTTTTTAAAACAATGTTTTCTCATTTTACACAACTATCCCACTCCCATTCCTTCCCCTGCTCCCACTCTCCCCACCTTGCCCTTACCCCACCCCCCTATCCACCCCTCAGAGATGGTAAGGCTTTCTATGGTGAGTCAACAAAATATGACAGATCACTTTGAGGCCCTTCCCCCTATATCTAGGCTGAGTGTGTTATCCCTCCAAAGAGAATGGGCTCTGAAAAGCTAATTCAAGCAGTAGGGATAAATTCTGGTCCCAACACCAGTGGCCCCACAGTCTGCCCCAACCACACAACTGTCCCCCACATTCAGTGGGCCTAGTTTGGTCCTATGTGGGTTCCCCTGCTGTCAGTCCAGAATCATTGAGCTCCCACTAGCTCAGGTCAGCTGTTTCTGTGGGCATCCCTATCATGGTCATGGACCCTTTGCTCATATTATCACTCCTTTCTCTCTTGGACTGGTCTCCAAAAGCTCAGCCCAGTGCTTAGCTGTGAATCTTTGCATCTGCTTCAATCATTTGCTTGATGAAGGTTCTATGATGACAATTACGATAGTCAACAATCTGATTACAGGGGAAGGACAGTTCAGGCACTTTCTCCACTATTGCTTAGGGTTTTAGCTGGGGTCATCCTTGTAGATTCTTGGGAATTTTCCTGGTGCCAGGTTTAATGCTAGCCCTATAATGGCTCCCTCAGTCAAGATAACTCTTTGCTCTCCCTCTCTGTCTTTCCCTCATCTAAAGCATCCATACCCTCATGTTCTCCTCCTCCCTCTCCTTCTCACCTCCCCCTCCACTTCTACCCTCCGTTCTCCCCCACCCCACACTCCCAATTTTTTCAGGAGATCTTGCCTATTTCCCCTTATCCAGGGAAAGTCTCTCTTAAGGTTCTTCTTCCGCAGCTTCTCCGGGGTTGTGTACTATAGGCTAGTTATCCTTTGCTTTATGTCTACTATCCATTTATGAGTGACTACGTACTGTGCTTGTCCTTCTGGGTCTGGGTTACCACACTCAGGATGGTTTTTTTTCTAGTGTCATTCATTGGCCTGCAAATTTCAAGAAGCCATTGTTTTTTTGTTTTTTTTTTTTTACCACTGAGTAGTACTCCACTGTGTAAATGTACCACATTTTCTTCATCCATTTTTTGATTGAGGGGCATCAAGGTTGTTTCCAGGTTCTGGCTAATATGAATAACGCTGCCATGAACATTGTTGAGCACGTCCTTGTGGTATTATTGGGCACCCTTTGATGTATGCCCAAGAGTAGGATCACTGGGTCTTGAGGAGAATTGACATGTAATTTTCTGAGAACTTGTCATACTGATTTCCAAAGACTGCACAAGTTTCCACTTCCACCAGCAATGGAGGAGTGTTTCCCCTTGACCCACAACCTCTCCAGAATAAGTTTTCATCAGTGTTTTTGATCTTGGTCGTCTGACAGGTATAAGATGGTATCTCAGAACCATTTTGATTTGCATTTCCCTGATGGCTAAGGATGTTGACAAATTCCTTAAATATCTTTTGGCCATTTAAGAACCTTCTGTTGAAAATTCTCTGTTTCAATCTGCACCCCATTTTTAAAATGGATTATTTGGAATTTTGATGTCTACTTTCTTAAGTTTATTATATTTTGGAGATCAGCCCTCTGTCTGATGTGTGGTTGGTGAAGCTCTTTTCCCATTTTGTAGGCTGCCATGTTGTTTTGACAGTGTCCTTTGCCTTACAGAAGCTTCTCAGTTTCAGGAGGTCCCATCTATTAATTGATGCTCTCAGTGTCTGTGTTTCTGGTGTTATATTTAGGAAGTGGTCTCCTTTGCCCATGTGTTCAAAGCTACTTATCACTTTCTCTTCTTTGAAGTTCAATGGGGCTGGATTTTTGATGAGGACTTTGATCTATTTGGACTTGAGTTTTGTGCATGGAGATATGGAGCTATTTGCATTCTTCTACATACTGATATCCAAACAGATCAACAGAACCATTTGTTGAATGTGTTTTCTTTTTTCTATTGTGTAATTTTAGCTTCTTTGTCAATCAGGTATTCATATGGGTGTGGCTTAATATCAGGGTCTTCAATTAGATTCCATTGGTCCTCCTGTCTGTTTTTATACCAATACCAAGCATTCTCATTACTATAGCTCTATAGTAGAGCTTGAAGCCAGGGATGGTGATGCCTCGAGGTTCTTTTCTATACTATTATTGTTTGGACTGTCTTGGGTTGTTTGTTTTTCCTTATGACTTGAGAATTGTTATTTTGAGGTTTGTGAAGACTTGTGTTGGGATTTTAGTTGGGGATTGTATTAAATCTGTAGATTGCTTTTGATAATATTTCCATTTTTATTAAGTTGATCTTACCTATCCATAAGCATAAAAGATTTTTCTATTTTCTGATATCTTCAATTTCTTTCTTCAAAGACTGAACGTTCTTTTCATACAGGTCTTTCACTTCTTTGGTTAGAGATACCCTAAGATATTTTATGATATTTGTGGCTGTTGTGAAGGGCGATGTTTCTCTGATTTCTTTCTTAGCCCCTTTATCATTTGTATATAAGAGGGCTACTGGGTTTTTGTAGTTGATCTTGTATGCTGCCACATTACTGAAGGTGCTTGTCAGCTGGAGGAGTTCCCTCTTAGAATTTTTGGGGCCACTGATATATACTATCATATCATCTGTAAATAGTGAAAGTTTGACTTCTTGCTTTCCAATTTGTATTTGAACTCATTTTGTTGCCTTATTGCTCTAGCTAGAACTTCCAGCACTATATTGAGTAGTTATGGATAGAGTGGACAGTCTTGATATTTTCCTGATTTCAGTGGAATCGCTTTGAATTTCTCTCTATTTAAGTTGATTTTGACTGTCACCTTGCTGTATATTGCTTTTATTATGTTTAAGTAAAGGTCTCTCTAAGACCTTTATCATAAAGGGATTTTGAATTTTGTCAAAGGGTTTTTCAGCATCTTATGAAATTATCATATGGTTTTTTTCTTTCAGTTTATTTATGTGGTGGTTTACATTGACAGATTTTTGTATGTTGAACCAGCCCTGCATCTCTGGGATGAAGCCAACTTGATCATGGTGGGGTTTTTGTGTGTTCTTGGATTCAGGAGATTGGTCTGTAATTCTCTTTCTTGGTTGAGTCTTTATGTGGTTTTGGTTTCAAGGTACCTGTAGCATCATCTAAACAGTTTGGCAAGGTCCTTTCTGTTTCTATTGTATGGAACACTTTGAGGAGTATAGGTTTTAGCTCTTCTTGGAAGTTCTGGTAGAATTCTACATTGCAACCATTAGACCCTGAACTTATTTTGGTTGAGAGACTTTTGATGACTGTTTCTGTTTCCTTACAGGTGATAGATCTATTTAAATTGTTCACCTGATCTTTATTTATGTTTGGCATGTGGTACCTATCCAGAAAATTGTCCATTTCTTTTATTTACATTTTCCAATTTTGTGGCATACAGGTTTTTGTAGTATGACCTAATGATTCTCTGGATTTTCGCAATGTCTGTTGTTATGTCCCCCTTTTTCATTTCTGATTTTGTTAACTTGGAAATTCTCTCTCTGCCTTTTTCATTAGTTTGGATAAAAATTTGTCTATCTTGCTGATTTTCACAAAGAACCAGCTCTTTGTTTCATGGATTCTTTGTATTGTTTTGTTTATTGTTATTGTATTGATTTCAGCCCTCAATTTGATTATTTCTTGTCGTCTACTCCTCCTAGGTGACTCTGCTTCTTTTTGTTCTAGAGCTTTCGGGTGTACTGTTAAGTTATTATTGTGAGATTTCTCCACTGTACATTCATTTTTGATAAATTCTAGGAAGTCACTAATATATTTCTTATTTTTTTCTTTGACCCAGGGTAATTGAATTGAGCACTGTCCTTTTTTCCATGAGTTTGGGGGCTTTCTGCAATTAGTGTTGTTGTTGAATACTAACCTTAAGCCTTGGTGATCTGATAAGATACAGGGGGGTTATTTCACTTTTTTTGTATCTGTTGAGGTTTGCTTTGTTGCTGAGTATGTGATCAAGTTTAGAGAAGGTTCCATGAGGTGCTGAGAAGGTATATCCTTTTGTGTTTGGGTAAAATGTTCTATAGATGTCTGTTAAGTCCATTTGTGTCATGACATCTGTTAGTTCTCTTATCTCTTTAAGTTTCTTTCTGGTTGACGTGCCCATTGTGGAGAGTGGGGTGTTGAAGTTGTCTACTATTGGTGTGTGGGGTTTGATGTGTGACTTAAGCTTTAGTAATGTTCCTTTTACATATGTGGGTGCTCTTGTATTTGGGGCATAGATGTTCAGGATTGAGACTTCATCTTGATGGGTTTTTCCTGTGATGAATGTGAAGTGTCCTTCTCCATCTCTTCTGGTTAATTTTAGTTTGAAGTCTATTTTGTTAGATATTAAGATAGCAATACCTGCCTGTTTCTTAGGTCCATTTGATTGGAAAATCTTTCCCCAACCCTTTACTCAGAGTCTTTGAGTTTGAGATATGTTTCCTGTACGCAGCAAAAAGATGGAACCTATTTTTGTAGCATTTTATTAGCCTGTATCTTTTATAGGTGAATTGAGTTCATTGCTATTAAGAGATGTTAATGACCAGTTATTGTTAATTCCTGTTATTCTTCAGTGGTAATGTTTGCGTGTTTCCCTTCCTTAGGGTTAACTGGTGGGAGGTTATTTGTTGCCTTGTTTTTGTGGATGCAGTTAGCTTTCTTGGGTTGGAGTTTTACTTCTAGTACTTTCTGTAGGGCTGGATTTGTGCTTAGGTATTGTTTAAATCTGTTTTTGTCCTGTAATATCTTGTTTTCTTCATCGATGGTGATTGAAAGCTTTGCTGGGTATAGTAGCCTGGGCTTGCATCCATGGTATCTTAGTGTCTGCAGCACATCTGTCCAGGACCTTCTGGCTTTCAGGGTTTACATTGAGATTCAGGGTATACATTGAGATTGTAATTCTGATAGGTATGACTTTTTATGCTACTTGGTATTTTTCATTTGCAGCTCTATTTGATTATTATACGGCAAGGGAACTTTTTGTACAAGGTAAGCTTCTTGTATACATAGGTATATCCTTCTTAAGGTTAGGAAAGTTTTCTTCTATGATTTTTGATAAATATATTTTCTGTGTTTTTGAGCTGGAGTTCTTTTCCTTCTTCTAGCACTGTTATTCTTAGGTTTGATCTTTTTATGGTGTTCCAGATTTCCTGGATGTTTTGTGTTGAATTTAACATTTTGTTGAATTTAACATTTTCCTTGAATGGTGAATCTGTTTCCTCTATCATATATTCAACTCATGATATTCTCTCTTCCATCTTTTATAATGTGTTGGTCATGCTTGCATCTGCAGTTTCTGTTTTCAAGTCTTGAACTGTTTTCTTCACCTCTTTGGTTGTTTTTTTACTTGGCTTTCTTTTAGAGATTTATTGATTTCTTCCAATTTTTTGTTTGTCATTTCCCCCGTTTCTTTAAGGGAATTTTTTTATTTCCTCTTTAAGGGTCTCTATCATCTTCAGAAAGTTATGTTTAAGATTGCTTCTTCTGCTTCTTGTGGGTTAGGATGTTCAGGTCTTTCTTTTGTAGGAACCTTAGGTTCAGGTGTTGCCATAGTGCTCTTTAAGTTGTTGAATATATTCTTGCATGGCACCTACCCATCTCTTCCTCCAAGGGGCACAGGTGGGGGCCTGTGCTTCGGGGGGGGGGCTCTCTTCTTCCAATTGGTGTAGATGGGACCTGTGGCCTAGGTGATCACACTTCCTCGAGTGCAGGTGGACCGAGCCTCTGGTAGTCTGAGCGGCTCTGGGGGCTCCTCTCCAGGTGCAGTCAGGGCTAAGGCTCCAGTAGTCGTAGGTGCTGTTGGGGGGGGTGGTTGCAGGTGTGGGGAGAATGCTCTGGGGTCTCTGGGGTTTGGTGGTTGGGGTTCGGGCTTTGGATGCTCCTCCATGGGCTAGAGCCTGGAGAGCCGAGCAGTACAGTTGGGAACCCAGAAACTCATGTTTCCAGGGGCTGCCAGGGCCCAGGCTCCAGTGGTCAGAGATGCAGTGGCGGATGGCTACAGGTATGGGCAGCTCCCGGATTTAGCCTGAGCCCCACATCCAGTGCCCTACCCTACTCTCTCCACCTCTGCCTGTGTCCCCACAACCTCTAGGATTCTACTAGAACCCCTCATGCCTGCCACTACCCACAGACACTTTTCACAACACACACAGCCTCCCTACCCAGCCATACGTCACTCATTCTTCACCAGGGGTTCAGTGAGTCTGCTTGGTCCCTTCCTTTACAAATCCTCTCCAACCCCCAGGATCTACTCTCACACTCCAGGCTTGGGCCAGGAAACACATCCTGCACATCAACCCGATCTTCTGTGTCCACATGACCTCATTCTATTTATGCAGTTTACATCCTCTAGGCCCAACTTGACCCATACATCCCCTCTTCTAGCCCAGCCTTCTCTGTTCATATCAGACACCAAAGTAAAAAAGGAGTCTACATGACCAGATCCCATTGCAAAAATGCCAGCAATATGGTAGATCAAACCAGGGTCTCCCCTCTAAAACCTACCAGTTCTGTAGAAATACTTACCAATTAGAATTACCTAAATGAACCCTAAGACATGGACTTTTTAAAAACAATCAAAAGCCAGGCGGTGGTGGTGCATGTCTTTAATCCCAGCACTCGGGAGGGAGAGGCAGGTGAATCCCTGTGAGTTCGAGGCCAGCCTAGTCTACAAGAACTAGTTCCAGGACAGCTAGGACTGTTACACAGGGAAACCCTGTCTCGACAAAACCAAAAAAGTTAAAAAATAAATAAAAACAATCAAAAAATTCATCAAAGAGTTCAAAGAATTTAAAGAAAACATAAGGAAATGGCACAGTGAAATTAAGGAGAATAAATGCATGAGTGATGTCCAAGAAAACACAATCATACGACTGATGAAAATACAAACATAATCCAGGACTTGAGAACAGAATTCAGTAAGACAGAAACACTGAAGAGGATTTGGTCTACTAAAAATTCAAAGCAGAAAACAGACTACCAGGACTTGAATATAAAGTAAATGATCCAGACCAAGAAACAAAGAATATGAAAAATCAAACCACAGAAAAAGAACATACAGAAAATTTGGGATGTTGTTTTTTAAAAAAAAAATCTTCAAATTACAGGCATAGAGGAGAGAGAAAAATCTCAAGTCTATGTCAGAGACCAAATCTTCAACAAAACCATAGAAGAAAACTACCCCAAACTAAGGAAAGATGTAACTATACAGATATAAGAGTCACAGAAAACCCCAAATAGACAAAATCAGATGATAAGTCTCCATGGCATATCATAGCTAAAATACTAATCATACTGAATAAATAAAAGGTATTGCATGCTTCTAGAGAAAAGACAGAAGTCACTTTTATGAAGGAAAACCTTAACAGCTGACTTCCCAATGGAAACTATGAAGGCCAGAAGAACCTGGAGCAATGCACTTCAAGTCCTAAAAGACCACGAGGGTTAATGTGACTAAAATATCTAGAAAATTATTTGCCATAGTTGAATGAGAAAGAAAAACTTTATATAACATAAATAGCCTTTAAAAAATTTCAGTCAGCAAACCAAACTTAAAGAAAATCCAGAAAGCATTGTTTCTGGCTAAAGAGACGAATAAACATAGCAGAGTGACTGTGGAAATGACTGCAAAGCCATAATTATTAAAATACAAAGGACAACAACAATAACAGACGTGCCAAAAAAAACAAGGGATAGCTCAGCAGGTTGCAACCCTACCTAAAGGACTACTGGCAACAGAGGATGCTGAGCGTGGGAGAAGTAGACTTCCTCAGGGAAAAGCACATTAATTGGTCATCCAATAACAAATTGCCAACCCTGAAAATACACATACAGGTAACATTATATGAACTATGTAGGCTATATTTAGGAATACATATGTATAGACATTTATGCATGCAATAACAACTAATGAAAATAGAAGCCATGAATTTGAAAGAGCAAGAAGGGTATAAAGGAGGGTTTGGAAGAAGAAAAGGGATAGGGATAATGTTGAATACTTGCAATTATAAACTAACACAGTTTCAATGCTATATTTATGTATTTAGGAAAACACACAACGAAGAACAAAGAGGCACTGCACTTGAAAGAGAGCAAGGAGGAAGTGGCACATAGGAGGTTTTGGAAGGAGGGGAGGTGACGGAGAAATGACATAATTATAAAAATTAAAAGAAAAAATGTCCAACCCCCCACAAAGTATATAAAAAATCATCAACACAACAGCAAAAATTAACCCACACGTTTAAATAATAACTTTAAATATTAACAGCCTCAATTTACCAGTCATAAAACACGGGCAGATTGAATGGATCAAGAAACCAAATCCATTGTTGTCTACAAGAAATATATCTTGGCTTTAATGATCAGCACCATCTTAGAGTAAAAGGATGGACAAAATTGCTCCAAACAAATGAGAGCAGGAAGCAATGAAGTGTCACTATCCCAGTATCAGACAAAATAGACTTCAAACTAAAACTAATCAGAAGAGATAAAGAGGGACACTTCATTCAAATGAAGGAACAACTAACCAAGAAGACATTACTATCCTAAACATATATACTCAATCTCTGGGGCACTCAATTTCATTAAAAAAAGTTCTACTACTGAATTATAAGACACATAATAACATCAATCCATTAATAGTAGGTGATTTCAACACTCCACTTTCTCCAACAGATGGGTCATATGGACAAAAGATAAACAGAGAAACATCAGAATTAATTAACATATCAAAAAGACTTAACAGATACCTACAGAATACTCCACCCAAACACCAAAGAATATATACAATGCTACTCAGCAACACATGGAAGCCATTCCAAAATACACCACATCCTGGAACACAAAACAAATCAATACAAATTTAAAAAGATTAAAATCACTCCTTGTATCCTATCTCACCACAATGTAATAAAACTTAAAATTGACAGCAAACAAATCTCTAGTAAATACAAAAACTCCCCATGGTAGTCTGAATGTGACTGACCTCCATAAACTCATAGAAAGTGGTACTATAAGGAGGTGCAGCTTTGTTGGAGTAGGTATCATATTGGAAGAAGTGTGTCACTGCAGGGGCGGGCTCAGAGGTCTCCTAAACTCAAGCTACACCCAGTGCCACAGACCACTTCTTGTTGTCTATGGATCAAGATGTATGAACTCTCAATTTCTTTTCCAGCAACATGCCTGCCTGCATGTCGCCATGTCCCACCATGATGATAAGGGACTAAACCTCTGAACTGTAAGCCAGCCCCAGTTAAAAGTTTTTCCTTTATAAGAATTGTCATTGCTATGGTTTCTCTTCACAGGAATAGAAACCATAATTAGGGTACTCTTGGACATTAAACAACTCATTACTGAATGGAAAATTGATGTGGGAGTGATTTCTTTCTAATCTGTTGCTTTCATTGGTTAATTAATAAAGAAACCGCCTAGGCCCATTTGATAGGCCAACCCTTAGGTGGGTGGAGTAAACAGAACAGAATGCTGGGAGAAAGAAGCCGAGTCAGGGAGTCACCATGATTCTCCCACCAAACGCAGATGCAGGTTAAGGTCTTTCCTGATAAGCCAGCTCGTGGGCTACACAGAATATTAAAAATGGGTTAGATCAATATGTAAGAGCTAGCCAATAAGAGGCTGGAACTAACGGGCCAGGCAGTGTTTAAAAGAATACAGTTTCTGTGTAATTTATTTCTGGGCATAAGCTAGCCATGCGGGCGGCTGGGTGCCGGAGATGCAGCCCCGCCGCTTCTATCACAACAGTAAATGGGGTAAATGGGTCAAAAAAAACCCCACAAGGATGAAATTTAAGCTTTTAATTGAAATAGACTAACTTCACTTTTCCTCCTCCTTTCCCTTTAAGCCACCCTTCATGGAATTCCTCTGACATCCCTCAGTCTCAAGTTAGTAGCCTCCTTTTCTTTGATTACTATTGTTTTACACACACACACACACACACACACACACACAATTTAATGAGTCTATTTTTGCTGTTTTCGTATATTTGCTTTCAGGGCTGTCACTCTACATTGAACAACCAGTAAGGGTAAAGGCTTACTGGAAGAGGCTAATTGTCCTTCTCCCAAGAGTCATTAGTTGTCTGCAGTTCTTTGTCTAGGGGTGGAACGCTATAAAAAATTTCCCCTTTCCACGACAACATATCCATTGATGCTGCCATTGACCTGATCTTATTTATATAATAACTTCTAACACAGACTATGTCACGGCAGACTGCCAGGTATTCTGCCTCTGACAATCTTTCTGGCCCCTCTTCCTTGAGAAGTTCCCTGAGTCATTTATGCAGAAGCTGGGTATGGATGTATCTGTTGCGGCTGGGCTCCACATACTCTGTTGATCTCTATATTATGTTCAGGTGTGGTTCTCTGTGGCCGCCTCCATTTGCTATAAAGCGAACTTTCTTTGATAAGTATTAGTAGCTACGTTTATCTTACTTGTCCTCAGAAACTAGCTCCATTTCGAGTACCAGGAATTGTTTCCCTCTTGTTGAGGGGGGTCTTAAGCCCAATTAGACAGATGTTGATTGCCACTGAAGCATAAGGGCCATGGATATCTTATCATCTTAGTAATTGTTGTGGTTCATAGGATTGCTCTTTCCCGTGCATCTTGCATAGTATTTTCTGGAACCCTGGAAGCTGGACCACAAAAGAAAGGCTTTCAGTTGAATCCAGCTAGAATCATCTGAGTCCTGTGTCCTAAGTGTGCAGTGTCTTCAGCAATATGGGTTCCCCTCAAGCCATGAGAGGCAACCAGTGGCAGCATTGGCACATTGGCAATCTTGCCTTTGGGGTGTTGTTGTTATTTTAAGAGGTATCATTTGAAGGGCATTTCTCACTATAGCCATATCTTAAAAACGGAAACGTTCTCATGCATCAGACAGAAGACTCAGCAAGTGTAGAGGGGACTGACTACTCAGACTGATCTCATTCCTCGGGTGGCCAGTTCGAAACTCCGTTCTGCATCTGTGTGGGTTTGCTGTAAAGAAACCCTCCTCTCAGCTCATGCTGAACTTCCCCCGAGGAAACGCAGCCCTGTAAAACACACTCTCCAACTTTCCCAGAGAAATGAATGAAAGAACCTTGGGGGAAGAGAAGGATTTCTCTTTAGCTCCACTTGTTTACTTTTCCATAAACTCCCAGGATGGCTTACATGTTAGCTGCTAATCACACCATCTGTTCAAACAGCGCTTCAGTAAATGGCTCGATTCATACTGTTCCTCCAAAAGAATCTTTCTAAGGACAATGTTTATGTCTCTGTTAGCCTTCATTTGGCAATGTAGTGTGAGATGAGCTATTTTAACTTTGCTGTCATTGTAAACACATATTGAATTTCCCGTTTCTTCACTGTGCAGAAAACAGGACAACTTCTCTGCATTCATTCCACTCGACTCTGGGCATTGGATAGGGGGTGGGGTGGGAGCGTAGCTAGGCAGAGATTCTATTTTAAAAATGAAAAGAAAAAAGATGAAATCAAGGAGTTCCAGACAACATTTCCCCTGAATTCTTTAATTTGCGAGGAGTAGGTTCCAGCTGTGCAGAACTACTCAGGCCAGGCAAAGAGAACAGAGTGTCCTCGGTGTATGAAAAGGAGCAGCTATGCTGAGGGGCCTGGCTCCTCTAACCCATCTTGTCACTTTGGATGCAGTGCTGTGGCTGTAAAGTCGTGTGTGGTAATGAGAGCCTAGGTCTCTCAGAAAGTCAGGTCTGGAGCTCGGGGGACTCCACGCCTGCAGTGGAAGCAAGTGGTCTTTCAGGTGACAGGGAGTAAGAGGTAGATGTGTGGAGGGCCTGGCTTCATGGCAGAATCTGGGTAAGTCCAGCCACTACGGCTAGTATATGCAAACACCGGTCCAGGTTTGTGTCTTTTCCCCTCTCTTTACCAAGTCTCCTAGCTCCACGAAAGGTGCTGCATTCTAAAGTCATGTAGAAAAGAGCCACATAGGAACTTGATTCCCTCAGTGAAATGGTACCATGCCGGATTTTGTGGAGAATGTCTGTAAGCCTTGTTTTATGGAAGGCTGAGGCAGGAGGATTTCTTTTGTTCTAGAGTTTGATGCCAGTCTGGGCAGCCTCATGAGATTTTACTTGTAAAAGAAAGCAAATGACACCAGACTAAAGATATTTGCACAAAACCGTTAACAATACTACTATGACACAAGTCGACCACTTTCATAACATGAGAAAAGAAATGAAGCCCAAGATCATTTCACCAGAAATGTTTAGGAATAGCTGAACTCACTCATTTACTTCTGATGGCTTTTCCCCTTTAATTTGAAACGCTTCCCCAGTCCTACTTTTTCACAGCCCTCAGGTTCTACCAGTCGCCTTTCCCCACTGGAGTTCATATATTGTTACCTCGTGATTACATGTGGCTGTCTTTCCTTTGGTCACTTTTCCTCTTGCTTGTTGCATAACATTAGAATGCACATGACTCAATTTTGTCCCAGTAGTAACGATGTCAACATTGAACACTTGGTTAAGGTAGCACGGGCCCAGTTATCCACCATTCCTTCCTCCCTGATATAATTTCTTCTGTGTATGCTATGTATTAATATTTTATCAAGGCATGTTGGGCCTGCATGCATATTTTATATTTTTTTCTTAGGGAAGTCTCCATCGAATAATCCAAACATAATAATTTCATTTTACTAAGCATGCTAAACTTTTTTGTTGTTGTTGTTTTCGAGACAAGGTTTCTTTGTGAAGCCCTGGTTGTCCTGGAACTCACTCTGTAGACCAGGCTGGCCTCTAACTCAGAGATCTACTTGTCTCTGTCTCCCAAATGCAGGATTAAAGGCCTGCGACACCACTGCTCAGCTGCATGATGAACGTTTAAAGACATTTTGAGCCTAAGTTCAAGCCTACAGAAAAAATGACTTCAACAGTGTTTTCCAGACCCAACAGGGTTAATGCACATGTGGATTCAAAAACCGTGACAGCAAGCAGAAGAAAGACCTGCACAAACCAAGCCAGACAGAAATCCCAGGATGGACGAGGGGTGGTAGACACAAAGTCCCAGCCCTAGCCAGGTAGGTACTTGCCACTGATAGCTTCTGGGAAGAGGAAAATCAGTTTTCTTCAATGGAGTGATGCTGGGTATAGCAAGCTCTGCAGGGAAAAAGGAGTGAACCAATGTAACTAGTCAGTGGGTTTTTGTTTGATTGGTTTTTAATGTGTTTTGTTTTTGTTGTTGTTGCTGCTGCTGCTGCTCCTGCTGGTGGTGGTATGTTGAGTGTACATATGTGAACCCGTTTTTCTTTAGGGTTCTGTTTTGTTTTATTAAAGAGAGAACACATGAAGTTGGGTGGGTAGAGAAGATTGTATAAAATTCCAAAATAATCATAAAAGTATTTTTAAAAAGAAAAGAAAAAAATGAACGTATAGCATAAGTATTTTCCTTCCACCCTTTGCTAAGACTACCAAGGGGCTGTTTATTATATTTTGTTGTTATTTTTTTGTGTGTGTACTTATATATCAATATGCATGCATGTATTTCATGTGAAACTTTTCTGACTTCCAGACAGTAAGTTGCAGACACAATACTTCGGTTTCTATTTTTAAAAGGTAAGTTAATTCTCTTTCATAACCAGAACATAGTTATAGAGTCCAAGAAATTAACATTAACGCAGCATAACTTATCTACAGATCTTATTCAAACCCTAAAATTATATCACCAATGTCCTTAATCAAAAATCCAGGTATCTGGGTTATCTTTATTGGTCATACCCTTTTATTTAGTCTCCTTTAATTCAGAATACTTCACTCATTTCTTTTTCTTTCATGATTTTCTTTTTTGAGACAAGGTTTCATTGTGGAACACTGGCTGGTCTTGAACTCATGATGTAGCCCAGGCTGGCTCCCGAGTACTAGAACTAAAGGCCTGTGCCACCACGCCTGGTTCTTTTATGATCTTGATGATTCTGAGTACATAGTAACTGTTTTGAATAACATTCCACAATTTGAGTTTGTCTGACATTTTCTCATCATTTTCAGCCATGATTTTTTTGGGAGGGATATTACAGAAATCATTAATTCCCAGAGCATCATATCAAGAGGCTAAAAATGACAGTCTGTCCCACTGCTGTTAATTTATGATTATTTTTGGTATTACTGAGCTGCTGTTTTTTTTCTACTATAAAGTAAGATTTTTCCTTTTTATACAGAGTGGGTATCTTTTGAAAGGTAACTCTGTAAGCATGTAATTAATTGCCTAATTATGAAAGTTATTCTTAGCTTTGGCATCCATTGTTCATTTTCCTTCCTGTTTAGTTTAGTTGTTGCTATGAGGGCCACCAAACAGTCATTTTCTAACTCCATTCTTCTTCTATGTCCTATCTTCCTAAGCCACAGGAAAGAAAAAAAATTCTCTTCTATAATAATTTATTTCAGTATAATGGATTCTTGTTTTTGAGTGTGCTATGGTCCATTAAACCATAAATTTATACTGATACTCAAATTGTACCTGATTTAGCCAATTGTGCACCCTCTGTCCCTTACCTTGTCCCTTGCCCAGTTCATATTTTCCACAGAACACGATGTTCTGAGTACATTGCATACTTTCCCAGCTGGGGCCCCAAGGTCAATCATTTCTCTGAAGAATTAATTCTATTTAGTAGAAAAATGGCTTTTCGAGATGAGAGCTGAGTAGTCATGTGTTCAGCCTTACTGCAGTCAAACCACTTCGGGTTGCTCTGGGTGATCAGGACCGGTAAGCACAGCAGTGCCCACATGCCATTCTCAGGTAGACCCTACACACACGAACACCCAATTCGCTTGCCACCATGCCCATCACTTGTTCATAGTAATTAATGCCTTCAACTTTACTCTTCCAAACCGTTCTTTACAGTAACTTACCCCTTTTCCATTTGAAGATCCTTCAAAGATCGAAGAGACCACGCTGCTTTTAGCCTCTGAAATAAGTAAGGAGTGGGTGTTTGATCAATGCCTCCAGAAGCAATAGTCTCTTTGATTTTACCCAATTCACATTGCTTTCCCCTATAAATCTATGATAATCCACTTGTGTTACTCTTCTCGCTGTACAGACTTAAATATCAGCATGTATGTATATTTTTGTGTGCTGTTTTTCTGTCACACATTTGGGTTGCTAGGTAATGGTAGCTTATGTCTGTCACCGTAGAGCTGGAAAGGCTTGGGCAAGAGAATTTCTAGGCATTCAAGTCCTCTGTGGACACTAGATAGTAAGTTTGAGACAAATCTGGGCTGCAGAGTAAGACCTTGTTTTGAAAGTACAAAATGGTAGAATTGCCATTTTTACTATGTTGATCCTCCCAATCCAAGAGCAAGGGAGGTCCTTCCATTTTCTGGTGTCTTCTTCAATTTCTTTCTTCAAAGATTTATAGTTCTTTTCAAATAGATCTTTCACTTTCTTGGTCAGAGTTATCCCAAGATATTTTATGCTATTTGTGGCTATCATGAAAGGTGATGCTTCTCTGATTTCCCTCTCTGCTTCCTTATCCTTAGTGTATAGGAAGGCAACTGATTTTTTGGAGTTGATCTTGTATCCTGCCACATTACTAAAGGTGTTTATCAGCTGTAGGAGTTCTTTGGTAGAATTTTTGGGGTCACTTATGTATACTATCATATCATCTGCAAATAATGAAAGCTTAACTTCTTCCTTTCCAATACGAGTCCCCTTGATCTCCTTATGTTGTCTTAAGCCAGACCCAAAAAGAGGAACATGGGATGTACTCACTCATATTTGGTTTCTAGCCATAAATAAAGGACATTGAGCTTATAATTCATGTTCCTAGAGAAGCTAAATAAGAAGGTGAATCCAAAGACAAACACATAGGCATCCTCATTAATATTAACCTTCATCAGGCAATGAAAGGAGACAGAGACAGAGACCCACATTGGAGCACTGGACAGAAATCTCAAGGTCCAAATCAGGAGCAGAAGGAGACGAAGCACGAGCAAGGAACTTAGGACCACGAGGGGTGCACCCACACACTGAGACAATAGGGATGTTCTATTGGGAACTCACCAAGGCCAGCTGGCCTGGGTCTGAAAAAGCCTGGGATAAATCCGGACTCGCTGAACATAGCGGACAATGAGGACTACTGAGAACTCAAGAACAATCGCAGTGGGTTTTTGATCCTACTGTAGGTACTGGCTTTGTGTGAGCCTAGGCAGTTTGGATGCTCACCTTACTAGACCTGGATAGAGGTGGGTGGTCCTTGGGCTTCCCACAGGTCAGGGAACCCTGATTGCTCTTCGAGCAGATGAGGGAGGGGGACTTGATTGGGGGAGGGGGAGGGAAATGGGAGGCGGTGGCGGGGAGGAGGCAGAAATCCTTAATAAATAAATAAATTTTAAAAAAAAGTACAAAATGACTTTGTGTTATTCCAAGCTGGTGGTGCTTTGTTACCTTAACAAAAGCAAGCCTACGTAGGAGTGTTCTTTTAGTCTCTTTACCATCATAAGTTTTATTAGGGGTGAAAATTTCATCAACAGAGGAGCTTAGCTTTCCTTCCCTCCTAGAATCAGTAACTGTTTTTGCAGAGCCCTTATGTTCATTTAGACCATTCATAGATCAAGGGCGCCCTCTGCTGTTTCCTTATCAGTATAATTCTATTTAAAAAAAATTATTTGGGCCAGTGGTCATATTATGGATTGTATTTCCTGCTTTATTTACCGTTGCTTTGATCTTTTAAAGACTTACTTCCCCCCGCCCTTTGTCTGCTATCTTTTTTTTATTTTTTATTTTTTTCCCTTTTGTTTTTCAAGACAGGGTTTCTCTGTGTAGCTTTGGAGTCTGTCCTAAAACTTGCTCTGTAGACCAGGCTGGCCTTGAACACACAGATGTCCACCTGCCTCTGCCTCCCGAGTGTTGGGATTAAAGGAGTGTGCTACCACCATCTGGTGCCTGCTACCTTCTTTACTATCCAGTCTTCAGAGGGTATTCACCTTTTTTTTCTCAACCAGAAGTCATTACCTTCTAAGTCTTACCCTAAGTCACTGGTTCATTTTAATTTCTTCCTTGTAGTAAATAGTAAATGTTTGCTTTTCTAGAACATTTCAGTATTGTCACACTTCTGTAGCCCTTCTGTTTGTCCATAGCTTTTATTTATTTATTTATTTATTTAATTTTTGGTTTTTGGTTTTTCAAGACAGGGTTTCTTGGTGTACCTTTAGAGCCTGTCCTGGAACTCACTCTGTAGACGAAGTTGGCCTTGAGCTCACAGAGATCCGCCTGCCTCTGCCTGATGAGTTCTGGGACTAAAAGTGTGCACCACCACATGGTCTTGAAACACTTTGTAATTACATGCTTATATAGAATATATTGTGATCCTATTCACTGTGACGTTCTCTTGTTCCTCTCCCACTTCTGCTGGATCCCTCCTTCCCAATAATTTAATTATCCCTTCGACTTTCATGTTGCACATGTGTGTGTGAGTGTGTGTGTGTGTGTGTGTGTGTGTGAGAGAGAGAGAGAGAGAGAGAGAGAGAGAGAGAGAGAGAGAGAGAGAGAGGAGGGAGGGAGGGAGAGGGGGGTCTTAAGGTTTAGTCTTAGGTTGGCTGACAAATATTTCATATTTATTTATTTATGGCCTTCAGTTAGGCTCTATCTTTTATCGCCATGCTATTTTTTTTCTACATATTCCTTGCTTTCTTTGAGGAGGCAACAGGAGTCTTCTTGATACTTGAGAGAGCTCATTGGAATTTGTCAAAATTTCTGCTTACAGGTAAGTTATGTAACATGATGTTTAGACATCGTGTTCCTTCTGGCTCCGCTGTTGCTGTCGATTTTTATCATCTTAGCTTCTCACGCTAGTTCCTTGGAATAAGAATTGCACCAACGAGGTCTCTTCCGCTAGATCTGCACAGGGGATAAATTTCTCCAGCTGCTGATCTACTCCAGTATTCCTTCCAACCAGTTTCTTGGTGCTCTGTAATGAAGAAAAGTGGGAGAAGCCTTTGCAAAAGATGTTTGCTTTTGCCAAACCTAAAATGGCTCCCTTAGTTAAGATATCTTCTTCCCTGTTCCCATATCCACCCTTCCTCCATCTCAACCATCCCATTCCCCCAAGCTCTCCCCAATCCTCCCCTTCTCTCTTCTGTCTCCTCATCTCCCCTTCCCCCCACCCCACCCACCCCTGTGCTTCCAACTTTTCTCGGCGATCTTGTCTACTTCCAATATCCAGGAGGATAAATATATGTTTTTCTTTGGGTTCATCTTCTTACTTAGCTTCTCTAGGATCATGAATTATAGGCTCAATGTTCTTTATTTATGGCTAGAATCCACTTATGAGTGAGTACATACCATATTCATCTTTTTGGGTCTGGGTTATCTCACTCAGGATAGTGTTTTCTATTTCCATCCATTTGCATACAAAATTCAAGATATTGTTTTTTACCGCTGAGTAGGTGTCCAAGGAGATGTCCCCAGCTAGGTCCTTGGGCAGCAAAGAAGAGGGTGCCTGAACTGGCCTTATCTCATAGCCACACTGATGAATATCTTGCATATCACCATAGAACCTCCATCCGGCAATGGATGGAGATAGGGACAGAGACCCACATTGGAGCACTGGACTGAGCTCCCAAGGCCCAGATGAAGAAAAGAAGGAGGAAAAACAAGAGCAAGGAAGGCAGGACCGCTAGGGGTTCGTCCACCCACAAAGACGGTGGGACTGATCTAATGGGAGCTCACCAAAGCCAGCTGGACTGGGACTGATGGAGCATGTGATCCAACTGAACTCTCTGAATGTGGCTGACAATGAGGGCTGACTGAGAAGCCAATGATAATAGCACTGGGTTTTGATTCTACTGCATGGACTGGCTTTTGGGGTGCCTAGCCTGTTTGGATGCTCACCTTCCTAGACCTGGATCAAGGGGGGAAAGCCTTGGACTTCCCACAGGGCAGGGAATCCTGACTGCTCTTAAGACTGGAGAGGGAGGGGGAGGGAAATGGGAGGAGGGGAGGAGGTGGAAATTTTTAATAAATAAATATTTTTTTTTAAAAAAAGATGTTCGCGTTTCCAATGACAGATTTTAAAGTTTGTGCATTTCCGATTTTCTAGTTAAGCTGTGGATGTGGATTTCTGTATGTTTATTTGATTCTCTTCTGTTTGGATTTGGAGGGGGATAATGAGAGATTCAATTCCTGGCACTTTTATTTCCATGGATACCTACACACAACTCATTTTGCAAAAGTCTATAGCACTGATCCAAAGGACAGAACCAAGCAAAAAGTAGCTACAAAAGTAAGTCCAATCACAAGGCAATTCAATTCAATCCAACTAAATCAAATCAAATTGAAACCTGGCAGGGTGAAAAACATCTGTAATAACTAAATTTCAGAGGTAGAAACAGGAGGATCAAGAGTTTAAGATCATCCTCAGCTATATAGTGAGTTCCAGGACAGCATGAAACACCTGAGGTCTTGTTTCAAAATTTCAAAAAAAAATAACCAGATAAAATTCAATATGGACACAAAGAGTTAAATAAATGTTGCTTCTTTTAGGAAAAAAAGAGCACAATAAAATTATATAAAGATTACATGACTAACTGCTGAAGGAATGTAAAGGGCTTCACATTAAAATGAATGTTTCATGTTAATAGAGCTTAATAGACATTTGTAATCCTCCTCATATATGAAGAACCAAAATAGCTTGATATATGCCATATCTATTTATGTTAAAGTATTCAATTAAATAAATGATGCTCTTTAACATAGTATATAATTCCTGTTAATATCTGAATGTTAAGCTTAGCAGCTAACTTGATGCCTTCTTCAATGTCCCTAATGTTGTTACTCTATAATAGTCACTCATGTTTGTAGTGACCCCCAACCATGAAATTATTTTTATTGATACTTCATGACTAATTGTTACCGTTATGAATTGTAACGTAATAATTTTTGGAGGTTTTCCAAAGGTGTTGCAACCCACATATTGAGATCCACTGCTTTAGAGCCTTAAGATAATACATAAAGATGAAGTAGGGCTTATCCCTTGGATGAAAGAATGATTTAACATTTTCTTGACTTTATTGAGGCATAATTGGGGAACAAGAATTATATATTTTTAAGACACACAAATTGTTGCCTTAGTGTATGTATACAGTATGAAATAATTGACGTGATTCAGCTAATTATTATATTTTTCCACTCTTATACTTAGCATGTTCTTTTGTATTTTGTGGGAACAGCACTATGTACCTCTGTGCTTAACAGATACATTATATATAATATATATACATATATAGATACATTATATATAATATATATTATTGTACACTAATTTTATCTGGGATTCCACTCTGTATGCTGTGAATATGTTTTATTGCCATTGGTTAATAAAGAAGCCACTTTCGGCCAATGGCTTAAGAGAGTAAAGCCAGGCAGAAAATCTGAACAAAGATGTAGAGAGAGAAAGTAGGCAGAGTCATAGAGATGCCATGTAGCTGCTGAAGGAGTCAGATGTGGAAACTTTACCTGGTAAGCCACAACCTTGTGGGGATACACAGAATAATAGAAATGGGTTAATTTAAGATGTAAGAGCTAGTTAGAAATACTCTAGAGTCATCCTCCAAGTAGTGTTGCAATTAATATAGTTTCTGTGTGATTATTTTGGGTCTGGGCAGCCAGGAATAAATGAGCAGCCTCCGCCTACATTAGGTTGCACTGTAACTTATGTGTATTATATATTATCATAGTATAACTATAATACATGATTGTTAGCTGTCGTGATAATGTTGAACACTGGATACCCAGAATTAGTCATCTCAAATACCTGAAACTTGATTTAACATTGGAAAAATATAATTGATGACATTAATGGAATAAACTAGACAAACAGCTTTGTTTTTCTCAATAAACACAGGAAAAGCATTTGCCAAAAGTTGCCATCTACCACCCAAATCAAAACTCTCAGTAAATTCATAAATGACATTCTGGACCCCCTCCCCCATACCATCATACTTAATTGTGAAAGACTGAAGGTTTGTTTGGGGTTTTGTCTATGTGGTGGAGGAAGAAAAGCCAGGGCCTTTTGATTCCTGGCCAAGTGTTCTAAAGTGACCTACATCCCAGCCCCACAGACTTTTTCATGAAGATAGCACAGTGTCCATTGGTGTCAGTCTTCAAGGTTTCTGAGAAGTTCGTACTTTTCAGGCCTTGCACAGCTTTCACTGGCTTCACACATAAGTATTTTGTGCATTTTGCTATTACTATAACTGAAAGTCTTCTTTTCAAGTTTCAGTTGTTGCTAGAACTTATGAATAAAATAGGTTAAGTATGTTGGTTTTATTTAATGTGAACTCACTAAATGGATGTGTATTACCTTGACTTTTGAATATATTCTATCAGTATTTCTATGCCATAATTTCCTCTATGAATAATATTAGGTTTATTTCTTCCTTTTCTATTGGAATAATCGTCTAAACAAAATCAATTTTATACCTATGCCTGGGAGAAGTTTTGCATCTTAATTGTTTTGACTTGTGATCTACTAATATGGTTTTAATATCAAGGAAATGCTACTGACATGCAACAAATGGGAAGTTTTTTTTCTTAACTTTTCTAATGGAATTGAAATAGTCTATTCCTTTAGCATTTTTGTTGGTCATGATTCAGTAGTAAAGTTAAAGGCTTAGGGTCATATTTGGGGTATATTTAAGCTATAAAGTCAAAGATTCTGTGGGTTCAAATTCTTGAGAGAATTTCCTTGTTTTTATCTTTCAAGGAATTTATTCACTTATTAATTTTCACTATATTGGTATATAATAGAGTTGTCCTTGGTAAGCTCATAGTGTGCAGAAAATCTGTTTTCATGGCTCCCATTTCATTGCAAATGTATTTGCTTTTTCTCTGGTTTCCCCTAATTTTCTCACTAGAGGTTTAACAAGATGTTTGTAAAGAATAGGTTTTGTTTTTATTGCCTTCCCCTGTTGTTCGTTCTGCTCTTTTCTCACTGTTTTATGCCAATTTTACTAATATTCCCTCCTACCTGCTTCCTTTGACTTTAAGTTGTGGTTTTATTCTGAACCCATTGAGAATGCTTTCCTTTCAGTTTCTACTTTGGCCTCTGTGCTGTTTCAGAACACAAGTGAATTCTTTCTCAAAGTACATTTCTTGTTTTAATTGTTTTCCTGTCGCTGGACGCTGGAGATGTCTCACTAATGAAATTCCATTGTGATCAAAGGACTTTCTTTGTACAACAAGAACACTACAAACTACTTGTGAGTTATCTGAAGGGCTCAGATATGGACTACCATGGCTGCTGTCTGGGTACTTGAGAAGAATACGTGTTCTTGCTATGTTAGACAGCGTGTTCTATAAATTTCGGTTACTTCAACTGCATTGTGCTGTTCAAATCCTAAAAGTCTATACTAATTTGGAGGCTTTTTGAGACAGTATGGTATTGAAATTCCTAGTGATAATCATGAATTTCTCCTCTTTGAGGGCTTTGGTTTATAACTTTTAGTAAATATATTTTGAAGATTTTGGATTCTATGCTCTTGAATTAGTCATTTCAATACCACAAAATAATTGTGAATCCAAGATAAATTTAATTTGGGACTAATGAAAAATTTCAAATTTTGTTTTGATTGGTGTTTAAATATCATTTACATCCCTATATTCTTAAGCAGGTTCTGCTTTTAAATACATGAAGTTGGATTTGCTTTGTTATCTTACATGACAACCCTATATTCTATATAAGATACTGAAAGCCTTTAATTTTTTCCTTTCTTTTTTATTGTTTTCATTGAGCTGTACATTTTTGCTGTTCCCTTCCCTTCCTTCTGTCTCCCCTTTTTTTGTTGGGAGACTTTTGATGACTGTTTCTATTTCTTCAGCAGTTATAGGCCTGTTTAATTTGCTTATCTGGTCTTGATTTAATTTTGGCAAGTGATATTTATCCAGAAAATTGTCAATTTCCTTTAAGTTTTCCAATTTTGTGGAGTACAGATTTTTGAAGTATGACCTGACAATTCTCTGGATTTCCTCTGTGTCTGTTGTTATGTCCCCCTTTTCATTTCTGATTTTGGTTTTTTTGTTTATTTTTTTTGCATTTCAACTTTTATTTGAAAACAACTTAAATTTTTAGACAAATGATTTTAGTATATAAATTTGATTTTGCTTTTATACAGAATATAAAGATTTCCCTCATTAATCTTCCATGTGAAGGGGATTACAGGCCAGAAGAAAGATGCACTCTGCACACAAAGTACACCGGAGACAAACAGTGTCGTGCTCCTGCACATAAATTAGGCCCAAGTGGTGACATCACACATTAAGGGGGAAGAGAAAGATTCTAGCCAATCAGATTCAAGAAGCAAACAGGACACAGAATCTGCAAATAAGACCAAGACAGCAACTTTAGTCAGGACAGTGCAGGTCTATGGGGCTTGTGAGGCTACAATGTGTATAGGGACACAACAAGGAGAGTTAGGTAGAGAGGCTCAACGAGGGAGTTTTCACTAAAGCAAATGAAAAACTTCTTGTCAACTGCCAAAACAAAACAAAATGAAAGGGAGCCTGTGAGTGTTAGAACACCCAGGGCGTGTTAGAGCAGCGCCCGTGCAGCATGCTAAGTTAGTTACAGCTTCTTCATTGGTGTGGAGCAATCATTAATGGTCTCATTTTGCCTCTTCTTTCCAAACTCAGGCATGTCTTATTTTAGATGGAGTATAGCTTTTATCTATTATTTCATCCTGTAAAAACATGTGAAGACAACGTTCATTCTGGGCCAGAGGATGAGCAGCGACCTTGTTTATAAACTGTTCCAGCCCTTGCTTCCTTTCCTCGGTGAAATTGTCATCAAATATTCCATCGTCTCCTCTAAAAGGAAGCTGCTGCAAAAACGCTTTCCCAGGGAGTGGGGGAGCTACAACCTTGCTCTCTCTTTCTAGTTCACTTCGAAGCCACTCAGAGTCACTGTATCTTCTTCTAACAGTAGATTCCTTCAGCTTGAAGATAGGAAGATTTGTCTTGACCCTGATCTCGTAGGTGGTGAAGCGGCCCGGCCGACCCCCATGGTCTGCAGGTTGCTCACCTCGATCTCAAGGAAGTTGCTGGGCGGCCCATAGGCGTCATTCAGGTTCTGCAGCTTGGTGATCAGCCGCTGGGTGTCCGCTATGGTCTCCGCCATTTCGCTGTGCCATTTCTGATTTTGTTAATTTGGATATTCTCTCTCTCTGCCTTTTGGTGAGTTTGGATAAAGGTTTGTCTATTTTTTTTTATTTTCTCAAAGAACCAACATTTTGTCTCACTGATTCTTTGTATTATTTTCTTTGTTTCTATTTTGTTGATTTTAGCTATCAATTTGATTATTTCCTGTCATCTAGCACTCCTGGGTGAGTTTGCTTTTTTTTGTTCTAGAGCTTTCAGGTAGCCTGTTAACTCGCTAGTGTGGGGTTTTCCCATATTATTTATGTAGACATTTGTACTATAAACTTTCCTCTTAACACTGATTTCATTTTGTCCCATAAATTTGAGTATGTTGTGCAGTACTTTTCATTGAATTTTAGGAAGTCTTTATTTTCTTTATTTCCTCTTGACCCATTGGTGATTCAAATGAGCACTGTTCAGTTTCCAAGTGTTTGTGGGCTTTCTGAAATAGTGTTGCTGTTGTCTTCTAACTTTAAGCTATGGTGATCCGATAAGATACAGTCATTCTAGAGATCTGTCTAGAGACTTTCCCAAAAACTTGCACTAGATCTACCATAGGGTCCATATTTGATGTTATGATTTCTCTGGTTAGGTCTGATTCTATCTACTTTCTTTTTATTTTTTATTTATCTAGTTGGTTTTTGGTTTTGTGCTCTTTTATTCTGCTTTCTCTTGGGTTGTGGGATCTATTAATGATTTAAGTCTTTGAAGATTTATTCATTCTTAGCTATCTATTAGACATTGCTTTGTTATTTTAACAATTGCTTTAAAGAGTATTACATATACCTTTATATTAACCAAATATAATTTCACAATTGTACATGTTCTGGGTTTGGTGGTCTACACAAAGAGTTTCATGAGAGGCATAGAGAGACCCTGTCTCAAAAAAATTGAAAATATAAAATATCAGGCAGGAGCTAAGACTCTTACATATTCATATATCTGTCCCAGCTTTTATAATTCTATTGTCAGACATGCTATTTCTTTTTAAATTTTATTGAAAAGAGATTCTGCTCTCATACAATGTATTCCGCCCACAGTATACCCTCCTCTCACTCCTCCCAGCTCCCCCTCCACAGCTTCCTTCTTTCCCAGATCCACTCCTCCTCTGCTTCCCTTCAGAAAAGGGCAGCTGTCCCAGGGCTATCAACCAAGCATGACATAACAAGTTACAATAGGACTAGGCACAAACCCTCCTATCAAGACTGCTCAAGGCAACCCAGTAGGAGGAGAAGCATCTATCTCAAGAGCAGGCGAGTCAGGTACACACCCCATCCCACTTTTAGAAGTCCTACAAAAATACCAAGCCAACAGGTACAATATTTATGCAGAGGACCTGCTGCAGACTCATGCAGACCCCATACTTGCTACTTTAGTCTCTGTGAGCCCATATGAGTGCTGCTTAGTTAATTCGGTGGACCATGTTCTCCTGTTTTCTTCCATCCTCTCTGACTCATGCCATCTTTTCTTTCCCTCTTCTGCCATGTTCCCAAGTCTCTGAGGGGAGGGACCCAACAGAGACCTCCAATTTAGCCTCTCTCTCTCTCTCTCTCTCTCTCTCTCTCTCTCTCTCTCTCTCTCTCTCTCTCTCTCCTCTCTGCATAATGTCTGGTTGTAGGTCTCTGTACCAGTTCCCATCTGCTGCCAAAAAAAAGCCTCTTCTATGATGACTGGACAAGGCACCGGTCCATGAGTATAGCAGAATATATCATTAGGAATCATCTCATTGATTGTTGTTTTGTTTTCAAACAGCTGTGTTTGGTTCTACCCTGGGTCTCTGGTCTATCCAGCTTCCATATCTGAAGCTGTCATCAAGACAGTGCAGGGCATTGGCTCCCTCTCATGGCTTGGGCCTCAAGTTAGACTTACTTGGCCACCCGAACATGTTCTGTGCCACCATTGCCCCAGTGCACATTGCTAGAAGGGCAGATTATAGGTGGAAGATTTGCTGCTAGATTGATGTCCATGTTTCTCTTTCCATACCTGCAGAGCACCTACCTTTCCACACCAAAAGGACCAGAACATAGGGGTGAATTCTCCATGCCCACACAAGCTCGAACTTTCTACAGTCAGTAAACATAGTAGATGTTGTCCTCAGAATGGGGCTCCACTTTCAGTTTTCAGAGATGGTTTTTATGGCCTAACACCACCTGGTTTTTTAGGAATCTTCACAGGGCCCTTTTGGCCAGCAGCTCAAAGGAATGTAACTCAGTCCCAACACTGGAAGCCATGCCTAGCTACAAAAGAAGGCCAGTTCAGACTCCATAGCCTCCATTACTAGGAGTCCTCACTAGGGTCACACTCATAAACTCCAGGAAGTTTCCACTGCACTATGCTTCCACACATGCCCAATGCTCCCCCAATCCTAGTAGTTTGTACCCGCATTCTCCTCCTTCATCCTTTCTTCCCACCTGATCCTTCCCCCTTTATCCCTATCCTCCTCCAGTCCACCTGCAAAATTCATTCTATTTCCCCTTCCTCTGGAGCCCTCCTCTTTACCTGACCTCTCAGGGTCTGTGGATTGTAGCTTGATTTTCATTAACTGTTAATACTCACTTGTAAGTAAATACATAATGCCATATTTGTCTTTTTAGGTCTGTGTTAACTTATTCAGTGTGATATTTTTTTCTAGTTTCATCCAATTGCCTGTAAAATTCATAATTTCATGACCCTTACCCAGGCCCATGCCATCCCATCTCATCCCTGGACCCTCTGCTGGGTCCTTCCCCAACCCCAGAAGACTTCTGCCAAACAGGCCCAGACCACACCAGTAAGACCAGGTTAGTAAGCTATACCCTTCCCTGAACTCTTTACCTTCCTACCTTTCCCCAGGCCCACACCATCACAACTCATCCAGGGCCCCACTATTTACTGAACCCTGCCCCCAATCCCAGAAAACTTCTGCCAATGAAAACTAGACCATACCAGCCAGAACCCAGAACTCAGAGTAACCTTCTTGTTTTGTGGACTGTCCCTCCCATCTCAGCACCAGCATCACTGCTGGCCCCTATTCCAGCCCCACTGCTCTGGTTCAGCCCTCACCCATTGATGAGTAGGTGAGGAACCACCTGCCAACTACTGCCACACCACCCTAGATTATGCATCCCAAGAACCACAGCATAGCCCAACCCCTCCCATTTCATCATCTTCTCCTTGGCCAGTAATTCCCCACAATTTGTTGATGAAACTGTTTTTGTAAATATATGTTTTAAACATCTTTGACGAGGATTTGATTTATTTCTGGGTCCGGTATTATGTGTCTGTTTTGTGCACACTATACTCTGTTATTTGGGCTCTGTAGTATAGTTCAATATCAGATATTAGAACACTTCTAACATCGCTTTTTAAATTATTATTTAACTGTTGACTATGCAGAGGCTTGTCTTCTTCCATGTGAATTCAGATGTGTTTTTCCTAGTTGTACAAAAAAAATGTTACTGGAATTTTGATGATGAGAGGTTGAATCTAGTAACTACTTTCGGTAGTATAGTCTTTTTCACAGTATTCATTTTCTGAACCCATGCGCATGTAAGTGTTCCCTATCTTGAAAGCCTTACATTTCTTTCTTCACTGTTATTGGTTTACATCCTTGGCTAGGTTAGGCTTGTGTCTAGGTCCTTCATCATTTAAAGCTACTTTAAATGAGCTTTTGATTTATTTCTCAGCAAGTTTGTTATATGTAAAGAAAACCCATTCTTGTATGCTGATGTTGTGTCCTGTGAGCCTCTGTGGCTTTAAATAGAGAATTCTTAATAGAGGAAACTCAAATGACTGAGAAAAACTTAAAGAAATGTTCAACATCCTTAGCAATCAGGGAAATGTAAATCAAAATGACTCTGAGATTTCATCTGACACTTGTCAGAATAGCTAAGATCAGAAGCCTGAGTGATAGCTCATGCTGGAGAGGATACGAAGCATGGGGAACACTCTACCATTGCTGGTGGAAATGCAAGCATGTACAGTCACTATGCAAATCAATATGGGAGTTTCTCAGAAGTTGAGAATCGATCTACCTCAAGAGCCAACTATAACCACTCTTGGGCATATACCCAAAGGAAGCTCCATTCTACCATAAGGACACTTGCTCAACTGTGCTGGTTGTTGCTCTGTTCATAATAGCCAGAAACTGGTAACAACCTCAATGGCCGTCAACTGGAAAATGGATAAAGAAAATGTGGTACACAATGAGGTATTATTCAGCAATTAAAAAAAGAATGATGCTATGAAATGTGCAGGCAAATGGAAGAAACTAGGAAAAATTATCCTGAGTGAGGTAATCCAGACCCAGAAAGACAAGTATGAGCAACGCTTCATTCAGTCATCATCAGAGAGGCTTCTTGAAGCAGCAGATCAGAACAGATGCCAAGATCCATAGCCAGATATTACACACACACACACACACACACACACACACACAGAGAGAGAGAGAGAGAGAGAGAGAGAAAGAGAGAGAGAGAGAGAGAGAGAGAGAGAGAGAGAGGAGAGTATAAATAGGAGGTCTCATCAAATCCCTCCCTTCAGAGCTTAGGGAACTCTGTGGAAGAGGAGACTGAAAGAATGTAAGAGGCAGAGTGAATGGAGGACACCTGCAGAACAAGGCCCTTTTAACCAGTTAAGAAAGGCAGATAAGAACTTCCTGAACTGAAGCAGCAAGCACAGCACTTATATGGGTCTGCACCAGGTCCTCTGTGGATATATTATAGCTGTCAACTTAGTATTTCGTGGACTCGTGAGTGCGAGAACAAGAGGGTCTCTGACTCTTGTGCCTGCTTCTGGAACTCTTTTCCTCCTGTTGGATTGCCACGTCTAACTTTGACATGATACTTTTTGCTTTATCTTAGTATATTTTATTTTGTCATGTTTTGTTTTTAATCCCTTAAGAAGCCAGTTCTTTTCTAATAAGAGACAAAAAGTAAGTAGATCTGGAAGGTAGGGGATGTGGGGAGGAACTGGGAGGAGTAGGTGGAGGGGTAGGGAAACCATAATCAGGATATATTGTGTGAAAAACGGTATTTTCAATAAAGAGTAAAAAGGAAAATAGTTAAAATGAAAATTTAAAAATTAAATTAAGAAAAATGAAAAAACATTATGAGACAAGGAAGTTCCAAAGATGTCATTGAGTTCATTTTCTGTTGGCCATCTACTGCGGGGCATGCATCCTACCCTTAAGAGTAGTTTTGTTTCCCCAGTGAGACTTACTTTGGAGGAAACAAAATTTTCATTTGGAAGTGGTTATCAACTGGAGATTGCTTCTGGGTTAGGGATGGGAGCATGTATTGAATTCTCCATTAAGCTCTAGGACCCCATCTGGTGCAGATCTGTCTAGGCTGTGCGCATGCCTCCCCAGTCTCTGCGAGTTCATTTGTGTATGTCCTACTGTGTCTGAATGATAGTGTTCTTTGCTATACAGAAGCTCTTCAGTTTCTTGAGGTTCCATTTAAATACGGATCTTTACCAGATGGTATGCTAAAGCTGAGAGGAGTGTGGTGGTTCCTCAAGAAGTTGGGAATTGATTTACATCAAGATCCTGCTATACCACTCTTGGGCATAAACCCAAAGGCCTAGACACCCTACTACAGAGACATTTGCTCAACCATTTTATTTCTGCCTTTTCATAATAGGCTGAAATTGGAAATAATCAATAATCAATGGCTGGATGGATAAAAATGAATTTTTTCAGGCATTTGTTTAAAAAATGAAATCACGAAATTCACAGGTAAATGGATGGAGCTACAAAAAACAATTCATCCTGAGAGCTTACCCAGATCCCAAAAGACAGATATCATGTGTATTAGCCTATGTGTATGTTAGCTGTTAAGTCTTCAAAAAACAGTTATATTCATATAACCACAAGGGTAAGGAATTAGATCATCCTAGGAAGGGGAAATAGAATAGATGGTTCTAGATAGATGTGGAGTACTGTAGTGGTAAGATCAAATAGGGAAGATGAGGGTGGAGGATGGAAGGGAGGAAATACAGGGAGGGACAGTAAAAACACAGGGCCATTTGAGGAGTTGTTGATTGAGGTTTCTGTCCTGCCCGGTTCCCGCAGTTAAGTCCCAAAGAAATCACACAGAGGTCTACATTAGTTATAAACTGATTGGCCTATTAGCTCAGACTTCCTATTAATTTTTGTAACTTATATTAGCCCATAATACTTGTCTATGTTTGCTGTAGAAAGTCTTACCTGCCACTTGGGCGTGGCATCTTATACTATCTATGCCAATGTAGAGAATGCGTCTGGGCTCTCTTTTCCAGCTGCAGAATTCAGTTTCTGATTTCCATTTCAGCAGAGGATTCTGATTTGTGAGTCTACCCCTAAATAAATAACTGTCTATTTCTCAATTCTGAGCTAGTGTGGGATTTTTTTAAGCATCCTTCCACATGTGTTGGCCACATGGCTGGGTACCTTTTTCAGCAAGGCAGTCACATCTTGCTTGCTCTGTGTCTGGCTTCCTCTGCATCTGGGTGACAATGACAGACTGAAACATTCCTCTTCCCATAATTCTCGTTTCCACACCTCTACTCCCTGCCTAGTCACTGTTGTCCTACCTATACTTCCTGCCTGGCTACTGGCCAATCAGCATTTTAAAAAATAATACAAGTGACAGGGTAAAAGATCATTGTCCCACAGCAAGGGGTTGTATGGAAACCTAATACATTAGAAGCTTCCTAAAATAAATACATATTAAAAGTGATCAAAATGAAATTGCCAAATCGATGCATGATTAATAAAAACTCAAAGACAGATATTGGGGTTTAGCCAGAAGACCAGAAAAGCAAGCAGCCAGCCACTGGCTCTTACCTCTACCTCAGTCCGAAATGGTGATCCTGCCTCTAGGAATCTCAAAATGAGACTGAGAGCTGTATCCTCCTGTTTTATAATCCTCTCTAGTTCTGGAATTAAGGGTGTGCACCACTACTGTCTGGTTTCTATGGCAACTAGTGTGGCTACTGGGATTAAAGGTGTTTGTCATTGCTGCGTGGTCTGTAAGGCTGGCAAGTATGGCTATTTTACTTTTCTGATCTTCAGGCAAGCTTTTTTTTATTAAAATAGGAATTAAATGCACTACACAAAATAATGTGGTAGACAGAGCTCCAACTGGACACCACTTGTCATGAAATGAAGCCTCCAGTACTGGGAATTGATTGTCTCATTGAACTGTTGGCCTGAGGGATCTCAGGTTATTGCTGAGGCTTTTGGTGGCTCTCCACAAACTGATAAACAGATGGTAGCACCCTGTTGCTGACGATAACATGTACACAACTTATTTTTTAAAATATTTATTTATTATGTATACAATATTCTGTCTGTATGTTTGCCTGCAGGCCAGAAGAGGGCACCAGACCCCATTAAAGATGGTTGTGAGCCACCATGTGGTTGCTGAGAATTGAACTCGGGAACTTTGGAAGAGGAGGCAATTCTCTTAACCTCTGAGCCATCTCTCCAGCCCCTTGTACACAACTTATTAAACATAGAGAAGTCCATCTGGTGCCTATGTAAAGCCTTCACCACTACTGACTAATGTTCACAGTACTGGAAGTTACTCTGCAGGCTTGCAAAGTTTTGAAAAAGATAAATACCAACCCAGCTACAAACCTTTCAGTCTAGAATGCTGACTTGCATGAAAGATATGCTGGTGCAATAGTGGCACAGAGTTTGTGGTACTGACCAACCAATATCTGATTAGAATTAATTCATGAGATGGAACCCATACATAACATTGCTCAGACGGCCAAGAACCTGAGAGTTCACATGCCAGAGAACTAGGGGAAAGCCAAACGATAAGGTTTGGTTAACATTAAGGAATATAACAATAAAATGACTCCTAATTACATTCTGCCATATTCACTGATAAATGTCTTGTCCAGCCATCATAGGAAATGCTTTCTTCTGCAGGAGATGGGACTAAATAGAGAGATTCACATCTGGACAATGTGCAGAGAATGGGAGACCTTGGAACAGTTGGTCCTAAGCAGAATGTCTCCATAAATTCCCTCCCTTTCTGCCTCAGGGAACTCTGTGGGAAGATTGCAAGAACCAGAGGGGATAAGAACACCATGGAAACAAGGCCTTTTAACACAACAGGACCGATACACATTTGAACTCACGGAGACTATGGCAGGATGCACAAACCTGCACAGGTCTGGGCCCAATGGCACTCCAGAGCAGAGGGGATGAAGGAAGAAGAGGGAAAAGCCCCCCTCCCTAACCCAGAAGCTATCCCCAGTTGATAACTACTAGCAAAGGAAAAATTATTTTTTTCCAATGGAATTTGACTGGGTATACAAACAACAATAAGGCCCCATGCATAGAAGTAGATGGCCAATGCACAACTCTGTGGTGGTTTTAGAGGAATTGTTTTGTCTCATAATGCCTTTTCTGAGCATATTACTTTTATTAATTCTTACTCTATAGGTCTTTTGCTTATATATTATGGTTTCTGTTTTATTCTTTTAGGGGATTTCTGTGTGTGTCCATGTGTATGTCTCTGCACCTACAGTTATTTCTTGTGCTCTTTCTTTGATTCTGTTTTTCTGTTTTTTTTTTCCTATTCAGGTTGCTTTGATTTTGTTTTATCTTTTCTTTTTTGTCCTTTTTTTTAAAAAAAAATGTCTTTCCATTCTCTAAGAAGAGAGAATAAAAGAGGATATGTATTTGGACTGGGAGTGAACAAGCATGGTTTCAAACTAGTCCCTCTGAATGTTGGGATAGACTGAGGAGCCAATGACAATGGCACTTAGATTTGTTTCTACTGCATGTACTGGCTTTTTGGGATCATATTCTCTTTGGATGCATACCTTCCTAAGCCTGGATGTAGTGGGGAGGGCCTTGGACTTTCCACAGGGCAGAGTGCCTTGCCCTCTCTTAAGACTGAAGGGAGGTAAGAGGGAAGGGTGTTGGGAAGAAGTGGGGGGAGTGGGAGGAGGGGAGGAGGTGAGAATTTGTTTTGGTATTTTTTAAAGTAATAAAATAAAATAATAATAAAAAATAGAAATAAAATCTGGAGTATTTTTAAAGCCAGTAAGGTAACTTCAAAATACTAGTAAATGCAGAAGAGGGGTCAAGAAATAAATCAAGAAAAATAGTATACATAAACAAAACTAGATGAATGTGCGAAGGGAAATAACACATGAAAATGTTGGAAGTTTCAGCTATTCTGTGGCTCCTGTAAATGTCTGTGCATAAACTGGCCATGGCAGGAGGTGAGGGATGTTTGTTCTCCTATTTTTCCTTTGGATTAACTTGTTGCTGCACGTATATTGGACAAGTATTTGGTGTTAGCCAGACTTGTCTTTACAGCAGCTAGTTTTCTTTGTATACCAGGGGACTCTTTGGGTCATGCTTAGTAGCTCTGCATTCTGTGGACTAGGCAGATTCTTTTGATTCCCCTCAGATTCTCCATGTCCCCCCAGGGTAAGAGGTTCAACTGAGAGGTGTCTCCCAGGCACATTGGTAGTCTAGCAACTGTAGCACCGAGGTCAAATTGGTACCAGCAGAGACCCTGTCTTCTTCCTTCCAAAGATTCCTGCGTTTTAATTACCTTGCTGGAAGAAGGCCAATGTCAGCATCATGTACTATCCCTGGAATATCAGAGCTCTCAGACTCTACAGTGGTCAAAGGCAGATAGGTGATAAAATCTTTGCCTTTAGACTTAGCCATCGAACTCCGGGGTAAATCTTAGTTGGCGAAATAGGCTCCTGCCCATTGGGGATGGGGTTAGAAATACTCAACTTAGCCAGCCTCAAGCTACTTGAACCTTTCAGTTTCGGGTCTTCTGCTCTCTCCAGCTACTTATGTGGGACTTCCCTCCCTGGGGGACAGTGGCAGGCCAAATTGAAGCTCTCCAACCTTTGAGTATTCCCTGATCTCAGTCTCCCAGGGTAGATTACTTTTTAACAATAGTTTTTCTCTCTTAAGTTACCTACCCTCTGGGTGAAAAGGGATTTATTTGTGCCGCTGGCCTGTCAAAAATCTCTGTTCCATCAAAGCCTTTAACTAGATTTGGGTTTCATGGGGGCTGTGGACTTATCCTGAGTATAGGGCTACCAAGTTTTCATTTTATAGCCCCTCTGGAAGCCACTTCTAAAACCTCATTACCGGACTCGGGGGTTAAATCCTATTTCCCACAAAGTGGGATCCAGCCACTTGTCCTTAATAAGCCAATTGAAAGAGCCAAACTATTAATACGAAACAGAGAGAGGATATTTATTCTTCCCACAGGGGGCTGCAGGTTCGAGGCTTGCTAGCATAAAATATTTTCAAAATGCATTTACAATTTTTATTAAATTAATTTTTTAAAACAATGTTTTCTCATTTTACACAACTATCCCACTCCCATTCCTTCCCCTGCTCCCACTCTCCCCACCTTGCCCTTACCCCACCCCCCTATCCACCCCTCAGAGATGGTAAGGCTTTCTATGGTGAGTCAACAAAATATGACAGATCACTTTGAGGCCCTTCCCCCTATATCTAGGCTGAGTGTGTTATCCCTCCAAAGAGAATGGGCTCTGAAAAGCTAATTCAAGCAGTAGGGATAAATTCTGGTCCCAACACCAGTGGCCCCACAGTCTGCCCCAACCACACAACTGTCCCCCACATTCAGTGGGCCTAGTTTGGTCCTATGTGGGTTCCCCTGCTGTCAGTCCAGAATCATTGAGCTCCCACTAGCTCAGGTCAGCTGTTTCTGTGGGCATCCCTATCATGGTCATGGACCCTTTGCTCATATTATCACTCCTTTCTCTCTTGGACTGGTCTCCAAAAGCTCAGCCCAGTGCTTAGCTGTGAATCTTTGCATCTGCTTCAATCATTTGCTTGATGAAGGTTCTATGATGACAATTACGATAGTCAACAATCTGATTACAGGGGAAGGACAGTTCAGGCACTTTCTCCACTATTGCTTAGGGTTTTAGCTGGGGTCATCCTTGTAGATTCTTGGGAATTTTCCTGGTGCCAGGTTTAATGCTAGCCCTATAATGGCTCCCTCAGTCAAGATAACTCTTTGCTCTCCCTCTCTGTCTTTCCCTCATCTAAAGCATCCATACCCTCATGTTCTCCTCCTCCCTCTCCTTCTCACCTCCCCCTCCACTTCTACCCTCCGTTCTCCCCCACCCCACACTCCCAATTTTTTCAGGAGATCTTGCCTATTTCCCCTTATCCAGGGAAAGTCTCTCTTAAGGTTCTTCTTCCGCAGCTTCTCCGGGGTTGTGTACTATAGGCTAGTTATCCTTTGCTTTATGTCTACTATCCATTTATGAGTGACTACGTACTGTGCTTGTCCTTCTGGGTCTGGGTTACCACACTCAGGATGGTTTTTTTTCTAGTGTCATTCATTGGCCTGCAAATTTCAAGAAGCCATTGTTTTTTTGTTTTTTTTTTTTTACCACTGAGTAGTACTCCACTGTGTAAATGTACCACATTTTCTTCATCCATTTTTTGATTGAGGGGCATCAAGGTTGTTTCCAGGTTCTGGCTAATATGAATAACGCTGCCATGAACATTGTTGAGCACGTCCTTGTGGTATTATTGGGCACCCTTTGATGTATGCCCAAGAGTAGGATCACTGGGTCTTGAGGAGAATTGACATGTAATTTTCTGAGAACTTGTCATACTGATTTCCAAAGACTGCACAAGTTTCCACTTCCACCAGCAATGGAGGAGTGTTTCCCCTTGACCCACAACCTCTCCAGAATAAGTTTTCATCAGTGTTTTTGATCTTGGTCGTCTGACAGGTATAAGATGGTATCTCAGAACCATTTTGATTTGCATTTCCCTGATGGCTAAGGATGTTGACAAATTCCTTAAATATCTTTTGGCCATTTAAGAACCTTCTGTTGAAAATTCTCTGTTTCAATCTGCACCCCGTTTTTAAAATGGATTATTTGGAATTTTGATGTCTACTTTCTTAAGTTTATTATATTTTGGAGATCAGCCCTCTGTCTGATGTGTGGTTGGTGAAGCTCTTTTCCCATTTTGTAGGCTGCCATGTTGTTTTGACAGTGTCCTTTGCCTTACAGAAGCTTCTCAGTTTCAGGAGGTCCCATCTATTAATTGATGCTCTCAGTGTCTGTGTTTCTGGTGTTATATTTAGGAAGTGGTCTCCTTTGCCCATGTGTTCAAAGCTACTTATCACTTTCTCTTCTTTGAAGTTCAATGGGGCTGGATTTTTGATGAGGACTTTGATCTATTTGGACTTGAGTTTTGTGCATGGAGATATGGAGCTATTTGCATTCTTCTACATACTGATATCCAAACAGATCAACAGAACCATTTGTTGAATGTGTTTTCTTTTTTCTATTGTGTAATTTTAGCTTCTTTGTCAATCAGGTATTCATATGGGTGTGGCTTAATATCAGGGTCTTCAATTAGATTCCATTGGTCCTCCTGTCTGTTTTTATACCAATACCAAGCATTCTCATTACTATAGCTCTATAGTAGAGCTTGAAGCCAGGGATGGTGATGCCTCGAGGTTCTTTTCTATACTATTATTGTTTGGACTGTCTTGGGTTGTTTGTTTTTCCTTATGACTTGAGAATTGTTCTTTTGAGGTTTGTGAAGACTTGTGTTGGGATTTTAGTTGGGGATTGTATTAAATCTGTAGATTGCTTTTGATAATATTTCCATTTTTATTAAGCTGATCTTACCTATCCATAAGCATAAAAGATTTTTCTATTTTCTGATATCTTCAATTTCTTTCTTCAAAGACTGAAAGTTCTTTTCATACAGGTCTTTCACTTCTTTGGTTAGAGATACCCTAAGATATTTTATGATATTTGTGGCTGTTGTGAAGGGCGATGTTTCTCTGATTTCTTTCTTAGCCCCTTTATCATTTGTATATAAGAGGGCTACTGGGTTTTTGTAGTTGATCTTGTATGCTGCCACATTACTGAAGGTGCTTGTCAGCTGGAGGAGTTCCCTCTTAGAATTTTTGGGGCCACTGATATATACTATCATATCATCTGTAAATAGTGAAAGTTTGACTTCTTGCTTTCCAATTTGTATTTGAACTCATTTTGTTGCCTTATTGCTCTAGCTAGAACTTCCAGCACTATATTGAGTAGTTATGGATAGAGTGGACAGTCTTGATATTTTCCTGATTTCAGTGGAATCGCTTTGAATTTCTCTCTATTTAAGTTGATTTTGACTGTCACCTTGCTGTATATTGCTTTTATTATGTTTAAGTAAAGGTCTCTCTAAGACCTTTATCATAAAGGGATTTTGAATTTTGTCAAAGGGTTTTTCAGCATCTTATGAAATTATCATATGGTTTTTTTCTTTCAGTTTATTTATGTGGTGGTTTACATTGACAGATTTTTGTATGTTGAACCAGCCCTGCATCTCTGGGATGAAGCCAACTTGATCATGGTGGGGTTTTTGTGTGTTCTTGGATTCAGGAGATTGGTCTGTAATTCTCTTTCTTGGTTGAGTCTTTATGTGGTTTTGGTTTCAAGGTACCTGTAGCATCATCTAAACAGTTTGGCAAGGTCCTTTCTGTTTCTATTGTATGGAACACTTTGAGGAGTATAGGTTTTAGCTCTTCTTGGAAGTTCTGGTAGAATTCTACATTGCAACCATTAGACCCTGAACTTATTTTGGTTGAGAGACTTTTGATGACTGTTTCTGTTTCCTTACAGGTGATAGATCTATTTAAATTGTTCACCTGATCTTTATTTATGTTTGGCATGTGGTACCTATCCAGAAAATTGTCCATTTCTTTTATTTACATTTTCCAATTTTGTGGCATACAGGTTTTTGTAGTATGACCTAATGATTCTCTGGATTTTCGCAATGTCTGTTGTTATGTCCCCCTTTTTCATTTCTGATTTTGTTAACTTGGAAATTCTCTCTCTGCCTTTTTCATTAGTTTGGATAAAAATTTGTCTATCTTGCTGATTTTCACAAAGAACCAGCTCTTTGTTTCATGGATTCTTTGTATTGTTTTGTTTATTGTTATTGTATTGATTTCAGCCCTCAATTTGATTATTTCTTGTCGTCTACTCCTCCTAGGTGACTCTGCTTCTTTTTGTTCTAGAGCTTTCGGGTGTACTGTTAAGTTATTATTGTGAGATTTCTCCACTGTACATTCATTTTTGATAAATTCTAGGAAGTCACTAATATATTTCTTATTTTTTCTTTGACCCAGGGTAATTGAATTGAGCACTGTCCTTTTTTCCATGAGTTTGGGGGCTTTCTGCAATTAGTGTTGTTGTTGAATACTAACCTTAAGCCTTGGTGATCTGATAAGATACAGGGGGGTTATTTCACTTTTTTTGTATCTGTTGAGGTTTGCTTTGTTGCTGAGTATGTGATCAAATTTAGAGAAGGTTCCATGAGGTGCTGAGAAGGTATATCCTTTTGTGTTTGGGTAAAATGTTCTATAGATGTCTGTTAAGTCCATTTGTGTCATGACATCTGTTAGTTCTCTTATCTCTTTAAGTTTCTTTCTGGTTGACCTGCCCATTGTGGAGAGTGGAGTGTTGAAGTTGTCTACTATTGGTGTGTGGGGTTTGATGTGTGACTTAAGCTTTAGTAATGTTCCTTTTACATATGTGGGTGCTCTTGTATTTGGGGCATAGATGTTCAGGATTGAGACTTCATCTTGATGGGTTTTTCCTGTGATGAATGTGAAGTGTCCTTCTCCATCTCTTCAGGTTAATTTTAGTTTGAAGTCTATTTTGTTAGATATTAAGATAGCAATACCTGCCTGTTTCTTAGGTCCATTTGATTGGAAAATCTTTCCCCAACCCTTTACTCAGAGTCTTTGAGTTTGAGATATGTTTCCTGTACGCAGCAAAAAGATGGAACCTATTTTTGTAGCATTTTATTAGCCTGTATCTTTTATAGGTGAATTGAGTTCATTGCTATTAAGAGATGTTAATGACCAGTTATTGTTAATTCCTGTTATTCTTCAGTAGTAATGTTTGCGTGTTTCCCTTCCTTAGGGTTAACTGGTGGGAGGTTATTTGTTGCCTTGTTTTTGTGGATGCAGTTAGCTTTCTTGGGTTGGAGTTTTACTTCTAGTACTTTCTGTAGGGCTGGATTTGTGCTTAGGTATTGTTTAAATCTGTTTTTGTCCTGTAATATCTTGTTTTCTTCATCGATGGTGATTGAAAGCTTTGCTGGGTATAGTAGCCTGGGCTTGCATCCATGGTCTCTTAGTGTCTGCAGCACATCTGTCCAGGACCTTCTGGCTTTCAGGGTTTACATTGAGATTCAGGGTATACATTGAGATTGTAATTCTGATAGGTATGACTTTTTATGCTACTTGGTATTTTTCATTTGCAGCTCTATTTGATTATTATACGGCAAGGGAACTTTTTGTACAAGGTAAGCTTCTTGTATACATAGGTATATCCTTCTTAAGGTTAGGAAAGTTTTCTTCTATGATTTTTGATAAATATATTTTCTGTGTTTTTGAGCTGGAGTTCTTTTCCTTCTTCTAGCACTGTTATTCTTAGGTTTGATCTTTTTATGGTGTTCCAGATTTCCTGGATGTTTTGTGTTGAATTTAACATTTTGTTGAATTTAACATTTTCCTTGAATGGTGAATCTGTTTCCTCTATCATATATTCAACTCATGATATTCTCTCTTCCATCTTTTATAATGTGTTGGTCATGCTTGCATCTGCAGTTTCTGTTTTCAAGTCTTGAACTGTTTTCTTCACCTCTTTGGTTGTTTTTTACTTGGCTTTCTTTTAGAGATTTATTGATTTCTTCCAATTTTTTGTTTGTCATTTCCCCCGTTTCTTTAAGGGAATTTTTTTATTTCCTCTTTAAGGGTCTCTATCATCTTCAGAAAGTTATGTTTAAGATTGCTTCTTCTGCTTCTTGTGGGTTAGGATGTTCAGGTCTTTCTTTTGTAGGAACCTTAGGTTCAGGCGTTGCCATAGTGCTCTTTAAGTTGTTGAATATATTCTTGCATGGCACCTACCCATCTCTTCCTCCAAGGGGCACAGGTGGGGGCCTGTGCTTCGGGGGGGGGGGCTCTCTTCTTCCAATTGGTGTAGATGGGACCTGTGGCCTAGGTGATCACACTTCCTCGAGTGCAGGTGGACCGAGCCTCTGGTAGTCTGAGCGGCTCTGGGGGCTCCTCTCCAGGTGCAGTCAGGGCTAAGGCTCCAGTAGTCGTAGGTGCTGTTGGGGGGGGGATGGTTGCAGGTGTGGGGAGAATGCTCTGGGGTCTCTGGGGTTTGGTGGTTGGGGTTCGGGCTTTGGATGCTCCTCCATGGGCTAGAGCCTGGAGAGCCGAGCAGTACAGTTGGGAACCCAGAAACTCATGTTTCCAGGGGCTGCCAGGGCCCAGGCTCCAGTGGTCAGAGATGCAGTGGCGGATGGCTACAGGTATGGGCAGCTCCCGGATTTAGCCTGAGCCCCACATCCAGTGCCCTACCCTACTCTCTCCACCTCTGCCTGTGTCCCCACAACCTCTAGGATTCTACTAGAACCCCTCATGCCTGCCACTACCCACAGACACTTTTCACAACACACACAGCCTCCCTACCCAGCCATACGTCACTCATTCTTCACCAGGGGTTCAGTGAGTCTGCTTGGTCCCTTCCTTTACAAATCCTCTCCAACCCCCAGGATCTACTCTCACACTCCAGGCTTGGGCCAGGAAACACATCCTGCACATCAACCCGATCTTCTGTGTCCACATGACCTCATTCTATTTATGCAGTTTACATCCTCTAGGCCCAACTTGACCCATACATCCCCTCTTCTAGCCCAGCCTTCTCTGTTCATATCAGACACCAAAGTAAAAAAGGAGTCTACATGACCAGATCCCATTGCAAAAATGCCAGCAATATGGTAGATCAAACCAGGGTCTCCCCTCTAAAACCTACCAGTTCTGTAGAAATACTTACCAATTAGAATTACCTAAATGAACCCTAAGACATGGACTTTTTAAAAACAATCAAAAGCCAGGCGGTGGTGGTGCATGTCTTTAATCCCAGCACTCGGGAGGGAGAGGCAGGTGAATCCCTGTGAGTTCGAGGCCAGCCTAGTCTACAAGAACTAGTTCCAGGACAGCTAGGACTGTTACACAGGGAAACCCTGTCTCGACAAAACCAAAAAAGTTAAAAATAAATAAAAACAATCAAAAAATTCATCAAAGAGTTCAAAGAATTTAAAGAAAACATAAGGAAATGGCACAGTGAAATTAAGGAGAATAAATGCATGAGTGATGTCCAAGAAAACACAATCATACGACTGATGAAAATACAAACATAATCCAGGACTTGAGAACAGAATTCAGTAAGACAGAAACACTGAAGAGGATTTGGTCTACTAAAAATTTAAAGCAGAAAACAGACTACCAGGACTTGAATATAAAGTAAATGATCCAGACCAAGAAACAAAGAATATGAAAAATCAAACCACAGAAAAAGAACATACAGAAAATTTGGGATGTTGTTTTTTAAAAAAAAAATCTTCAAATTACAGGCATAGAGGAGAGAGAAAAATCTCAAGTCTATGTCAGAGACCAAATCTTCAACAAAACCATAGAAGAAAACTACCCCAAACTAAGGAAAGATGTAACTATACAGATATAAGAGTCACAGAAAACCCCAAATAGACAAAATCAGATGATAAGTCTCCATGGCATATCATAGCTAAAATACTAATCATACTGAATAAATAAAAGGTATTGCATGCTTCTAGAGAAAAGACAGAAGTCACTTTTATGAAGGAAAACCTTAACAGCTGACTTCCCAATGGAAACTATGAAGGCCAGAAGAACCTGGAGCAATGCACTTCAAGTCCTAAACGACCACGAGGGTTAATGTGACTAAAATATCTAGAAAATTATTTGCCATAGTTGAATGAGAAAGAAAAACTTTATATAACATAAATAGCCTTTAAAAAATTTCAGTCAGCAAACCAAACTTAAAGAAAATCCAGAAAGCATTGTTTCTGGCTAAAGAGACGAATAAACATAGCAGAGTGACTGTGGAAATGACTGCAAAGCCATAATTATTAAAATACAAAGGACAACAACAATAACAGACGTGCCAAAAAAAACAAGGGATAGCTCAGCAGGTTGCAACCCTACCTAAAGGACTACTGGCAACAGAGGATGCTGAGCGTGGGAGAAGTAGACTTCCTCAGGGAAAAGCACATTAATTGGTCATCCAATAACAAATTGCCAACCCTGAAAATACACATACAGGTAACATTATATGAACTATGTAGGCTATATTTAGGAATACATATGTATAGACATTTATGCATGCAATAACAACTAATGAAAATAGAAGCCATGAATTTGAAAGAGCAAGAAGGGTATAAAGGAGGGTTTGGAAGAAGAAAAGGGATAGGGATAATGTTGAATACTTGCAATTATAAACTAACACAGTTTCAATGCTATATTTATGTATTTAGGAAAACACACAACAAAGAACAAAGAGGCACTGCACTTGAAAGAGAGCAAGGAGGAAGTGGCACATAGGAGGTTTTGGAAGGAGGGGAGGTGACAGAGAAATGACATAATTATAAAAATTAAAAGAAAAAATGTCCAACCCCCCACAAAGTATATAAAAAATCATCAACACAACAGCAAAAATTAACCCACACGTTTAAATAATAACTTTAAATATTAACAGCCTCAATTTACCAGTCATAAAACACGGGCTGATTGAATGGATCAAGAAACCAAATCCATTGTTGTCTACAAGAAATATATCTTGGCTTTAATGATCAGCACCATCTTAGAGTAAAAGGATGGACAAAATTGCTCCAAACAAATGAGAGCAGGAAGCAAGGAAGTGTCACTATTCCAGTATCAGACAAAATAGACTTCAAACTAAAACTAATCAGAAGTGATAAAGAGGGACACTTCATTCAAATGAAGGAACAACTAACCAAGAAGACATTACTATCCTAAACATATATACTCAATCTCTGGGGCACTCAATTTCATTAAAAAAAAGTTCTACTACTGAATTATAAGACACATAATAACATCAATCCATTAATAGTAGGTGATTTCAACACTCCACTTTCTCCAACAGATGGGTCATATGGACAAAAGATAAACAGAGAAACATCAGAATTAATTAACATATCAAAAAGACTTAACAGATACCTACAGAATACTCCACCCAAACACCAAAGAATATATACAATGCTACTCAGCAACACATGGAAGCCATTCCAAAATACACCACATCCTGGAACACAAAACAAATCAATACAAATTTAAAAAGATTAAAATCACTCCTTGTATCCTATCTCACCACAATGTAATAAAACTTAAAATTGACAGCAAACAAATCTCTAGTAAATACAAAAACTCCCCATGGTAGTCTGAATGTGACTGACCTCCATAAACTCATAGAAAGTGGTACTATAAGGAGGTGCAGCTTTGTTGGAGTAGGTATCATATTGGAAGAAGTGTGTCACTGCAGGGGCGGGCTCAGAGGTCTCCTAAACTCAAGCTACACCCAGTGCCACAGACCACTTCTTGTTGTCTATGGATCAAGATGTATGAACTCTCAATTTCTTTTCCAGCAACATGCCTGCCTGCATGTCGCCATGTCCTACCATGATGATAAGGGACTAAACCTCTGAACTGTAAGCCAGCCCCAGTTAAAAGTTTTTCCTTTATAAGAATTGTCATTGCTATGGTTTCTCTTCACAGGAATAGAAACCATAATTAGGGTACTCTTGGACATTAAACAACTCATTACTGAATGGAAAATTGATGTGGGAGTGATTTCTTTCTAATCTGTTACTTTCATTGGTTAATTAATAAAGAAACCGCCTAGGCCCATTTGATAGGCCAACCCTTAGGTGGGTGGAGTAAACAGAACAGAATGCTGGGAGAAAGAAGCCGAGTCAGGGAGTCACCATGATTCTCCCACCAAACGCAGATGCAGGTTAAGGTCTTTCCTGATAAGCCAGCTCGTGGGCTACACAGAATATTAAAAATGGGTTAGATCAATATGTAAGAGCTAGCCAATAAGAGGCTGGAACTAACGGGCCAGGCAGTGTTTAAAAGAATACAGTTTCTGTGTAATTTATTTCTGGGCATAAGCTAGCCATGCGGGCGGCTGGGTGCCGGAGATGCAGCCCCGCCGCTTCTATCACAACAGTAAATGGGGTAAATGGGTCAAAAAAAACCCCACAAGGATGAAATTTAAGCTTTTAATTGAAATAGACTAACTTCACTTTTCCTCCTCCTTTCCCTTTAAGCCACCCTTCATGGAATTCCTCTGACATCCCTCAGTCTCAAGTTAGTAGCCTCCTTTTCTTTGATTACTATTGTTTTACACACACACACACACACACACACAATTTAATGAGTCTATTTTTGCTGTTTTCGTATATTTGCTTTCAGGGCTGTCACTCTACATTGAACAACCAGTAAGGGTAAAGGCTTACTGGGAGAGGCTAATTGTCCTTCTCCCAAGAGTCATTAGTTGTCTGCAGTTCTTTGTCTAGGGGTGGAACGCTATAAAAAATTTCCCCTTTCCACGACAACATATCCATTGATGCTGCCATTGACCTGATCTTATTTATATAATAACTTCTAACACAGACTATGTCACGGCAGACTGCCAGGTATTCTGCCTCTGACAATCTTTCTGGCCCCTCTTCCTTGAGAAGTTCCCTGAGTCATTTATGCAGAAGCTGGGTATAGATGTATCTGTTGCGGCTGGGCTCCACATACTCTGTTGATCTCTATATTATGTTCAGGTGTGGTTCTCTGTGGCCGCCTCCATTTGCTATAAAGCGAACTTTCTTTGATAAGTATTAGTAGCTACGTTTATCTTACTTGTCCTCAGAAACTAGCTCCATTTCGAGTACCAGGAATTGTTTCCCTCTTGTTGAGGGGGGTCTTAAGCCCAATTAGACAGATGTTGATTGCCACTGAAGCATAAGGGCCATGGATATCTTATCATCTTAGTAATTGTTGTGGTTCATAGGATTGCTCTTTCCCGTGCATCTTGCATAGTATTTTCTGGAACCCTGGAAGCTGGACCACAAAAGAAAGGCTTTCAGTTGAATCCAGCTAGAATCATCTGAGTCCTGTGTCCTAAGTGTGCAGTGTCTTCAGCAATATGGGTTCCCCTCAAGCCATGAGAGGCAACCAGTGGCAGCATTGGCACATTGGCAATCTTGCCTTTGGGGTGTTGTTGTTGTTATTTTAAGAGGTATCATTTGAAGGGCGTTTCTCACTATAGCCATATCTTAAAAACGGAAACGTTCTCATGCATCAGACAGAAGACTCAGCAAGTGTAGAGGGGACTGACTACTCAGACTGATCTCATTCCTCGGGTGGCCAGTTCGAAACTCCGTTCTGCATCTGTGTGGGTTTGCTGTAAAGAAACCCTCCTCTCAGCTCATGCTGAACTTCCCCCGAGGAAACGCAGCCCTGTAAAACACACTCTCCAACTTTCCCAGAGAAATGAATGAAAGAACCTTGGGGGAAGAGAAGGATTTCTCTTTAGCTCCACTTGTTTACTTTTCCATAAACTCCCAGGATGGCTTACATGTTAGCTGCTAATCACACCATCTGTTCAAACAGCGCTTCAGTAAATGGCTCGATTCATACTGTTCCTCCAAAAGAATCTTTCTAAGGACAATGTTTATGTCTCTGTTAGCCTTCATTTGGCAATGTAGTGTGAGATGAGCTATTTTAACTTTGCTGTCATTGTAAACACATATTGAATTTCCCGTTTCTTCACTGTGCAGAAAACAGGACAACTTCTCTGCATTCATTCCACTCGACTCTGGGCATTGGATAGGGGGTGGGGTGGGAGCGTAGCTAGGCAGAGATTCTATTTTAAAAATGAAAAGAAAAAAGATGAAATCAAGGAGTTCCAGACAACATTTCCCCTGAATTCTTTAATTTGCGAGGAGTAGGTTCCAGCTGTGCAGAACTACTCAGGCCAGGCAAAGAGAACAGAGTGTCCTCGGTGTATGAAAAGGAGCAGCTATGCTGAGGGGCCTGGCTCCTCTAACCCATCTTGTCACTTTGGATGCAGTGCTGTGGCTGTAAAGTCGTGTGTGGTAATGAGAGCCTAGGTCTCTCAGAAAGTCAGGTCTGGAGCTCGGGGGACTCCACGCCTGCAGTGGAAGCAAGTGGTCTTTCAGGTGACAGGGAGTAAGAGGTAGATGTGTGGAGGGCCTGGCTTCATGGCAGAATCTGGGTAAGTCCAGCCACTACGGCTAGTATATGCAAACACCGGTCCAGGTTTGTGTCTTTTCCCCTCTCTTTACCAAGTCTCCTAGCTCCACGAAAGGTGCTGCATTCTAAAGTCATGTAGAAAAGAACCACATAGGAACTTGATTCCCTCAGTGAAATGGTACCATGCCGGATTTTGTGGAGAATGTCTGTAAGCCTTGTTTTATGGAAGGCTGAGGCAGGAGGATTTCTTTTGTTCTAGAGTTTGATGCCAGTCTGGGCAGCCTCATGAGATTTTACTTGTAAAAGAAAGCAAATGACACCAGACTAAAGATATTTGCACAAAACCGTTAACAATACTACTATGACACAAGTCGACCACTTTCATAACATGAGAAAAGAAATGAAGCCCAAGATCATTTCACCAGAAATGTTTAGGAATAGCTGAACTCACTCATTTACTTCTGATGGCTTTTCCCCTTTAATTTGAAATGCTTCCCCAGTCCTACTTTTTCACAGCCCTCAGGTTCTACCAGTCGCCTTTCCCCACTGGAGTTCATATATTGTTACCTCGTGATTACATGTGGCTGTCTTTCCTTTGGTCACTTTTCCTCTTGCTTGTTGCATAACATTAGAATGCACATGACTCAATTTTGTCCCAGTAGTAACGATGTCAACATTGAACACTTGGTTAAGGTAGCACGGGCCCAGTTATCCACCATTCCTTCCTCCCTGATATAATTTCTTCTGTGTATGCTATGTATTAATATTTTATCAAGGCATGTTGGGCCTGCATGCATATTTTATATTTTTTTCTTAGGGAAGTCTCCATCGAATAATCCAAACATAATAATTTCATTTTACTAAGCATGCTAAACTTTTTTGTTGTTGTTGTTTTCGAGACAAGGTTTCTTTGTGAAGCCCTGGTTGTCCTGGAACTCACTCTGTAGACCAGGCTGGCCTCTAACTCAGAGATCTACTTGTCTCTGTCTCCCAAATGCAGGATTAAAGGCCTGCGACACCACTGCTCAGCTGCATGATGAACGTTTAAAGACATTTTGAGCCTAAGTTCAAGCCTACAGAAAAAATGACTTCAACAGTGTTTTCCAGACCCAACAGGGTTAATGCACATGTGGATTCAAAAACCGTGACAGCAAGCAGAAGAAAGACCTGCACAAACCAAGCCAGACAGAAATCCCAGGATGGACGAGGGGTGGTAGACACAAAGTCCCAGCCCTAGCCAGGTAGGTACTTGCCACTGATAGCTTCTGGGAAGAGGAAAATCAGTTTTCTTCAATGGAGTGATGCTGGGTATAGCAAGCTCTGCAGGGAAAAAGGAGTGAACCAATGTAACTAGTCAGTGGGTTTTTGTTTGATTGGTTTTTAATGTGTTTTGTTTTTGTTGTTGTTGCTGCTGCTGCTGCTCCTGCTGGTGGTGGTATGTTGAGGGCTGAGTGTACATATGTGAACCCGTTTTTCTTTAGGGTTCTGTTTTGTTTTATTAAAGAGAGAACACATGAAGTTGGGTGGGTAGAGAAGATTGTATAAAATTCCAAAATAATCATAAAAGTATTTTTAAAAAGAAAAGAAAAAAATGAACGTATAGCATAAGTATTTTCCTTCCACCCTTTGCTAAGACTACCAAGGGGCTGTTTATTATATTTTGTTGTTATTTTTTTGTGTGTGTACTTATATATCAATATGCATGCATGTATTTCATGTGAAACTTTTCTGACTTCCAGACAGTAAGTTGCAGACACAATACTTCGGTTTCTATTTTTAAAAGGTAAGTTAATTCTCTTTCATAACCAGAACATAGTTATAGAGTCCAAGAAATTAACATTAACGCAGCATAACTTATCTACAGATCTTATTCAAACCCTAAAATTATATCACCAATGTCCTTAATCAAAAATCCAGGTATCTGGGTTATCTTTATTGGTCATACCCTTTTATTTAGTCTCCTTTAATTCAGAATACTTCACTCATTTCTTTTTCTTTCATGATTTCCTTTTTTGAGACAAGGTTTCATTGTGGAACACTGGCTGGTCTTGAACTCATGATGTAGCCCAGGCTGGCTCCCGAGTACTAGAACTAAAGGCCTGTGCCACCACGCCTGGTTCTTTTATGATCTTGATGATTCTGAGTACATAGTAACTGTTTTGAATAACATTCCACAATTTGAGTTTGTCTGACATTTTCTCATCATTTTCAGCCATGATTTTTTTGGGAGGGATATTACAGAAATCATTAATTCCCAGAGCATCATATCAAGAGGCTAAAAATGACAGTCTGTCCCACTGCTGTTAATTTATGATTATTTTTGGTATTACTGAGCTGCTGTTTTTTTTCTACTATAAAGTAAGATTTTTCCTTTTTATACAGAGTGGGTATCTTTTGAAAGGTAACTCTGTAAGCATGTAATTAATTGCCTAATTATGAAAGTTATTCTTAGCTTTGGCATCCATTGTTCATTTTCCTTCCTGTTTAGTTTAGTTGTTGCTATGAGGGCCACCAAACAGTCATTTTCTAACTCCATTCTTCTTCTATGTCCTATCTTCCTAAGCCACAGGAAAGAAAAAAAAATTCTCTTCTATAATAATTTATTTCAGTATAATGGATCTTGTTTTTGAGTGTGCTATGGTCCATTAAACCATAAATTTATACTGATACTCAAATTGTACCTGATTTAGCCAATTGTGCACCCTCTGTCCCTTACCTTGTCCCTTGCCCAGTTCATATTTTCCACAGAACACGATGTTCTGAGTACATTGCATACTTTCCCAGCTGGGGCCCCAAGGTCAATCATTTCTCTGAAGAATTAATTCTATTTAGTAGAAAAATGGCTTTTCGAGATGAGAGCTGAGTAGTCATGTGTTCAGCCTTACTGCAGTCAAACCACTTCGGGTTGCTCTGGGTGATCAGGACCGGTAAGCACAGCAGTGCCCACATGCCATTCTCAGGTAGACCCTACACACACGAACACCCAATTCGCTTGCCACCATGCCCATCACTTGTTCATAGTAATTAATGCCTTCAACTCTACTCTTCCAAACCGTTCTTTACAGTAACTTACCCCTTTTCCATTTGAAGATCCTTCAAAGATCGAAGAGACCACGCTGCTTTTAGCCTCTGAAATAAGTAAGGAGTGGGTGTTTGATCAATGCCTCCAGAAGCAATAGTCTCTTTGATTTTACCCAATTCACATTGCTTTCCCCTATAAATCTATGATAATCCACTTGTGTTACTCTTCTCGCTGTACAGACTTAAATATCAGCATGTATGTATATTTTTGTGTGCTGTTTTTCTGTCACACATTTGGGTTGCTAAGTAATGGTAGCTTATGTCTGTCACCGTAGAGCTGGAAAGGCTTGGGCAAGAGAATTTCTAGGCATTCAAGTCCTCTGTGGACACTAGATAGTAAGTTTGAGACAAATCTGGGCTGCAGAGTAAGAAGACCTTGTTTTGAAAGTACAAAATGGTAGAATTGCCATTTTTACTATGTTGATCCTCCCAATCCAAGAGCAAGGGAGGTCCTTCCATTTTCTGGTGTCTTCTTCAATTTCTTTCTTCAAAGATTTATAGTTCTTTTCAAATAGATCTTTCACTTTCTTGGTCAGAGTTATCCCAAGATATTTTATGCTATTTGTGGCTATCATGAAAGGTGATGCTTCTCTGATTTCCCTCTCTGCTTCCTTATCCTTAGTGTATAGGAAGGCAACTGATTTTTTGGAGTTGATCTTGTATCCTGCCACATTACTAAAGGTGTTTATCAGCTGTAGGAGTTCTTTGGTAGAATTTTTGGGGTCACTTATGTATACTATCATATCATCTGCAAATAATGAAAGCTTAACTTCTTCCTTTCCAATACGAGTCCCCTTGATCTCCTTATGTTGTCTTAAGCCAGACCCAAAAAGAGGAACATGGGATGTACTCACTCATATTTGGTTTCTAGCCATAAATAAAGGACATTGAGCTTATAATTCATGTTCCTAGAGAAGCTAAATAAGAAGGTGAATCCAAAGACAAACACATAGGCATCCTCATTAATATTAACCTTCATCAGGCGATGAAAGGAGACAGAGACAGAGACCCACATTGGAGCACTGGACAGAAATCTCAAGGTCCAAATCAGGAGCAGAAGGAGACGAAGCACGAGCAAGGAACTTAGGACCGCAAGGGGTGCACCCACACACTGAGACAATAGGGATGTTCTATTGGGAACTCACCAAGGCCAGCTGGCCTGGGTCTGAAAAAGCCTGGGATAAATCCGGACTCGCTGAACATAGCGGACAATGAGGACTACTGAGAACTCAAGAACTATTGCAGTGGGTTTTTGATCCTACTGCAGGTACTGGCTTTGTGTGAGCCTAGGCAGTTTGGATGCTCACCTTACTAGACCTGGATAGAGGTGGGCGGTCCTTGGGCTTCCCACAGGTCAGGGAACCCTGATTGCTCTTCGAGCAGATGAGGGAGGGGGACTTGATTGGGGGAGGGGGAGGGAAATGGGAGGCGGTGGCGGGGAGGAGGCAGAAATCCTTAATAAATAAATAAATTTTAAAAAAAAGTACAAAATGACTTTGTGTTATTCCAAACTGGTGGTGCTTTGTTACCTTAACAAAAGCAAGCCTACGTAGGAGTGTTCTTTTAGTCTCTTTACCATCATAAGTTTTATTAGGGGTGAAAATTTCATCAACAGAGGAGCTTAGCTTTCCTTCCCTCCTAGAATCAGTAACTGTTTTTGCAGAGCCCTTATGTTCATTTAGACCATTCATAGATCAAGGGCGCCCTCTGCTGTTTCCTTATCAGTATAATTCTATTTTTTAAAAAAATTATTTGGGCCAGTGGTCATATTATGGATTGTATTTCCTGCTTTATTTACCGTTGCTTTGATCTTTTAAAGACTTACTTCCCCCCGCCCTTTGTCTGCTATCTTTTTTATTTTTTATTTTTTTTCCCTTTTGTTTTTCAAGACAGGGTTTCTCTGTGTAGCTTTGGAGTCTGTCCTAAAACTTGCTCTGTAGACCAGGCTGGCCTTGAACACACAGATGTCCACCTGCCTCTGCCTCCCGAGTGTTGGGATTAAAGGAGTGTGCTACCACCATCTGGTGCCTGCTACCTTCTTTACTATTCAGTCTTCAGAGGGTATTCACCTTTTTTTTCTCAACCAGAAGTCATTACCTTCTAAGTCTTACCCTAAGTCACTGGTTCATTTTAATTTCTTCCTTGTAGTAAATAGTAAATGTTTGCTTTTCTAGAACATTTCAGTATTGTCACACTTCTGTAGCCCTTCTGTTTGTCCATAGCTTTTATTTATTTATTTATTTAATTTTTGGTTTTTGGTTTTTCAAGACAGGGTTTCTTGGTGTACCTTTAGAGCCTGTCCTGGAACTCACTCTGTAGACGAAGTTGGCCTTGAGCTCACAGAGATCCGCCTGCCTCTGCCTGATGAGTTCTGGGACTAAAAGTGTGCACCACCACATGGTCTTGTCCATAACTTTTGAAACACTTTGTAATTACATGCTTATATAGAATATATTGTGATCCTATTCACTGTGACGTTCTCTTGTTCCTCTCCCACTTCTGCTGGATCCCTCCTTCCCAATAATTTAATTATCCCTTCGACTTTCATGTTGCACATGTGTGTGTGAGTGTGTGTGTGTGTGTGTGTGTGTGAGAGAGAGAGAGAGAGAGAGAGAGAGAGAGAGAGAGAGAGAGAGAGAGGGAGAGAGGGAGGGAGGGAGGGAGAGGGGGGTCTTAAGGTTTAGTCTTAGGTTGGCTGACAAATATTTCATATTTATTTATTTATGGCCTTCAGTTAGGCTCTATCTTTTATCGCCATGCTATTTTTTTCTACATATTCCTTGCTTTCTTTGAGGAGGCAACAGGAGTCTTCTTGATACTTGAGAGAGCTCATTGGAATTTGTCAAAATTTCTGCTTACAGGTAAGTTATGTAACATGATGTTTAGACATCGTGTTCCTTCTGGCTCCGCTGTTGCTGTCGATTTTTATCATCTTAGCTTCTCACGCTAGTTCCTTGGAATAAGAATTGCACCAACGAGGTCTCTTCCGCTAGATCTGCACAGGGGATAAATTTCTCTAGCTGCTGATCTACTCCAGTATTCCTTCCAACCAGTTTCTTGGTGCTCTGTAATGAAGAAAAGTGGGAGAAGCCTTTGCAAAAGATGTTTGCTTTTGCCAAACCTAAAATGGCTCCCTTAGTTAAGATATCTTCTTCCCTGTTCCCATATCCACCCTTCCTCCATCTCAACCATCCCATTCCCCCAAGCTCTCCCCAATCCTCCCCTTCTCTCTTCTGTCTCCTCATCTCCCCTTCCCCCCACCCCACCCACCCCTGTGCTTCCAACTTTTCTCGGCTATCTTGTCTACTTCCAATATCCAGGAGGATAAATATATGTTTTTCTTTGGGTTCATCTTCTTACTTAGCTTCTCTAGGATCATGAATTATAGGCTCAATGTTCTTTATTTATGGCTAGAATCCACTTATGAGTGAGTACATACCATATTCATCTTTTTGGGTCTGGGTTATCTCACTCAGGATAGTGTTTTCTATTTCCATCCATTTGCATACAAAATTCAAGATATTGTTTTTTACCGCTGAGTAGGTGTCCAAGGAGATGTCCCCAGCTAGGTCCTTGGGCAGCAAAGAAGAGGGTGCCTGAACTGGCCTTATCTCATAGCCACACTGATGAATATCTTGCATATCACCATAGAACCTCCATCCGGCAATGGATGGAGATAGGGACAGAGACCCACATTGGAGCACTGGACTGAGTTCCCAAGGCCCAGATGAAGAAAAGAAGGAGGAAAAACAAGAGCAAGGAAGGCAGGACCGCTAGGGGTTCGTCCACCCACAAAGACGGTGGGACTGATCTAATGGGAGCTCACCAAAGCCAGCTGGACTGGGACTGATGGAGCATGTGATCCAACTGAACTCTCTGAATGTGGCTGACAATGAGGGCTGACTGAGAAGCCAATGATAATAGCACTGGGTTTTGATTCTACTGCATGGACTGGCTTTTGGGGTGCCTAGCCTGTTTGGATGCTCACCTTCCTAGACCTGGGTCAAGGGGGGAAAGCCTTGGACTTCCCACAGGGCAGGGAATCCTGACTGCTCTTAAGACTGGAGAGGGAGGGGGAGGGAAATGGGAGGAGGGGAGGAGGTGGAAATTTTTAATAAATAAATATTTTTTTTTAAAAAAAGATGTTCGCGTTTCCAATGACAGATTTTAAAGTTTGTGCATTTCTGATTTTCTAGTTAAGCTGTGGATGTGGATTTCTGTATGTTTATTTGATTCTCTTCTGTTTGGATTTGGAGGGGGATAATGAGAGATTCAATTCCTGGCACTTTTATTTCCATGGATACCTACACACAACTCATTTTGCAAAAGTCTATAGCACTGATCCAAAGGACAGAACCAAGCAAAAAGTAGCTACAAAAGTAAGTCCAATCACAAGGCAATTCAATTCAATCCAACTAAATCAAATCAAATTGAAACCTGGCAGGGTGAAAAACATCTGTAATAACTAAATTTCAGAGGTAGAAACAGGAGGATCAAGAGTTTAAGATCATCCTCAGCTATATAGTGAGTTCCAGGACAGCATGAAACACCTGAGGTCTTGTTTCAAAATTTCAAAAAAAATAACCAGATAAAATTCAATATGGACACAAAGAGTTAAATAAATGTTGCTTCTTTTAGGAAAAAAAGAGCACAATAAAATTATATAAAGATTACATGACTAACTGCTGAAGGAATGTAAAGGGCTTCACATTAAAATGAATGTTTCATGTTAATAGAGCTTAATAGACATTTGTAATCCTCCTCATATATGAAGAACCAAAATAGCTTGATATATGCCATATCTATTTATGTTAAAGTATTCAATTAAATAAATGATGCTCTTTAACATAGTATATAATTCCTGTTAATATCTGAATGTTAAGCTTAGCAGCTAACTTGATGCCTTCTTCAATGTCCCTAATGTTGTTACTCTATAATAGTCACTCATGTTTGTAGCGACCCCCAACCATGAAATTATTTTTATTGATACTTCATGACTAATTTTGTTACCGTTATGAATTGTAACGTAATAATTTTTGGAGGTTTTCCAAAGGTGTTACAACCCACATATTGAGATCCACTGCTTTAGAGCCTTAAGATAATACATAAAGATGAAGTAGGGCTTATCCCTTGGATGAAAGAATGATTTAACATTTTCTTGACTTTATTGAGGCATAATTGGGGAACAAGAATTATATATTTTTAAGACACACAAATTGTTGCCTTAGTGTATGTATACAGTATGAAATAATTGACGTGATTCAGCTAATTATTATATTTTTCCACTCTTATACTTAGCATGTTCTTTTGTATTTTGTGGGAACAGCACTATGTACCTCTGTGCTTAACAGATACATTATATATAATATATATACATATATAGATACATTATATATAATATATATTATTGTACACTAATTTTATCTGGGATTCCACTCTGTATGCTGTGAATATGTTTTATTGCCATTGGTTAATAAAGAAGCCACTTTCGGCCAATGGCTTAAGAGAGTAAAGCCAGGCAGAAAATCTGAACAAAGATGTAGAGAGAGAAAGTAGGCAGAGTCATAGAGATGCCATGTAGCTGCTGAAGGAGTCAGATGTGGAAACTTTACCTGGTAAGCCACAACCTTGTGGGGATACACAGAATAATAGAAATGGGTTAATTTAAGATGTAAGAGCTAGCTAGAAATACTCTAGAGTCATCCTCCAAGTAGTGTTGCAATTAATATAGTTTCTGTGTGATTATTTTGGGTCTGGGCAGCCAGGAATAAATGAGCAGCCTCCGCCTACATTAGGTTGCACTGTAACTTATGTGTATTATATATTATCATAGTATAACTATAATACATGATTGTTAGCTGTCGTGATAATGTTGAACACTGGATACCCAGAATTAGTCATCTCAAATACCTGAAACTTGATTTAACATTGGAAAAATATAATTGATGACATTAATGGAATAAACTAGACAAACAGCTTTGTTTTTCTCAATAAACACAGGAAAAGCATTTGCCAAAAGTTGCCATCTACCACCCAAATCAAAACTCTCAGTAAATTCATAAATGACATTCTGGACCCCCTCCCCCATACCATCATACTTAATTGTGAAAGACTGAAGGTTTGTTTGGGGTTTTGTCTATGTGGTGGAGGAAGAAAAGCCAGGGCCTTTTGATTCCTGGCCAAGTGTTCTAAAGTGACCTACATCCCAGCCCCACAGACTTTTTCATGAAGATAGCACAGTGTCCATTGGTGTCAGTCTTCAAGGTTTCTGAGAAGTTCGTACTTTTCAGGCCTTGCACAGCTTTCACTGGCTTCACACATAAGTATTTTGTGCATTTTGCTATTACTATAACTGAAAGTCTTCTTTTCAAGTTTCAGTTGTTGCTAGAACTTATGAATAAAATAGGTTAAGTATGTTGGTTTTATTTAATGTGAACTCACTAAATGGATGTGTATTACCTTGACTTTTGAATATATTCTATCAGTATTTCTATGCCATAATTTCCTCTATGAATAATATTAGGTTTATTTCTTCCTTTTCTATTGGAATAATTGTCTAAACAAAATCAATTTTATACCTATGCCTGGGAGAAGTTTTGCATCTTAATTGTTTTGACTTGTGATCTACTAATATGGTTTTAATATCAAGGCAATGCTACTGACATGCAACAAATGGGAAGTTTTTTTTCTTAACTTTTCTAATGGAATTGAAATAGTCTATTCCTTTAGCATTTTTGTTGGTCATGATTCAGTAGTAAAGTTAAAGGCTTAGGGTCATATTTGGGGTATATTTAAGCTATAAAGTCAAAGATTCTGTGGGTTCAAATTCTTGAGAGAATTTCCTTGTTTTTATCTTTCAAGGAATTTATTCACTTATTAATTTTCACTATATTGGTATATAATAGAGTTGTCCTTGGTAAGCTCATAGTGTGCAGAAAATCTGTTTTCATGGCTCCCATTTCATTGCAAATGTATTTGCTTTTTCTCTGGTTTCCCCTAATTTTCTCACTAGAGGTTTAACAAGATGTTTGTAAAGAATAGGTTTTGTTTTTATTGCCTTCCCCTGTTGTTCGTTCTGCTCTTTTCTCACTGTTTTATGCCAATTTTACTAATATTCCCTCCTACCTGCTTCCTTTGACTTTAAGTTGTGGTTTTATTCTGAACCCATTGAGAATGCTTTCCTTTCAGTTTCTACTTTGGCCTCTGTGCTGTTTCAGAACACAAGTGAATTCTTTCTCAAAGTACATTTCTTGTTTTAATTGTTTTCCTGTCGCTGGACGCTGGAGATGTCTCACTAATGAAATTCCATTGTGATCAAAGGACTTTCTTTGTACAACAAGAACACTACAAACTACTTGTGAGTTATCTGAAGGGCTCAGATATGGACTACCATGGCTGCTGTCTGGGTACTTGAGAAGAATACGTGTTCTTGCTATGTTAGACAGCGTGTTCTATAAATTTCGGTTACTTCAACTGCATTGTGCTGTTCAAATCCTAAAAGTCTATACTAATTTGGAGGCTTTTTGAGACAGTATGGTATTGAAATTCCTAGTGATAATCATGAATTTCTCCTCTTTGAGGGCTTTGGTTTATAACTTTTAGTAAATATATTTTGAAGATTTTGGATTCTATGCTCTTGAATTAGTCATTTCAATACCACAAAATAATTGTGAATCCAAGATAAATTTAATTTGGGACTAATGAAAAATTTCAAATTTTGTTTTGATTGGTGTTTAAATATCATTTACATCCCTATATTCTTAAGCAGGTTCTGCTTTTAAATACATGAAGTTGGATTTGCTTTGTTATCTTACATGACAACCCTATATTCTATATAAGATACTGAAAGCCTTTAATTTTTTCCTTTCTTTTTTATTGTTTTCATTGAGCTGTACATTTTTGCTGTTCCCTTCCCTTCCTTCTGTCTCCCCTTTTTTTGTTGGGAGACTTTTGATGACTGTTTCTATTTCTTCAGCAGTTATAGGCCTGTTTAATTTGCTTATCTGGTCTTGATTTAATTTTGGCAAGTGATATTTATCCAGAAAATTGTCAGTTTCCTTTAAGTTTTCCAATTTTGTGGAGTACAGATTTTTGAAGTATGACCTGACAATTCTCTGGATTTCCTCTGTGTCTGTTGTTATGTCCCCCTTTTCATTTCTGATTTTGGTTTTTTTGTTTATTTTTTTTGCATTTCAACTTTTATTTGAAAACAACTTAAATTTTTAGACAAATGATTTTAGTATATAAATTTGATTTTGCTTTTATACAGAATATAAAGATTTCCCTCATTAATCTTCCATGTGAAGGGGATTACAGGCCAGAAGAAAGATGCACTCTACACACAAAGTACACCAGAGACAAACAGTGTCGTGCTCCTGCACATAAATTAGGACCAAGTGGTGACATCACACATTAAGGGGGAAGAGAAAGATTCTAGCCAATCAGATTCAAGAAGCAAACAGGACACAGAATCTGCAAATAAGACCAAGACAGCAACTTTAGTCAGGACAGTGCAGGTCTATGGGGCTTGTGAGGCTACAATGTGTATAGGGACACAACAAGGAGAGTTAGGTAGAGAGGCTCAACGAGGGAGTTTTCACTAAAGCAAATGAAAAACTTCTTGTCAACTGCCAAAACAAAACAAAATGAAAGGGAGCCTGTGAGTGTTAGAACACCCAGGGCGTGTTAGAGCAGCGCCCGTGCAGCATGCTAAGTTAGTTACAGCTTCTTCATTGGTGTGGAGCAATCATTAATGGTCTCATTTTGCCTCTTCTTTCCAAACTCAGGCATGTCTTATTTTAGATGGAGTATAGCTTTTATCTATTATTTCATCCTGTAAAAACATGTGAAGACAACGTTCATTCTGGGCCAGAGGATGAGCAGCGACCTTGTTTATAAACTGTTCCAGCCCTTGCTTCCTTTCCTCGGTGAAATTGTCATCAAATATTCCATCGTCTCCTCTAAAAGGAAGCTGCTGCAAAAACGCTTTCCCAGGGAGTGGGGGAGCTACAACCTTGCTCTCTCTTTCTAGTTCACTTCGAAGCCACTCAGAGTCACTGTATCTTCTTCTAACAGTAGATTCCTTCAGCTTGAAGATAGGAAGATTTGTCTTGACCCTGATCTCGTAGGTGGTGAAGCGGCCCGGCCGACCCCCATGGTCTGCAGGTTGCTCACCTCGATCTCAAGGAAGTTGCTGGGCGGCCCATAGGCGTCATTCAGGTTCTGCAGCTTGGTGATCAGCCGCTGGGTGTCCGCTATGGTCTCCGCCATTTCGCTGTGCCATTTCTGATTTTGTTAATTTGGATATTCTCTCTCTCTGCCTTTTGGTGAGTTTGGATAAAGGTTTGTCTATTTTTTTTTATTTTCTCAAAGAACCAACATTTTGTCTCACTGATTCTTTGTATTATTTTCTTTGTTTCTATTTTGTTGATTTTAGCTATCAATTTGATTATTTCCTGTCATCTAGCACTCCTGGGTGAGTTTGCTTTTTTTTGTTCTAGAGCTTTCAGGTAGCCTGTTAACTCGCTAGTGTGGGGTTTTCCCATATTATTTATGTAGACATTTGTACTATAAACTTTCCTCTTAACACTGATTTCATTTTGTCCCATAAATTTGAGTATGTTGTGCAGTACTTTTCATTGAATTTTAGGAAGTCTTTATTTTCTTTATTTCCTCTTGACCCATTGGTGATTCAAATGAGCACTGTTCAGTTTCCAAGTGTTTGTGGGCTTTCTGAAATAGTGTTGCTGTTGTCTTCTAACTTTAAGCTATGGTGATCCGATAAGATACAGTCATTCTAGAGATCTGTCTAGAGACTTTCCCAAAAACTTGCACTAGATCTACCATAGGGTCCATATTTGATGTTATGATTTCTCTGGTTAGGTCTGATTCTATCTACTTTCTTTTTATTTTTTATTTATCTAGTTGGTTTTTGGTTTTGTGCTCTTTTATTCTGCTTTCTCTTGGGTTGTGGGATCTATTAATGATTTAAGTCTTTGAAGATTTATTCATTCTTAGCTATCTATTAGACATTGCTTTGTTATTTTAACAATTGCTTTAAAGAGTATTACATATACCTTTATATTAACCAAATATAATTTCACAATTGTACATGTTCTGGGTTTGGTGGTCTACACAAAGAGTTTCATGAGAGGCATAGAGAGACCCTGTCTCAAAAAAATTGAAAATATAAAATATCAGGCAGGAGCTAAGACTCTTACATATTCATATATCTGTCCCAGCTTTTATAATTCTATTGTCAGACATGCTATTTCTTTTTAAATTTTATTGAAAAGAGATTCTGCTCTCATACAATGTATTCCGCCCACAGTATACCCTCCTCTCACTCCTCCCAGCTCCCCCTCCACAGCTTCCTTCTTTCCCAGATCCACTCCTCCTCTGCTTCCCTTCAGAAAAGGGCAGCTGTCCCAGGGCTATCAACCAAGCATGACATAACAAGTTACAATAGGACTAGGCACAAACCCTCCTATCAAGACTGCTCAAGGCAACCCAGTAGGAGGAGAAGCATCTATCTCAAGAGCAGGCGAGTCAGGTACACACCCCATCCCACTTTTAGAAGTCCTACAAAAATACCAAGCCAACAGGTACAATATTTATGCAGAGGACCTGCTGCAGACTCATGCAGACCCCATACTTGCTACTTTAGTCTCTGTGAGCCCATATGAGTGCTGCTTAGTTAATTCGGTGGACCATGTTCTCCTGTTTTCTTCCATCCTCTCTGACTCATGCCATCTTTTCTTTCCCTCTTCTGCCATGTTCCCAAGTCTCTGAGGGGAGGGACCCAACAGAGACCTCCAATTTAGCCTCTCTCTCTCTCTCTCTCTCTCTCTCTCTCTCTCTCTCTCTCTCTCTCTCTCTCTCTCCTCTCTGCATAATGTCTGGTTGTAGGTCTCTGTACCAGTTCCCATCTGCTGCCAAAAAAAAGCCTCTTCTATGATGACTGGACAAGGCACCGGTCCATGAGTATAGCAGAATATATCATTAGGAATCATCTCATTGATTGTTGTTTTGTTTTCAAACAGCTGTGTTTGGTTCTACCCTGGGTCTCTGGTCTATCCAGCTTCCATATCTGAAGCTGTCATCAAGACAGTGCAGGGCATTGGCTCCCTCTCATGGCTTGGGCCTCAAGTTAGACTTACTTGGCCACCCGAACATGTTCTGTGCCACCATTGCCCCAGTGCACATTGCTAGAAGGGCAGATTATAGGTGGAAGATTTGCTGCTAGATTGATGTCCATGTTTCTCTTTCCATACCTGCAGAGCACCTACCTTTCCACACCAAAAGGACCAGAACATAGGGGTGAATTCTCCATGCCCACACAAGCTCGAACTTTCTACAGTCAGTAAACATAGTAGATGTTGTCCTCAGAATGGGGCTCCACTTTCAGTTTTCAGAGATGGTTTTTATGGCCTAACACCACCTGGTTTTTTAGGAATCTTCACAGGGCCCTTTTGGCCAGCAGCTCAAAGGAATGTAACTCAGTCCCAACACTGGAAGCCATGCCTAGCTACAAAAGAAGGCCAGTTCAGACTCCATAGCCTCCATTACTAGGAGTCCTCACTAGGGTCACACTCATAAACTCCAGGAAGTTTCCACTGCACTATGCTTCCACACATGCCCAATGCTCCCCCAATCCTAGTAGTTTGTACCCGCATTCTCCTCCTTCATCCTTTCTTCCCACCTGATCCTTCCCCCTTTATCCCTATCCTCCTCCAGTCCACCTGCAAAATTCATTCTATTTCCCCTTCCTCTGGAGCCCTCCTCTTTACCTGACCTCTCAGGGTCTGTGGATTGTAGCTTGATTTTCATTAACTGTTAATACTCACTTGTAAGTAAATACATAATGCCATATTTGTCTTTTTAGGTCTGTGTTAACTTATTCAGTGTGATATTTTTTTCTAGTTTCATCCAATTGCCTGTAAAATTCATAATTTCATGACCCTTACCCAGGCCCATGCCATCCCATCTCATCCCTGGACCCTCTGCTGGGTCCTTCCCCAACCCCAGAAGACTTCTGCCAAACAGGCCCAGACCACACCAGTAAGACCAGGTTAGTAAGCTATACCCTTCCCTGAACTCTTTACCTTCCTACCTTTCCCCAGGCCCACACCATCACAACTCATCCAGGGCCCCACTATTTACTGAACCCTGCCCCCAATCCCAGAAAACTTCTGCCAATGAAAACTAGACCATACCAGCCAGAACCCAGAACTCAGAGTAACCTTCTTGTTTTGTGGACTGTCCCTCCCATCTCAGCACCAGCATCACTGCTGGCCCCTATTCCAGCCCCACTGCTCTGGTTCAGCCCTCACCCATTGATGAGTAGGTGAGGAACCACCTGCCAACTACTGCCACACCACCCTAGATTATGCATCCCAAGAACCACAGCATAGCCCAACCCCTCCCATTTCATCATCTTCTCCTTGGCCAGTAATTCCCCACAATTCCAGCAGACTCCATAGATACAGATATGGTCCACACCAGTTAGAAGAACAGGTGAGTGAGCTGCCTCCCAAATGAGCTGCTCCAATCACCAGATTCTCTATTATCAGGATGCATCCTATGGCCCACCTCCTCCCATCTCAGCACCAGCATCACTGCTGAGCTCTGCCCCCAACTCCAGCAGACACTTACTGCTCTGTTATAGTCCTCACTAGTTTAGGAATAAGTGAGTGATCCACCTGCCAGCTGGACTGCCACTACCACCCCTGGATTTTGCTCCCTCAAGAACCACACTACTGCCCAACCCTTCCCACCTCATCATCCTCCCCACAACTAGCACTTTCGCACAACTCCAGCAGACTCCTTAAGCTCAGGAACAGTCTACACAAGTCTGAAGAGCTTTTCCAGAAGCCAGGTTGGTCATAGGCACTACAGAAGATATTGTGCCAGCACTGCCTGGATGCCGAGACTGGCGGGGGTACTGGGATTGAGACACGGAGGCTTCTTCTCAGGTAACAGAACAACAACCTTTATTTTTCCCCAAGCTAAAGTCTTTTATACCTTTATTACTTCTGTGGAAAACCACCAGCCAGAAAGAACACAAACATCCTTGTCAATTACAGACCACAAGGAAGTTACCCTGTCAGTCATGGGGAGTGAGGGCATCTAGATCACAACAAGAAGAAAACTCAAGCCAGGCCAGATCTAGAAACCCAAGAAGACTTTGGCTTTACTGAAGGCCAGACCAGATCAAGGAACCCAAGGTCCCCAAAACCCCACCAGAGATACCCTACTGGACCTGAAGACCCATCACTCACAAGAAACCTTGGCCACTTGGACCAGAAAACCATAGAGAAAACAGAAACCAAGAGAAAAAATACCCATTCAACAAAAACAAACACAGGAATAAACATAATAAAATTATAATCCTCCCAAATCCAAATGTCTAAATGCCAGTGTAAGAACACAATCAATAACAGAAAGAACAATTATGTCACCACCAGAATCCAGCTAAACTATGACAGTAAGACCTGAACATTCCAGTGTAGCTGAAGCACAAGAAAAAGAACTTAAAAATAACTATGAAGAGGATAGAGACCCTTAAAGAGGAAAAGAAAAACACCCTTGATGAAATGAAGAAAAAGACAAACAAAAAATGGAGGGAATCAATAAATCCCTTAAAGAATGACAACAAAGTGAAGAAAAAACAAACAGGTGAATGAAACAGTTCAAGACTTGAAAATAGAAATAGAAGGAATAAAGAAAACACAAACTAAGGGAATTCTGGAAATGGAAAATCTGGGTTAGCAAACAGGAATTGCAGATACCAGCATCACCAACAGAATATAAGAGATGGAAGAGAGAATTTCAGGCATTGAGGATACCATAGAAGAAATAGATTCATCATTCAAAGAAAATGTTAAATTCATTAAATTCCTAAAATAAAACATCCAGGAAGTCTGGGTCATCATGAAAAGACCAAAGCTAAGTAAGAACAATAGGGTTAAAAAAAAAAGAATAACTCCAATTCAAAGGCATAGAAAACTTATTCAATAAAATCATAGTAGAAACAGAAACTTTGTCTCAAAACAAACAAAACAAAACAAAAAGAGTGTAATTTCTTCTTAGCATCTCATGGATCTTTCTCCAAAATTGAATGCTTACTTGGTCAAAAAGCACCCTGTATCTTACCAGATCACTAGGGATTAAAGCTGTAGTTTAACAACACAAACTACAGAAAGACAACAAATGCAGGGAAATTGAACAACTCTCAGTTTAATTACCACTAGGCCAAGGAAGAAATAAAGAAATCAAAGACTTCCAAGAATTAAATGAAAAGGAATGCATGATATCCTATAACTTATGGGACACAATGAAAGTGCTACTGAGATGAAAGGTCATAGCACTAAGTGCCTGCATAAAGAATTTGACGAAATATCACACTAGTGACTTAACAGCACACCTGAAAGCTCTAGAACAAAAAGAAGCAGACTCACCCAGGAGGAGTAGAAGCCAAAAATAATCAAACTGAGGGCTGAAATCAATAAAATAGAAACAGAGAACAATACAAAGAATCAACAAAATATAGAGTTGGTTCTTTGAGAAAACCAACAAGATAGACAAACACTTATCCAAACTAACCAAAAGGCAGAGAGATAATATCCAAAGTAAAAAGATCAGAAATGAAATGGGGGGACATAATAGACATTGAGGAAATCCAGAGAATCGTTAGGTCATACTTCAAAAACCTGTATTCCACAAAATTGGAAAACCTAAAAGAAATAGAAAATTTTCTTGATATATACCACATACTAAAATTAAATCAAGATCAGACAAACAATTTAATTAGACCTATAACCCTTAGGGAAATAGAAATGGTCATTAAAAGTATCCCCACCCCCAAAAAAAGCCCAGGTAAATATGGTTTCAATGCAGAATTCTATCAAAATTTCAAAGAAAGGTTAATACCAATACTCCTCAAACTGTTCCACACAATAGAAACAGAAGGAATATATTCAGATTCAATTTATGATGCCACAGTCACCTTGATATCCAAACTACACAAAGACTAAATAAAGATAACACAGACCAATTTCCTTCATGAATATTGATGCAAAAATGCTGAATAAATTACTGGCAAACAGAATCCAAGAACACATCAAAAAGATCACCCACCCTGATCAAGTGAGCTTCATCCCAGAGAAGCAGGGATGGCTCAACAAATGAAAAGGTGTCAATGTAATCCACCATATAAGTTGACTAAAAAAAAAATACATGATCATCTCATTAGATGATGAAAAAGCCTTTGACAAAATCCAACACTGCTTCATGATAAAAGTCTTGGAGAGATCAGGGATACAAGAAACATACCTAAAATAAATCAAAACAATATATAATAATAATATAATATAAGCAATATACAGCAAGCTGACAGCCAACATCAAATTAAATGGAGAGAAACTCAAAGCAATTCCACTAAAATCAGAAACAAGACAAGGCTGTCCATTCTCCATATCTACTCAATATAGTAATGGAAGTTCTATCTAGAGTTATTAAGACAACAAAAGAAGATCAAAGGGATACAAATAAGAATGGAAGAATACAAAGTATTTGTATTTGCAAATGACATAGTAATATATATGAAATATTACCAGGGAACTCCTACAGCTGATAAACACCTTTAGCAAAGTAGCTGGATATAAGATTAACAAAAAAAATCAGTAGCTCTCTTATATACAAATGATAAAAGGGCTGAGGAAGAAATCAGTGAAATGGTACCCTTCACTATTGCCACAATGTAAAATAGTTTTGGGTAACTTTAACCAAACAAGTCAAAGGCCTTCTAGTCTTTGAAGAAAGAAATTAGAAAAGACATAAGCAGATGGAAAGATCACCCACACTCATGTATTGGTAGAATTAATGTAGTATACATAGTAATCTTACCAAAAGCAATATACAGATTCAGTACAATCTGCATCAAAATCCCAATACATAGAGCTCAAAAGAACAATACTCAACTTCATATGGAAAAACAAACAGCCCAGGATAGCTAAAACAATCATGTACAATTAAGGAAATTTCTTTTTTATTTGTTTTTGTTTTTTAAAGACAGGGTTTCTCTGTGTAACAGTGTAGACCAGGTTGGCCTTGAGCTCACAGAGTTCGCCTGTCTTTGCTTCCCGAGTGCTGGGATTAAAAGTGTGTACCACCACTGCCTGGCAATAAAGGAACTTCTGCAGGTATTGCCATCCCTGACTACAAGCTCTACTATAGAGTTATAGTAATGAAAACAGCTTGGTATTAGCATAAAACAGACACAGGGATTAATGGAATCAAATTAAAGACCCTGACATAAATTCACACACCCATGAACACATGATTTCTGACAAAGAAGCCAAAAATATACAATGGAAAAAAGAAGGCATCTTTAAAAACTGGTGCTGGCATAACTGGATGCTGGCATGTAGAAGAATACAAATTGATCCATATCTATCACCCTGCATAAAACTAAGTACAAGTGGATCAAAGACCTCAACATAAATCTGGTAGAAGAGAAATTTGGAAATAGCCTTGAACTTACTGGCACAGGAGAAAATGTCCTGAATAGAACATTTGTAGCACAGACACTAAGATCAATAATTAATAACTGGGACCTCATGAGACTGAAAAGCTACTGTAAGTCAAGGGACACTGTCAATAAGACAAATCACCAGCCTAAAGAGTAGGGAAAGATATTCACTAACCCTACATCGAACAGGCAACTGATCTCCAAAATATATAAAGAACTCAAGAAACTAGACATCAAAAAACTAAATAATATAATTAAAAATTGGGGTATAGATCTAAACAGAATTCTCAACGGAAGCATCTCAAATGGTAGAGAAACACTTAACAAATTGTTCAACATCCTTAGTCATCAGGGAAATGAAAATCAAAATGACTTTGAGATTCCATCTCACACCTGTCAGAATGATCAAAATCAAAACACCAATGACAGCTTATTCTGAAGAGGATGTGGAGCAAGGGAAACACTCTTCCATTGCTGGTGTGAGTGTAAATTTATACAGCATGTTTGGAAATCAGTATGACAATTTCTCAGAACATTGGGAATCAGTCTACCTTAGGACCTAGCAATACCACTCTTGAACATAAACCCAAAGGATGCTCACCCATACTACAAGGACACTTGTTCAACTATGTTCAAATTCATAGCAGCTTTTTGGTAATATCCAGATCTCCCTGGGAAGGAGAAATAGAAGAGATCTCCTGGGTGGACTGGAAGTGGGTGGGGGATAGGTACATGAGAAAAATTAGGTTGGGATTGGATAGAGGGGGGGAGTAAGTGAAAGGGATGACTGGATGGGGGAACAAGATATTTCATTCTTAGGTAGAAACCTAATATAAGGGGAAGTCCCAGGAATCTACAAGGATGACCAAAGTTAAGCCTCCCAAGCAATAGTGAATACATAGCCTGAACTGGCATATCCTGTGTTCTAGTGAAAGGATTGGGACACTACACTACAGCCAAATATTAGGCTAAGCATAAGGGATCCTGCTAAAGAGAGGGAGAAAGGATTGTAGGAGCCAGACAGGTCAAGGACATCACAAGAAAACCCAAAGAAACAACTAACCTGGGCTCCTAGGGGCTCACAGAGACTGAATCAACAGCCAAGGAGCCTGCGTGGAACTGACCTAGGCCATCTACATATTATGAGAGTTGTGTAGCTTAGTCTACTTGTGGGACTCCTAGAGGGATCGGGGGCTGTCCCCATGGCTATGGCTGGCTCTTAGGAACCTGTTCTTCATACTGGGTTGCCTTGTCCAGCCTTAATACAAGTGTAGGAGCTTAGTCTTACCTCAACTTGTTATGCCATGTTTTGTTGGCTCCCATGGGAAGCTTGCCCCTTTCTGAATAGAGAAGGAGAGGATGGGGGCAGGAAACAGGAATGGAGGGAGGTAATGGGAGGAAAGGAGGGAGGGGAAAGTGTGGTTGGGATATAAAATAAATAAATAAATTACCTTAAAAAGGGAACAGGAAAAAATAGTTTGGTTATACCCAAACCACTCAATAAAATCTTGGAAGGCAAAAAATATATAAATATATTTTAAGTAACTATAATCCACCAGAAGATGCATAAAAGGTCCCTGATAGAATTCAATACCCCTTCATGATAAAAGTCCTGGAGACATTAGGAATACAAGGAACATACCTCAACATAATAAAGGTAATTTATAGCAAACCTATAGCCAACATCAAATTAAATGGAAAGAAACTTGAAGTATTTTCACTAAAATCAAGAACAAGACAAGGTTGTCCACTCTCTCTGTATCTATTCAATACGGTACTTGAAGTTCAAGCTAGAGCAATAAGACAACTGAATGTTGATTGGGGTTTCTATCCCACCAGGTCCCAAAGCTGTTTAGTCCCAAATAAACACACAGAGGCCTACAATAATTATAAACTGATTGGCCTATTAGTTCAGGCTTCTTCTTATTAACTCCTTCTTACAACTTAAATTGGCCCATTATCCTTGTCTATGTCAGCCACATGGCTTGGTTCCTTTTTTGGTGAGGCAGTCACATCTTGTTTGCTTTGTGTCTGGCTTCCTCTCTGTCTGGATGATAACTGCAGACTGAAACTTCCCTCTTCCCAGAATTCTCGTTGCCCCACCTCTACTTCCTGCCTGGTCACTGGCCAATCAGCATTTATTTAAAATACAAGTGACATAGTACAGGCCATTGTCCCATAGCCACTGAAGAAGATCAAGAGGATACAAATTGGAAAGGAAGAAGTCAAACTTTCACTATTTGCAGATTATATGATAGTATACATAAGTGACCCCCAAAATGCCTCTAGGTAATTCCTACAGCTAATAAACACTTTTAGCAAAGTGGCTAAATATAAGACTTAAAAAAAAATCAGTAGCCTTCCTATATACAAATGACAAACAGACTGAGAAAGAAATTGGGGAAATCACTCTTCACAATAGCCTCAAATAATATAGAACATTGTGGGGTAACTCTAACCAAGCAAGTGAAAGACCTGCATTATAAAAATAAGTCTATTGGGATTGGAGAGATGGCTCAGTGGTTAATAGCACTGACTGCTCTTCCAGAGGACTCTGGTTCAATTCCCAGCCCTCACATGGCAGTTTACAATTCTGGTTCCAGGGGACCTAACACCTTCATACAAATGCACATAAAATTAAGTAATAATTATTGAAAACAAAAAAATAAAAAACCTTCAATTCTCAGTCCTGCTTCCCGGTACCTGGACTGAAGATGTTGCCCCCACCCTGACCTGCCAAGCCCTCCCAACTCCAAAAACCCTCGGGTCTTCTTTGATTTGAACATGGACAGGGAGCAAGTTGGATGAATTGTTTTAGAATTGTTGGCAGATGTCAAATTTTCTTGCATTGTGTACAGGAGAAAAAGGCACTGGATCCACAACTGAGAAACCTTTGCACATTTTAAAGGATGCCATTTCCATCAAGTTACTAAGAGACTTATGATTCAAGGCAGAAACTTCTCAAGTCAGAATGGGATAGGTGAAGAAATTACTTATGGAGAAAAATTTGAAAATGAAAAATCTTTACAAGCATAGTCAAGAGGGTTTGCTGAGCATGACAAATGCAGGCCCCCAATACAATTGGGTCTCAGTTCAGTATCACAACATTTCCGACTCCATAATGATGGGAAATGTAGTATTTGGTCAAGTAATTGAAGGAGTAGGTGTGGCAAGGATGCTTGATAATGTAGAAGTAAGGGGCAAAAAACAACAACAACAACAAAAAAAAAACCCTGCCAAACTCTGTGTTGTTATAGAATGCAGAGACCTAAAAAGAAAAGGTGATGGGGGAATATTCCCCAAAGATGGCTCTGGTGACGGCTGTTCTGATTTCACCAAGGATATAGGTATAGATTTAAAAGATGTAGGTAAGAATTTGTTAATAGCTAAAGACTTAAGAAATGGAAATAATTTTTTCAAATCTCAAAACTGGAAGATAGCTTCTAAAACATGTAAAATTTTTAGGGTGTGTGGGTAATTCAAAGGCTTTTATTGAGACAGCAGATACATCCAGACTGCAACCTATATCTTTAAGCTGTTTACCGAGTATTGGTGCTTGTAAATTGAAGATGTCAAGTTGGCAGGGAGCAACTGGCAGTTGTTTGGAGGCTTTTGAAATGGGCCCATCAAATACCAAAGCACTATATATAAAATGCAAGGATGGCAAGGATTAAAAGAATATGATCCAGCATTGGCCAATCTTTTTTTTTCTTTTTTAAACTGATTTTTATTGAGCTCTACATTTTTCTCTGCTCCCCTCCCTGCCTCTATCTTCCCCCATTCAACCATCCCCCAAGGTCCCCATGCTCCCAATTTATTCAGGAGATCTTGCCTTTTTCTACTTTCTACTTCCTATGTAGTTTAGTTCTATGTACGTCTCTCTTAGTGTTCACATTGTTGTCTAAGTTCTCTGGGATTGTGGTTTTGTAGGCTGGTTTCCTTTGCTTTATGTTTAAAAATCACTTATGAGTGAGTACATATGATATTTGTCTTTCTGTGTCTGGGTTACCTCACTCAAAATAATGTTTTCTAGCTCCATCCATTTCCATGCAAAATTCAAGATGTCATTATTTTTTCTGTTGTGTAGTACTCCATTGTATAAATTACCACATTTTCCTTATCCATTCTTTGGTCGAGGGGCATTTATAGTCAAAACAATCCTGTGCAATAAAAGAACTTCTGGAGGCATCACAATCCCTGAATTCAAACTCTACTACAGAGCTACAGTACTGAAAACAGCCTGGCATTGGCATAAGAACAGATAGGAGGACCAATGGAACTGAATTGAAGACCTGGATATTAATCCACACTCCTCCGAACACCTGATTTTTGACAATGAAGCAAAAAATATCAAATGAAAAAAAGAAAGCATATTTAACAAATGGTGCTGTCATTGGTCAATCGTAGGGAGACACAGGAGGTAGTCCCAGGAGATAGAGCTGCTATCCAGGGAGAAAATTGCTTAAAGTCAAACAAATGATAAAGGCACAGAAAGGTAAAGAGAAGGAAATACATGCAAAAATGTTTGCTTAATGTCTTAAGTTTTGCTTAACTATTACACATCAATTATATAACAGATAATGTAAATTACTATAATACACATGATCCCTGATGGGTTTGCCTTGATTCATTGTCACTATTGTTTACGTACGAGTACTGACATATAAGTTCGTTCTTAATAAAGTACTATGTAATACAAAAAGAAAATCTTCTGGTCTTTGAAGACAGATAGATCTTCCATGCCCTTGGATCAACAGGATTAACATAGTAAAAAATGACCATTTTACCAAAAGCAATTTACAGACTCAGTACAATACCCAGAAAATTCCAACACAATTCTTTCCAGACCTTGAAAGAACAGTACTCGGCATCATACAGAGATGTTATTTCTCTATATATGGCATACACTCAATAATATATACATTTCTTTAAGCTAACTATTTTAAAGAGTAAATAAGCAACAGAAAAACCTAAAGTAGTTACACCGCATGGTTTATGTGATTTGGGCACTACCTGGTCCTTTATTTCTTTTATTAAATTTTTTCATTTATTTTATACACCAACCATAGTTTCCCCTCCCTCCTCTCTTCATATTCCCTCCCCCCCACCTCCTGTCTACTGCCCCTATACTTTCCTCCTCCTTCAGAAAGGGGCAGGCCTCCCATGGGAGTCAACAAAGCATGACAAATCAAGTTGATGCAGGACCAATTACCCACCCCCCACCCCCAGCATCATGGCTGAGTGAGGCATCCCAGCACTGGCAATAATACCTGGCCCTTCCTGTGGATCCCTGTTTCCCTCTAGATCCATTTGCCTTCCCCCTGAAGTGCTTCCTTAGCCATTCTGGGTTGACAGAGTTGCTTCCCTTCGCCAGTTAAAGATCTTGCCAAGCAGTCCACTTGTTCACCACGTCCCCACTGACAAACAGCCCATCACCATCCTCACCTCTATTTCTCTGGACTTACCATGATTCCCTGCCCCCTCCCCCAGGTACTTTTGTTTTGTTTTTTACATCGAGTTATCATGTGCTTCAGTCAGCTTTCCTTAGTGTTCCCTGTGCTTAAAGTTCATGGAACTTAAATCTATGACTTTGTAATTCATCAGACATGGATCTTAAAAAGTATTTTTATTCAGGTATCTCCCCTTGAAAGAGATGCTAATTGTCTGTGTCTTAAAGCTCACTGGTATTTTAATTGTTGATTTTGTCTCCCCCTCCCCATATATTTCATTTTGTAGTTTCTATTGCCGGGTCTTTGGGTTCATGAATCCTTTGTTATGTCTGAGCTTACCCAGTACAGTTTTTATTTTCCATATTATAATTTTCATCAATATACCAGTAAGTTTATTCAGGTTGGCTTTAAATCTTCCACATCTCTACCTCTTTGAAGATACATTTGTGGTTGTAGTTAGTAGTTGCTTTATTTTCTTCTTCTTTTTTGTTTGTTTGTTTTTGAGACAGGGTGTCTCTGTGTTGCTTTAGAGCCTGTTCTGGAACTTGCTCTGTCGACCAGGCTGGCCTGGAACTCACAGAGATCTTTGTGTGTTTGCCTCCTGAGTGCCGGGATTAAAGGCGTACACCACCACTGCCTGGCTTCCCTTTCTTCTAAAATACATATTTCTGCTTTCTTTCTACCTGAGCTAGAGTCACATCAGTATCAGTGAATTCCCCCCTCAATCTGGTTGTATTTCAACTGTGTCTTTGTACATGTGAAAGCTTTTCTGTGGATGTCAGATATTTCAACTTTTATCTTATTGGATATAGGATTTTTTTTTATTTCTAAAAATACTTTTGAGCTTTTCTCATTCTTTACTGTCATGTTCTCTAGGTACTTGGAAGAGATCAATTCCTCAGATTGTTAGGTGGCACCAGAACCACATTGAGCCTATGGGGAATTTATTCTCCACTCCTGAAACAGGAGTATTTGGGATGTTCTACCCAACATACCTGCTCGTTTAGTAAAGTGCTGGCTGCAGGGAACAGCTGTTGCCCTCAGTTCAGTTTAGTCTACTTAGACTGTTGGTAGGGGTTGCAAGTTTGCTGTTTGAGCACTTAGCCCCCAGCAGGTGGCACTGTAGGGGGAGTGTGTGGAGCATCCCAGGCCTGTAGCATGAGGGCAGGGCCTTTGAAGGCTGTTACACTTACCACTCACTGAATCTGATCTGTAAGCTTTGCATCCTGTCCATTGCCACATGAGGAGTCTCCACCATGTGCCGCGGTCACCATTAACAGCACCGTGATGGCATTGGTGACACTTTTCCTGGGCAGGGAACCCATGTCAGACCAAATTGTGGGTGAGGACTTTACACAACAGGGGTGATTCTTAAGCACTTGCACCACTAAAAGCCCACTCTCTCATGGGTGAAGACTCATGGAATCTGCATCTATCTGAATCTCCGGAGGAGGTGGATGACTCCAAAGCAACATTGTTCTCCAGACCCAACAGAGCTGATGCACATAGGACCTCACAGAGACTGTGACATCACTAAAGAGATCTGCAGGAGCTCAAGCCAGATAAAATCTCAGCATGGAGGAGGGGAACTGGTCACAAAGCCCTACACCTAGCCAAGTAGCTGTTTGTGATTGATAGCTGCTTTCTCAATGGAGTGACACTGGGTATGGCAAATACACCCCAGAACAGGCCACATGCCCAGTGGTTTCCAGTATAAATAGGACTCCATGGTTTTGTTTTAAAGGACTGTTTTGTTTGTTTTAAGCAAGAGAAAGAACATGATGTTGAGTTGGGAGGAGTTGGGGAAATGGGAAAGTATGATAAAAATAAATGTAAAATTTAGGGCTGGAGAGATGGCTCAGTCATTAAAGGCTAGGCTCACAACCAAAACATAAATGTAAAATTAAAAAAAAGGAAAGATTAAAGGTAAAATATCTATGTTGAGGCAGGGCTGAGGGGATGGCTCTTGCAGAGGACCTGACTTCAGTCCCCAGACCCCAAATGGTGGCTCACAACTGCTTGTTATTCCAGTTCCAAGGGATCTGACACCATCTTATGACCTCCGTGGGCAAATCCACCGACTCACATGCAGTAAAATACCCATACACATAAAATTAAAACAAACAGAACCTGAAATAATAATAAGATATATCTGTTGTTCTAGATAGTGCTCTTATCCAGAGGACCCGGGTTCAGATTGCAGTACCTACTGACAGCCATCTGTAACTGTGAGGCCACCCTGGGCTATTTAGCCAATGTTTATTTAGCCCATGGTACATAGGAACACACACACACACGTTCTCCACATAGTCTGTACATTTATATATTTACTTCACCATTATAGTGATTCCATATCATAAGTATTGTTGCCATCCACATTGTACACAAGAAACTAAAGGCCCAGAGAGACTGAATAAGTAGCTCCCAAATCACAGAGCAACTAAGATGTTACCCATGATTAAGTCATGCCTCCTAGTCATCCTGATCATTGTGAGGTCAGGAGGCAACCTGGGCCTTCACTATGTAACCATATGAAGCAGGCAGTAGATACAGGAAACTGAGAAACACCCAAGATGGCACATTCACGGCTCATGTCCTAGACTCTGGAAACTACTCGCTCTCCTCTCTATGATTTAGAAAAAGAACAGAAAGTCAAGGCAGGCCAGATACTGGTTCTCAGACTTTATTAATGGGAAGGGTTATATGAAAGAGAGAGATATGAGTGTGTGAGGGGAAAGGTGAGAACGTTAGTTTGTTTGCAGTCATTATTTACTGCAGTGAACCAGTACAATTCTGTGATTGGAAATATTGGCACAGCATGAAAAGAACAGAAAAGCTTCTCGCCACGGACTCTGTCGTCATCTAGTGGTCGAAGATGTGAATGACACTTCACACAGAATGTGCCTGGGAGGTCCAGCAGTGAACAGTAAGGACCATGACTAGAAGAGGAGAAGAGCCAGGGCTGTGAGAACAAGACACCCAGTCACTGTGAGGAGCTGCTCTGATGCGTTTCCTGGCAATTGTTGTCACGTTATCCACAGTGGGCGCTATGATGCATAAAACTGATGTCACAAAGCTCCTGAAAACCAGTGCTGGATCCATGAATTCATGTGTTCCGGGTTGAGACCAAGTCTCCACCCATCTAGCCATAGTCTTGAGGAGATAGGAACCACAGGAAGGGCCTTGGCCCTGTGCTTCCTGCTTCCTATTCTGGAGGGCTTCCTGGCAAGAGATGGGCACCCCTAGGAGTCAGAGAACCTGACAGGACCTGCTCTGTAGGGACCATCTCCTTTCCTTGGCCAGAAGGGACTGGCAATACACCCTGCTGCTCTCCCCTCTGTTCAGCATTCCTGGGGCCCTTCTCAGCCTGAATAACCCCTCATTCTTACCTTCCAGGTTTAAGGTCTGAGGATTCTGCCTCCTCCCCAAGCTGAAGCCATCCATCTACTACTGCAGTCAGCTTCAGTGCCCTTCACGTCACGACCAAATCAACTCGCTCTGTCTCCATGGTCCCAGGTAGGCTGAATTGCCCATTCTTGCATAAAGGGCATTATTGTTGGTCAGGCCTGAAACATGAGCAAGAAAGAAACTTCCAGATGGCTAGACTCACACTGACTGGTGTACTGTTTCATCATCTCTTTCCACTCAGCATGATTCTGGGTAGCCTGTGCTGGTTGTCACTGGCTGCTTTCTTCTCTGAGAGCTGGTGCACTGCCCCAAATGAGCTGAGGAATAACCAAGATCTGAATCAGATGTCCAGACACCAGCCTGTCTCCATTGTGCCGAAGGAAAAAGAATAAAAAGACCTAGGATTTGGAATGTGATGGCAGTTGCCAGTGAAGCTGTTAGGCATAAGGTGAGCTCTAGCAGAGAACAACAGACCACAAAAGACAGGCCATAGAACAATGGGTAGGCAGGGTAAGGTCCTGAGATGACATAAAGATAATGGTGTTGGCCTCCCTGAGATCAAGAGAGAAGGAGATGGCAGTGGGAGACTCTGGATGGCCCAGCTCAGGACCTTCCAAACAGGAAGTGACCAACAATGGGGGACGGTGGTCCATATTAGCTGGATCAGATTAAAACAGCCTCAAGACTTCCTCTGCAAGGTGGCATGTAGAGAGCTCTAACCCTTTCCCCAGTAAACTTTCAAGTTAGCTTTGTCTTTTCTTTCTTTTTTTCTTTCTTCCTTCCTTTTTTTCTTTTTCTTTCCTTCTTTCTTTCTTTCTATCTTCCTTCCTTCCTTTCTTCCTTCCTTCCTTCTTTCCTTCATCCCTTCCTTCCTTCATTCTTGTTTATCTGAGTTTTTCTGTGTATCCCTGGCTGATCTGGAACTTTCTCTATAAACCAGATTGGCTAAGAACTCAGAGATTCATCTCCCTCTGCCTCCAGAGTTCTGGGATTAAAGGAATGCACCACCATGCCTAACAAACTTCAGCTGTTTCTTAAACTTCTTTACATATTCTTGCATCTTATACACCTACTTACTTATAACAGATTGAATTATAGGTAACCTGGGCTTCTGAGGAAGCACAGCCTTTTCCTAAAAGTATCCATTCTAGGGAGAGCACAAAGGAGAGATGGACAGTGAGAAGAGAAATTTAGGGCCTGTGCCTACCAGGATCTAGGTTGCTGCATGTCGAATTGGCTATATTACTTGCCTCTTTGATTGCTCTGCTTACACTCTTGAGTACTTGACCAACTACTGCATCCTATTGGAATTCTTCCCTTTCGAAAAGAAGAAGGATCAAATGAAGAAATGAATGAAGGAAAGACAGACAAAAAGAAGAAAGGAAGAAAGAGTGCTGCTAAGGTCAAGACCAGAGAAAAACAGAGATCCTCTCTACTTCATAAGAAAAACCAGTGAGGTAACTGGAAGTAGGGTCAGGAGACAGGAATTAAATAGGGTAGTATCACCTGATTTCTTAGCACTGATACCTGAATTAGATAGGGTAGTATCACCTGATTTCTTAGCACTGATACCTGAACCTCCTTTCAGGCAAATCAAATTAGCATTTGAGCATAAGATTCAAAATTCACTCACTCTCTCTCCCTCTCTCTGTGTGTTTGTGTGTGTGGGTGGGGGGGTATTGTGAGGTTGTAGTGGTGTGTGTGGTATATAAGCTCCTAGTATGATTTCCTGATGTGTCCAGGAAGGAGAACCTCCACACCAGATGATCAAATGTGTGTGTGTACGTGTGTCTGTGCACAGTCACGCGTGTCTCTGCACATTTGAGGTTGATGCCTATATACAGGTTTGAGTGTGTTTTCTCGTGTCTTGTCCACTTTTTTTCTGAGACAGAGTCTTTCATTGGCCTGAAGCTCACAAAATAGGGTAAGCTGTCTGACCAGTAAACCCCAGGAACATTATGTATCCACAGTTTTGTGCTGGGATTCCACAACTGGAGTTTTATGTAGATTCTGGGGATTGCAAATCAAGCACCTTGTTAATTGAGCTTTCCCCTCAAATCCTAGGATGAAGTTTTAATTGGGATACAAAATAATCAGTTAGAAATGTGGTTTTTAAAAAGTGGATTTATTTTTTTTTAAAAAAGGCGGGGGGGTGTATTCTGAAAACATTGACTTTGATCCTGAGTTCTAAGTGTTTTCCAAATCAGCTAGGGCTCCAAAAGACCAAGGTATTATTCCACCAAAACCCAAGTTGGTGAGCCAAAGAGTTTAAAACTTACAGCTAACGGATGAGGAGTTACTTACAGGAGCAAAGCAGCGACACCACAGAAAGTCTGACTGCAGCAAGGAAAGATTCCTTCTCTGTAGCCAGATAGATGGAAGTGCCTGCCCGTCAGTCGACCGTTCACACTCTCAGTACTCCAGTGTCTCCAGAGGCTACAGAAACACAAGTAACTGGGTCAGAATCACACACAGATGACAAGGAAATACTTCGAGGAGAGGCTGGAATCTCAGGTGAGAGTCTAATAACTCCCACTCCAGGTTAAATGCCCTTGTATAAAGAACCATCAGCAGGCCGGTGGTGGTAGGGTGTGTAACAAGGAAGCTCAGTAAGTCGTGGAAAGCAAGCCTGTAAGCAGCATTCCTGCCATGGCCTCTGTATACTGGTATATTTGTGTTAAAATGAATAAAGCTTGCCTGAAAATAAGCGGGCAAAGCAGCCACACTCCTCAGCTATACAGGACCGCGGGGGGGGGGGGGAGCAAAACTTTAATCCCAGTGCTCAGGAGGCAGAGGCAGGCAAGTCTCTGTGAGTTCAAGGCTATTCTGGGCTATACAAGATTGATCCAGAAACAGATATCAGTGTTTGGGAATCACACATGTTTAATCCCAGTACTGGAGAAGGGGAGACAGGAGCAATATGAAGAGCAGAGAGAGGAATATAAAGGGGGAGAGACAGGAACTCAGGAGTGTGGAGTCTGATAATTTGTGGAGACAGGATCATCAGCTTGAGTCTGAAGACTTGGTAGAGGTCAAAGGTCTCTCTAGTGGTTGGCTGCTTTGTATTTCTGATCTTCAGCTTGGACCCCAATACCTGCCTCTGGGTTTTTATGATTCTGCTACACCTCTGGTTTGATTTCTGCTTCGAGATTCCTTCCTTGATTTCCTTACACAGTGGACTACAACTGTAAACTTAAATAAAGCATTTCAACTTGCTTTTGACCACAGTGATTACAATTTAAAATTAAGACAGCATATTCCCAAGTGGGGGATAAACCAGACACCTTAAACCTCACATTTGAGCCGTGCATAATCTTCAGCGTGACACAAACCCTGCATTCAGAGCCCCTAACCACCATAAGGCCACTTGCTTTTAAGAATTTTTTTTTAATTTTAGGCATTTATATATTATGGTAATGTTGCAAAAATAAGACAGAATATTCCCAAATGCCCTGAACCTGGTTGATTCTTTTGTTACGATTTTGAGTGGATGTGTCACAATTGTTGAGCCAATCAAGGCATTCCTAATTACTAAATCCATGGTTTATTCAGATATCCTTATCTTTTACCATTACTCTTTACCATTGTCCATTACAATATCCCACAAAGACACTAATTCATACAGCAGTGGTTCCCATGGCTTTTTGTAAGACATATATATATATATATATATATATATATATATATATATATATATATTGTGTTGAGGAATCATTTATACTTCTAGGGTAAAATGAAACGTTAGTGTGTTGCATCCTTCCCTACTGTCTTTATCTCAATGGAGTCACCTTTGGGAAGAGCATGTGTACATTTGATCATGATGAGGCTTCCATGAGAAGTTCTTTTCTGAAGTACATCACCTCCATCAAGGTTGCAGAGAACATCAAGTTCTTCATGTTGTATATTGTTCATTTTATAAAAGCTCCCTCCAGAAATGGAAGCCTCACAGACATGGTGGCTGTCCTTGTGTTAATGTCGACCTACCACAGTGTCAACTGAGAGGGAAGCCTCTAATGAGAAACTGCCTACATCAGATGAAGAGGTTGGTCTTTGGACACATGTGTGTGTGGTTTCCCTGATTATTAATTCACAAAAGAGGTCCCGGTCCGCTGTAGGCAATACCATTCCTAGGGAGGAGGCTCTAGGTTAGATAAAAGTACCAGCGAAGCACGAGCCTATGGGCAAGCCAGAGAAGGGACTAGCTAATGTAAGACTTTAAGACAATCCTGAAGCCATTTCTGACTATTCTAAATCCTCTCAGCCTCCGTGCCATAGTGCTTCCCCTCCTCCCCTGGGAACTAAGGACCTTATAGCTACACACGCAGGTAATCAGTTCCTGAACAATTACCCGTATACGTACGTTTTGATTCAGTCCCCTGGGAAACGGGGTCAAAATGACCTCTGACCTCATCTGATCTGGCAACAGCTCTCTAGTCAATTATTGGTAATAGCCCTTCTGAATGAGCCATTCACAACCCCCCTTGATTCTGTGGCCTTCTCCTTTAAAAGTAGCCTGTGCACACTATTCGAGGTCTCTCGGCTTCCTGAATGCTGAGGGACCCTGTCATGACAGAATTAATAAAATCCTCATGCCTTTGCTTCAGCTATGGTGTGAGAGGTGGTCTCTGGCGGTGACTCCTCCTCGGTGTTTGGACGCTGGAGTCCACTCTTCCTTCCAGGCTTCCTTCCTCCAGGTTCTTGCCTTGAGTTCCTGCCCCGATTTCCCCAGTGATGAACTGTGACTTGGAAGCCTGTGCCAAATAAACCCTTTCTTATCTAAGCTGATTTTGTGTTGGAGTGTTTTAGAACAATGCCAGAAACTGCTACTGTGGCCCACTCTGTTGGCAGACACAGGCAAAGGAAGGCACATTCCAGACTAGTCTGGGCGATATAACGAAACACTGAATCAAAAACTAAAACCCAAACCGTGGTGATAACCACAAAATGAAAGTGTAAATCCACTCTTAGGAATACAGGTCGCTGACCAACATTATTCTGCTGTGTCATGTTATGCCAATGCCTGTCTCTGATGTTCATTCTCTCCTCTCAGAGCCATCGAAGTCCTCCCGTCTCTTGGGCTTTCTCTAATACTACTGCAGGTATGAAGTGAATTGATCTACCATGACTTCCTTTAAAGGAACCATGGAATTGATTTTTCATGTGTGTCGAGTGAGAGAGGAGGAAAGCCTCATTTGTATACATGGATAGCCGGCAATCCCAAGACCACATACTGAAAAGATGGCAATCCCTTCCATACACTTGAGGTGTTCGCATATCAAGCATGACATGTTTTATTCAAAAACCTGTGACTTTCTAATCAGTGACCTGGAGACTAGAAGGAAGTGATGTTCTGTTCGACCAGTATGCTAGAATTAAGCAAACCAGTTGAAAACAACAGATATAATTTAATAATTGAAAACGGGGAAACTCACACGACTGGGGAAAAGTTTCCCATGTCCAAAACAGGTCTGGAGAACACCATGCAAAGAGAGCCAAAGAGAGCAAACTCACCCAGATTCCCAGGTTTTCTTCCCTGGCCCCAAGCAGCCACACCCTAGATAAAAGTGATTGGCTGAGCTTCCCCATCAAGATAGCAACTTCCTCTAAAGGGTGATGACAGAAAAAGTTAAATCAGTCTCTTATCCATTGAAAACATTCTTCATGCCTGAAGGTGACATAGATATTTTAGGAAAGAAAGAAAAGTAAGAGTCCCGAGAAAAAGCAGAAATACACAAATATAAACAATCAGAAATTCTTCAGGCTGAAGGAAAAGAATACCAGAAACAACAACATCCTTTTGTGCAAATAAAGACCATCAGAAGGCTTGAATGTCATCTTAATACCAATTCCCTATTTCCACTTTTTTTCCTTTAAAATACACACAGGGCCTGGCAGGATGGCCCAGTGCCTACAGATGCTTGTGTAGAGAACAGTGGCCTGAGCTTGCCTCCCTGGATACACTGCAAAGAAGGAAGTGACTCCTAAAAGTAGCCTGCTACCTCCACGTGTATATTGTGACAACAAGTATAAACATGTGTGCACAAAATGTAAAATATATGTAAATGCTTAAAAGCAAATAATGATATTTGAGATACGTTTAACACATGAACATGGATTAACTATAGTGTAATATCAAATAAAGAACACTAGAAAATGGCAAATGATTTTCAATTGTTAAAAAGTTTTACTTTTGAAATATGATCTCACCCTATAACCCATACTGAACTGAACCTCACTATGTGTCTCCTGCTGGCCTCAAACTCATGTCCAACTCTTTGCTCCCACTTCTTGAGTCCTGGGATTAAAGGTGTGAGGCACCACACCTAATATCAGGATTTACTTTCTAGAGAAAGTGGTCAAAAAGCCATGCTGTGTAGATTATAAAATAGTAGGACACATAATTTATAATCACTAAAACATATCAGAAAGGCTGATGAGAAATGAGAGTTCTAAAGCTAAAACATTAAAAATAAGAATTGGAGAAACAAAATATGAGGGGGATAAGAGTGCAAATGATAAAGATTAGAACGTCACAACAGATACGTTAGCTGTTAATGCATCAAACACTGCAAATAAAGGAGGAATATTTTCTGAACAGCTCCAGAAGAACATTAATACCTTATCAGTAAGATAGAGAGTTTAAGAAGTGTGTTTGAGGGCTGGGAGGATGGCACAGCAGTTAGCATCACTGACTGCTCTTCCAGAGGACCCGGGTTCAATTCCCAGCACCCACATGGCAGGTCACAGCTTTATGTCACTACAATTCCAGGGGACCTGGCACCCTCACACAGGCCTATATCATGCAGGTCAAACACAAACACACGTAAAATAAAAATAAGTAATTCTCTTTAAAGTTGAAGAAAAAGATGCTGGCGACATTGGTGAATCTATCACTGCCTTTAGAATCATTTACTGCTAGTTGCTGGGAACAGCTTCTCTTCTCAGTTTAGGTTAGTCTACTTAGATTGTTGGTGGAGTTTGCAAGTCTGCTGCTTGAGCACTTAGCTCACAGCAGGTCGCACTGTTGGAGGAGTGTGGGGAGCATCCCAGGCCTGTAGCATGAGGGCAGGGCCTTTGAAGGCTGTTACACTTACCACTCACTGAATCTGATCTGTAAGCTTTGCATCCTGTCCATTGCCACATGAGGAGTCTCCACCATGTGCCGTGGTCCCTATTAACAGCACCGTGATGGCATTGGTGACACTTTTCCTGGGCAGGGAACCCATGTCAGACCAAATTGTGGGTGAGGACTTTACACAACAGGGGTGATTCTTAAGCACTTGCACCACTAAAAGCCCACTCTCTCATGGGTGAAGACTCATGGAATCTGCATCTATCTGAATCTCCGGAGGAGGTGGATGACTCCAAAGCAACATTGTTCTCCAGACCCAACAGAGCTGATGCACATAGGACCTCACAGAGACTGTGACATCACTAAAGAGATCTGCAGGAGCTCAAGCCAGATAAAATCTCAGCATGGAGGAGGGGAACTGGTCACAAAGCCCTACACCTAGCCAAGTGGCTATTTGTGATTGATAGCTGCTTGGAGAATGAAAACAATTTTCTCAATGGAGTTACACTGGGTATAGCAAACACACCCCAGAACAGGCCCCATGTCCAGTCTTTTCCAGTATAACTAGGACTCCATGGTTTTGTTTTTGACTTATAAACAGACTGTTTTGTTTGTTTTAAGCAAGGGAAAGAGCATAATGTTAAGTTGGGAAAAGTTAGGGAAGGGAGAAATATGATAAAAATGAATAAAAAATTTAAAAATAAGGAAAAATGAAAAGTAAAATATATATGTTGAGGTGGGGCTGAGGGGATGGCTCTTGCAAAAGACCTGACTTCAGTTTCCAGATCCCAAATGGTGACTCACAATAGCCTGTTATCTAGTTCCAAGCAAACTGACACCATCTTATGACCTATGTGGGCAAATCCACAAAGACACACAGAGATAAAATACCCATACATATAAAATTAAAAGAAACAAACCCTGAAATAATAAGATACAACTATTGGTTTCGATACTGCTCTTATGCAGAGGACCTGAGTTTAGTTTGCAGTGCCTACTAACAGCCATCTGAATTGTGAGTCCACCCTGGGCTATTTATCCCATGTTAAATAGCAAGACGTACACACACACACACACACACACACACACATTCTCCACATATCTGTACATTTATATATTTACTTTACTATTAGTGTGACTCCATATCATAAGCATTGTTGCCATCCACATTGTACACAAGAAACGAAACGCCCAGAGAGACTGAATAAGTAGCTCCCAAGTCACAGAGCAACTAAGATGTTACCCATGATTAAGTCATGCCTCCTAGTCATCCTGATCATTGCAAGGTCAGTAGGCAACCTGGGCCCTCAGTGTTTAACCATATGAAGGAGGCAGTAGATACAGGAAACTGAGAAACACCCAAGATGGCACATTCACGGCTCATGTCCTAGGCTCTCATGGCTCCAACTCTAGTTTCAGAAGCTTTGTGACATCAGTTTTATGCATCATAGCGCCCACTGTGGATAACGTGACAACAATTGCCAGGAAACGTATCTGAGCAGCTCCTCACAGTGACTGGGTGTCTTGTTCTCACATTCCTGGCTCTTCTCCTTTTCTGCTCATGGTCCTTACTGTCCTCACTGCTGGGCCCCACATGCACATTCTGTGTGAGGTGTCATTCACATCCTCGAGCACCTGATGAAAATAGAGATCCTGGCGAGAAGCTTTTCTGTTCTTTTCAGGCTGGGTCAAGATTTCCAAGCACAGGTAGACTGTGTACTGGTCCACTGCAGGAAATTAGGGAGGCAGACAAACAATTTTCTGTGCATTTTCCCCTCACACACTCATATAATCTCTTTCATATACCCCTTCCAGTGAATAAAGTCTGAGAACCAGTACCTGGCACACCTGGGATCCCCTGCCTCGACTTTCTGATCCTTTTCCAAATCATAGAGCTGAGAGCAAGCAGTTGTCAGAGTCTAGGACATGAGCCGTGAATGTGCCATCTTGGGTGTTTCTCAGTTTCCTGTATCTACTGCCTGCTTCATATGGTTACATAGTGAAGGCCCAGGTTGCCTCCTGACCTCACAATGATCAGGATGACTAGGAGGCATGACTTAATCATGGGTAACATCTTAGTTGCTCTGTGACTTGGGAGCTACTTATTCAGTCTCTCTGGGCGTTTCGTTTCTTGTGTACAATGTGGATGGTAACAATACTTATGATATGGAATCACTATAATGGTGAAGTAAATATATAAATGTACAGACTATGTGGAGAACGTGTGTGTGTGTTTTTGTGTTTGTGCGTATATATGTCTTACTATGTAACACGGGTTGAATAGCCCAGGGTGGCCTCAGAGTGACAGATGGCTGTTAGTAGGTTCTTCAAACTGAACTCAGGTCCTCTAGCTAATGGCACTATCCAGATCAACAGATATATCTTATTATTATTTCAGATTTTGTTTTTTTTTAAATTTTAAGTGTGCAGATATTTTCCCTGCATGTGTGTCTGTGAATATGCCCACTGAGGACATAATATGCTGTCATATGCCATGGAACTGGAATAACAGGCAGTTGTGAGCCACCATTTGGGGTCTTGGGACTGAAGTCAGGTCCTCTGCAAGAGCCATCTCCTCAGCACCTCGTCATCATATATATTTTACTTTTAATTTTTCCTTATTTTTAAATTTTACATTTATTTCTATCATATTTTCCCCCTTCCCCAACTCCTCCCAACTTGACATCATGCTCTTTCTCTTGCTTAAAACAAACAAAACAGTCTGTTTATAAGTCAAAAACAAAATCATGAAGTCCTATTTGTACTAGAAACTACTGGGCATGGGGCCTGTCCTGGGCTGTGTTTGCCATACCCAGTGTCACTCCATTGAGAAAAATTGTTTTCCCTCTGCTAGCAGCTATCAATCAGAAAAAGCTACTAGGCTAGGTGACCACTTCCCCTCCTCCATGCTGGGATTTTATCTGAATTGAGCTCCTGCAGATCTCGTGAGTGATGTCACAGTCTCTGTCAGTCTCTGTGCATCAGCTCTGTTGGGTCTGGAGAAAGATGTTGCTTTGGAGTCAACCACCACCTCTGGAGATTCAGAAAGATGCAGAGTCTGTGAGTCATCACCTGCAATGGAGTGGGATTTTAGTGATGCAAGTGCTTTAGAATCCCCCCTGTTTGTTTGAACTCCTCACCCACAATTTGGTCTGGCATTGGTTCCCTACCCAGGAAAAGTGTCACCAATGCCATCACGGTGCTGTTAATGGTGACCACGGCACATGGTGGAGACTCCTCATGTGGCAATGGACAGGATGCAAAGCTTACAGATCAGATTCAGTGAATGGTAAGTGTAACAGCCTTCAAAGGCCCTGCCCTCATGCTACAGGCCTGGGATGCTCCACACACTCCCCCTACAGTGCCACCTGCTGGGGGCTCACCAACAATCTAAGTAGACTAAACTGAACTGAGGGCAGCAGCTGTTCCCTGCAACCAGCCCTTCCTAAATGAGCAGTAAATGATTATAAAGTCAGTGACAGGTTCACCACTATCGCCAGCATCTTTTTCTTCTACTTTAAAGAGAATTACTTATTTTTATTTTACGTGTGTTAGTGTTTGGCCTGCATGATATAGGCCTATGTGAGGGTGCCGGGTCCCCTGGAATTGTAGTGACAGCCAGCTGTGACCTGCCATTTGGGATCTGGGAATTGAACCAGGGTCCTCTGGAAGAGCAGACAGTGATGCTAACTGCTGTGCCATCCTCCCAGCCCTCAAACACACTTCTTAAACTCTCTATCTTACTGATAAGGTATTAATGTTCTTCTGTAGCTGTTCAGAAAATATTCCTCCTTTATTTGCAGTGTTTGATGCATTAACACCTAACATATCTGTTAGGGGTTAGAGTTAGGGTTAGGGTTACATTTAAGCTTAGGGTTAGGGGTAGGGTTAGGGTTAGGGTTTGGGTTAGAGTTAGGGTTAGGGTTAGAGTTAGGGTTAGGGTTGGGTTATTGTTAGGGGTTAGGGTTAGGGTTAGGTTTAGGGTTAGGGTTATGTTTAGGGTTAGGGTTAGGGTTACGGTTAGGGTTAGGGTTAGGGTTGGGTTAGGGTTAGGGCTTAGGATGCCTATGTGTTTGTCTTTGTATTCACCTTCTTATTTAGCTTCTCTAGGAACATGAAATTATAAGCTCAATGTCATTTATTTATGGCTAGAAACCAAATATGAGTGAGTACATCCCATGTTCCTCTTTTTGGGTCTGGCTTACCTCACTCAGGATAGTGTTTTCTATTTCCATCCATTTGTATGCAAAATTCAAGAAATCCTTGTTTTTTACTGCTGAGTAATACTCTAATATGTATATATTCCATACTTTCTTCATCCATTCTTCCGTTGAAGGGCATCTAGGTTTTTTCCAGGTTCTGGCTATTACAAACAATGCTGCCATGAACATAGTTGAGCATATACTTTTGTTGTATGATAGGGCCTCTCTTGGGTATATTCCCAAGAGTGGTATTGCTGGATCCAGGGGTAGGTTGATCCCGAATTTCCTAAGAAACCGAAACATTGCTTTCCAGAGTGGTTGCACAAGTTTGCATTCCCACCAGCAATGGAAGAGTGTACCTCTTTCTCCACAACCTCTCCAGCAAAGGCTATCATTTGTGTTTTTATCATTGTGGTTTGGGAGCTAATATCGTAATGAACAGATTCAAAACACAGACTTTGGTGTGTATTAACAAAACCAACCAAATGTCCAATGAATGTTATCAGATAGCGTCTGAGACTTGTAGCTGAGATCCCTGCCTGCCCGTACCTATCTCTCTGGTGAGCCTAGCCTTGAATGACTAAGTTATCTCTCCAGCCCCATCAATGTATTTTTTCCAAATGCCTTGTTTTGTGACTTTCATTGTTCTGTAACTGTAGACACCTCACAAACAGCCTCCACATTGGAACACAGAATTTGGGATAACCTAAATTTGTGTTTTTGAACCACGATGACTCAGATTTGCCTCCTGAATAAACTGACCCTCCTTCGTGAGAGCTGTTGCTGTGATCTTACACTGACAGTTTTTAGCTACAGTCTTATTCCTGTGCTTTAGAGTTCTAGGCTTTCCACTTAGTTGCACCTTTATGCCCTTTGAACAACCCCCCCCCCGAAAATTATGTATTTGAGTTCTTTAGATTTTACCTGTGAGAACACATAAAATATATTTTCCTAGCTTATTACACTTAAGGCAATGTCCTCTGGGTTCATCTATAACAAAAAAATAAAAGCAAGCAAGCAAGCAAAGCAGCATTTGGATGCATAGTCAGACTGGTCTCAAATTTGTGAGTCTCCTGCCTCAGCATTCCAAGGTATGGGATTATAAAACCTGCCTTCTCATTTTTGTTTCATGAGTAAATGAAATTCTCATAGATGACAGTTTCTTTCTCTCTTGACACTTATGTTGCTTCCATGGCTTGACTCTTGGATGAACACGGAGTACAGACTCTATTAAGGTTTTGAGTATACATACAAAGTGGGATTGCTAGATCATCTGGTAGTTCTAATTTATTCTAAAGATTTGCTTACATATTTTAAAATTACGTGTGCAAATGTGTATCTGTGCATATGAGTGAAGGCTACAGTCCAAAGAGGGTGTCAGTCACTCTGTAGCTAGAGTTACAGCTGTTTGTGAGTCACCCAGTGTGGGTGCTGGGCATCGAAGTTGGTAAGAACACTGTGCAATCTTAGCCACTGAGTCATCTCTCCTGTCCTCCTATTTTTAATTCTTGAGAAAGCTCTGTGCTGTTTTCCATAATACCTATATTAATTTATATTCTCACCAACCAATACAAATCAACAGCAACAACCACAACAACAAAATAGTCGCTGTATGGCCCAGCCATGACAAGTTCAATAGAGACCTAAATTTTATTTTACCCTAATGCAACACCTGATTCCAAGAAAGATCACTCAGGCACAACCCAGCAACAGACCATCCAAGAGAAAATACCTAACATTCCACAGCCCCCATGCACCCACCCCTTTTCTCCAGGACTCCCCCATGAGTGAAATAACTAATTAAAGCCTGCTGCAGAAGACAGAAATTTAAAAAAAAAAAGCCTTGAGAAAAATTTGAGAACTTCACATTGAAAAAGTAGGAAAACAATTAGTAGTCACACGGATAGGGTCCTGCTTCAGTTTGGGAGCTAGGGGTGCAGCTCCCACTCTGGAATAAATGAAACCTGGGTGAACCTGAACCAGATCTACAAGGAGGAATGGAGAAGTGAGGGCCAAAAGCAAAACAAGAACCCAAACTCCAGGAGGAAATTGCCCCAATGGAGCACTTTGTCCAAATTCCCTGTGATTTACACCAAGGCAATGTGAGCACACAGCCTGTGAGCCGCCCTAGCCTCTGGAGACAAAACATGAGTCCTCCCATTTTCCTAGCCAGCCCAGTGCACATGGTACCAGCAAATGCTGCTTAGTCCTGTGGTAAAATAAACGCTGATTTTCAGGGTCTGACTTATTCCTGAAATACCCTCCTAATACTGTCCTATGTTTTCTGTCTTATTATTTTAATTCATCTTTATATTCCTTACTTTTTATTTCTTCCCAGACAGCTTTCTGGTTTGGTTTTGTTTGTGGAGACAGAGTGCCAAGAAGCCCAGACTACCCTTGAACTCCTGAAGCTGCCGCTTTAGCCTCCCAGGGTCATGATTATAGTCATGAGGCTCCTGCCTGGCTGACTAGAGTAGTGGATCTTCCCTCTCCTTCTCTCCAAAAACATTAATGGAATTTGTGCTTTTATCCCTTTTCCTAGAATAATCTAAGCTTTCATACAGAAGAACTAGGTATCCCCATACCAATATCCAGGTGTGTAAGATCTAAACACTTTGTGATGAAACATGGCAGACAGCCAAAGCATTCTGTGCACTTGTCTGACACTGGATTGCTTCTACTTGGTTTTCTTTTGACACTTGCAACAAAGTTGTTTGAAGTAAACCTAAAGAAAATTGGCCTTCCTAATACAAACTGATACATGCATTAAAATATTTAAGGGCCATTTTCACCATTTCCTTTTTTCTAATATCTGGGTCTGACTGAGAAATAAAATGGGTAGCCAAGACTATGGCTCCTATGGTCTCTTGGAACCGATTTTTTAAAAAATAACTGGATTTTCATCAGCTAGCTGTTTAATCCCTTGAAGTTTGTCAAAATTAACTACTTTTTCTGAGACCAGTTCCATACCCCGAAGGAGGCAAAGAACCATGATGTCCCGCCTCTGTCAGCGCTTTGGCCAGGTTTGTAATCCTAATGTGGTTCTCTGGCCGGCATGGCCACTTCCCCCATAGAGACTGTACTGTCTACCAAACGAGTCTGGTCTGCATATTGTCTCAGTGCTTCCTGAATTCTACGTGGCTCCTCAGGAGTGAGAGTAGAAGCTTGGATGATGTAGTAGTCATGCCAGGCTAGAACATAGGTCTGGGACAGATAACAAAACTCTTTAATATAAGCAGAAGGATTAGTAGAAAAGGAACACAGCCACTTTTTTATTTGAGAGATATGCGGAAGAGAAAAGGGAATATGGACTTTTATTGTGCCATTGACCCCCACCACTTCCTGAAGAGGGCAGAGAAGAGCAGAATTATGGTGGGATCTGGTATAGGAGGAGACAGGGGAGGATTGGGAGGGGCTAGCTCAGTGTGAACAGGGGGATCTAAGGATTGGAAGTTGTCGTAGGAGGGGGAGGTAGGGAAGGAGGGGGGAGAGGAAGAAGTTGACCTTCAACTTCCGGTTTGCTAGGGAGGCGGTAGGTGAGGGTGGGGAATGAGAGAAATGTGGAGAACATTGCTCGCAGGTGGGGTGGGTAGTGAGGGTTTGAGGGAGTGGGGGAGGGGCAAGTGCCTCTGGCTGCTTGGTCCAATTGGAATTATCAGGGTCCCAATTCCCAGTAGACCGGGAATTTGGAGGTGCCGCAGTCCTAGCATCCAATACCAGTGCTGTAAGACACTGGCTACTGAGGGAGGGCCAGGATTTATACTAGATCCACTTAATCTCAAGACATTTTGTTTTATTAACTCTTCAATTGGGATCCAGGAAAAAAGATGTTTTGTCTTAATAACTCTTCAATTGGGATCCAGGAAAAAGATGTTTTCTTTCTTTTTTTTTTGTTTTATAAACAGTGTTTTTCCCTGTAGTCCCAACTGTCCTGTGACTCACTCTGTAAACCAGGCTGGCCTCAGAGATCTACAGTTTTTGCTTCCTTAATGCTGGGATTAAAGACATGTACCACCACTGACCCATCAAAAGGATGCTAAACTCTTAAGTTTAAAACCTTGGTTGCTATTTGCAGCCTATCATTTCCTCATCCCATGTTTTAGCTATTGCAAAACATTCAACTATTGGTCTAAAGTAGTGTTGATATGGTGACTAAAATGGTAATATTCTGAATAAGGCAAATGTTAGCTCTGTTGTACCCTGACACAGTCAGACCATATCTATAAGAATTTATGCTTTACAAATACACATTTAAAGTTGTAGGCTTTTTTTTTTCAAGAAGCAACTCTGAAATACTGGAAGAATATCTATCTACAGGAAATGCACATGGGACTACAGTGATGTTGATTTAGCAATGCATGATTAAAATGTTTCTAACTTTCTGCTACTACCAGCTGCAATGGTGTGATTCATTGATGTTTAGTTCCAGGGGACAAAGTGAGTTTCTGAGCTGCAGAGGTTTCTTAGGTGTAAGAATTTAGTTCACTGACCAACTGTAAAGCAAGCATAGTCACAACAGAAAAAGGGATGGGCAAAAAAGAGGATGAAAGCTTTCTTGCTGTGACAGTAGCTGACATTAGCAATGAGTAGTGACACACCACAAACCATGCATTCAAAAAAAAACTTTTTATAAACTGAACTTATTATTAAACCAAATTATTGTTGTTAAAGTCGTTCAAGCAAACTAGTACAACTAGATAAAGGGGTGTGGTCCTGCCTAACATGACTGTATACCCTCAGAGAATGATTTAAGTTGTACTTGGTGTGCTCTAATACAGATCCCTATTCCCTCGAGCACATGACCATGAAGCTTGTTTCAACTTTTTAACCGTAATTTTTTGATATTGTAAATATTATTTTCACAATCTCTTTCGCTTCTAAATATTACCATGGACCTTTTTTGTGTTCTAATTCATGGCCTTTTTTTTTTTAACAGTTATTGTTGGAATGTGAGCTTTGTTTTTTTGCAGTACCTCCTCGCTATGAAGTGAAGGGTTGGTTACACTGGACATTGAGTGTGTAATCAAAAGTGGACCCTGTGCCTTGGGGGAGGAACAGGAAGTGCTCTGGGAGAATAGAAGATTTTACTAAACTACAAATTAGGGTTTTGTCTCACCATAGTGCCGATGGACAAACTTGGTATACTTTTGCTCTTTGAGATATTTGATCTCTGTTCACCAGTAGGTAATATCTTAAAGCTCAGATGGGTGATCCTAGGTAATGAAGGACTCTACTTGGTAATCAAGAGCACTGGTACCTTACTGGTTTTTTAAAGGATTCTCTTTAAAGGATTCTGCTTAGATAGCAATGAACCATGAACCAGACAGGTTCTGTTAGTTTCTGTGTTGACCTGGGTAGTGGCCCTTGGCCTCTGATTTTTGTTGAGTGTGAATTCCCTGGGTAAGGGTGAGGCTTTGCCATACTAGCATGGGAGACTATGACTATCACTGGTCTGTGAAAATGATAAATATAGCAGTATCTCTGTCTTTTAGTGTTGCATATAAATGAAAAAGAATCTGTGCAATAACTCAGTACATAGGTCAAGCTTGAAGCTGGTAGATCCACTGTCCTGAGAGACAGGGCAGTGGTTGAGAATGTTCATACTTCAACAGTAGTTGAGATTAGCAGTGATTAGCTATGTAGTAATTACTTAATTAGTAATTAGTAATTATGTAATCAATTTTAGATGCTCCCAGGTGGTCATTTTTTGTCCACATGCCAGGATAATCAAGAATCTTGATAAAAAACTGATCTTGTCATAGAGCCAAATTGCTATATAGTCGTTCAACCAAAATAGATCTGAGTAAAATGTGTCCCTGCCTAACAGGACTGTTATTACTGGTTTTAAATATACACCCTGAGATAAAAGATCTGAGAAATCTTTGACATTCTCTAATATAAATCCCTAGTTACTGAAGCACATGACCATCAATTCTGTTTCAACTTTTCAAAATAAATTTTTGAGATTATATCATATCCACATTCTCTTTCCTATAGAAATATTGGATCTGTTGGATGGTTATTACTGATGATTCATTCAGGTCTACAGTAAAAAGAAAACAAATGGGGATGAAATAAATGAAGATGAAAAGGTAGTTTCAGGTGGCAACCAATTACTAGGATAAGCATGGATTTTCCAGGAGTTTATTACTATTATAGAGAAGGCCCTTGCCATGGAATGGAAGTCTAGCAAGGTTCTGTTCTGGACTTCAAATCCCAGCATGCCAGGTCCTGACCCCACCGGGGTCAGGACCCCTCCCCAGGGTACTTACATGATTCCCCAAAAGAGAAACACGTGGTGGTCTCCCTTTCTTCCTCCTGGGAGTCACGTTCCTGTGGCTTCCTGTTTCCCCCTCTGGGCTACCTGAGAGCGCAGATTTCCCATTAAACCTGGAAATTTCTTAATTTGGCGTGTTTGGCGGTGGCGGAGGCAGCTGTGTTGTGAAGAGCAGCAGTGCAGTGGTGGCAGTGGCAGAGGAGGAGGTGGGTGCTGGGGGTGTGTGGGAGGGGGGAGCGCGAGCTCAGAAGCCAGAGAGAGAGGGAGCAAGCGAGCAGTGTGGAGTGGCGTGGTGTGGCTCAGTGCTCACAGCACATGAGGCAGTGAGAGGCCCGGGGCCTGCCTGGGAGCAGCACGTGCATGGCGCCGGTGGGCTGGCCATGGTAGGGCCCGGGCCCTGGCGCGGCAGCGGCGGCCGCCTGTGGGGAAGCAGGCTGTGGCAAAGGAAGCTTGGCATCCGGACCCCCCACCATGGAGGGTATGGACGTGGACCTGGACCCCGAGCTCATGCAGAAGTTCAGCTGCCTAGGCACCACCGACAAGTTGCAGCCCAGCCGGAGTACAGGCATTTGCTCCCTGGGCAGGTGTTGTACCATGAACTCCAAGCAGGTTGAAATATGGATGTCTCCATGGGAATCTTAAACCAGGCTAGAACAGCTGACTGCCAAAGATGCAAGAAGTCCCTCTTCTTAACCCCTCCTTCCCTAAGTTAGTGATGTAAGAGCCTGGGATGTGGATTTCGTGTGGCTGCAGGTCCCCTGCCTGCCTCCAGGGTTGTGAGCAGAGCAGAGAGACCAGGGTGTGAGGTTCTTTAGCCTGGGTGTGGGTGCAGGTCTGCCTGTCTGTCTCTGTCTGGATGTTTGATTTCCAAGTGTGTGGTGTTTGTTGCTCCTCATTCTCTTCTGAGACTATTGATTTTAAACACTTGATTGTGAAAGAAAAAAGCTTGTACGAAAATCCCCCCTCACCTTTTCATGTCCCCCCAAAAAAGCAGCCAACAGTAAGCTTTGTTTCATTGAAGAAGTCCCTGAGCAGGTGGAGAAGGCCATAGAGAAGGGCAGTGCAGCCCGGTGTCCAGTAAATTTGGGCTTCTCAGGGACCCTATTTCCTCTGCACACTTGGACCCTTGAGCCAAAGGCAGTCCCTAACAGGTGCCCAAGCCACAGATCTCAGGGGGCTTTTGTCTGAGGGCCTTCTTAGGCCCAGTCTCTTAAGGACACTGCCACCCTAAAGCACACGTATGGCCAGCTATTCTTTCTGCTTCCTGACCTTGGAGCAGTGCATCTCCAGTTGTTCTCTTGGAATCATGAGAGGCTTCACCCCTGCCTCACTGGCTTCCCCATCTGTCTCCTACTAGGTACCTTCCTTTCTCAGTGTTTCAGCAAGGACATTGTGGGCCACTGCCACTGAGTGTCCTTCCCTTCTTTGTTTTTTTTTTTTGTTTGTTTTTGGTTTTTTGAGACAGGGTTTCTCTGTGGCTTTGGAGCCTGTCCTGGAAGTAGCTCTGTAGACCAGGCTGGTCTCAAACTCACAGAGATCCGCCTGCCTCTGCCTCCCGAGTGCTGGGATTAAAGGCGTGTGCCACCACCGCCCGGCCGTGTCCTTCCCTTCTTGTGCCCCTTCCCACTTGTAGCAATCTCACCTGTAAAACGTAATGTCTCAGGTACCCTGGCTTCCTTTCCACAACCAAGTCCTGTCTGTGTATCCATGAGAGGTAGCTCATTTTTAAGGCCAGAGCAGGTGCAATCTTTGATCCATGGCTTCCCGGGTTTCACAGCCCCTTAGAGTCTTCATGTCCACTAGGCCACCTTTTGGCAGGATCCCTGGTCTGCCACAGGCAAAGGCTAAAGGTCTTAAAGTGGAAAAAAAAGAAACATTAGTTGGGTGTTGTGGTACACACCTTTAATCCCAACACTTGAGAGCCAGAAGTAGTTTTACCTGTGAAACTTCAAGGGGCAGAGGTAGATTGACCTCTCTGACCTCAAGGTGTGGCAGGACACACCTTTAATCCCAATGCCTGGGAGGCTGGGTCAGACAGCTCTGTGAGTTCAGGGTGTGGTATCAGACACCTTTAATCTCAGCACAGGGGGTGCAGATCACTTTGAGTTCAAGAACAACCTGGTCTACAGAGTAACTCCTGGACAAAGATATAGAGAACCAGTCTCAAAAAGTAAAATTAAAAATAAAAGAAAGAGGTTAAGTAAGCCACATAAAGATGAAAAATACACAGATAATCTTGATACTGTATGTTGTTATGCTCTCTTTGAATTTTTTTAATGCTGGCCCTTCATGTTACAAAACAACATTACGAATAATATGGTTTCTCTGTAATTATTTCAGGTCTGAGCAGCTGGCAAGAAACAAGCAGCCTCCCATCAACTCCTTAGAGAAGGTAAGGCACATTGCTTTATGGAAGGTCCAAGACCCTCTCTAATATATCTTTGCTGACCATGGTATCCATCCAAAGAGAATAGTTTCCCAAAAAGCCAGTACAAGCAGTAGAGATAAATCCTGGTTCCACTCCCAGTGGCCCATCAATCTCCCTCAGCCTTACCACTGTCAACCACATTCCAAGGGAATAGTTTGTACCTATGCTGTTTCCTTCCCAGTCTAACTGGTGTTGGTGAGCTCCCATTAGCTCAGTTAAACTGTGTCAACCCATCATGGTCTTGACCTCTTTGTTCATATTCTCACTCCTTCCACTCTTCAATTGGACTTTGCCTCTGAGTAGAAATCTATTATATATATATATATATAATTTTTGGCTTTTCGAGACGGGGTTTCTCTAGTTTTGGAGCCTGTCCTGGAACTAGCTCTTGTAGACCAGGCTGGTCTGGAACTCAAGGAGATCCGCCTGCCTCTGCCTCCCAAGTGCTGGGATTAAAGGCTTGCGCCACCACCGCCTGGCCTTCAATTGGACTTTGAAAGATCAGTCCAGAGCTGTGATGTGTGTCTCTGCCTCTGCTTCCATCAGTTGCTAGATGAATGTTCTTTGATATTTAAGCTATTCATCATTCTGACTAGAAGACAAGGCCAGCTCAGGTCCCCTCTCTTCTATTGCGTAGTGTATTATCTGGGGTCATCCCTGTGAATTCCTAGGAATTTACTATAGTCAGGTTTCTGTGAAACAGCCATATTGATTTTGAAAGTGGTTGCACAAGTTTGCATTCCCAATAGTTACTTACTTCACATCTTCTTCAGCTTATGATATCATTGGTGTTTTTGTTTTTTTAAAAATATTTTATTTATTTTGCATACAATATTCTGTCTGTGTGTACATCTGCAGGCCAGAAGAGGGCACCAGACCTCATGACAGATGGTTGTGAGCCACCATGGGGTTGCCCATAATTGAACTCAGGACCTTTGGAAGAGCAGACAATGCTCTTAACCACTGAGCCATCTCTCCACCACCCTCATTAGTGTTTTTGGACATAGCCATTCTTACAGGTGTTTTTATATTGTTTAGATATGTTTCTTGTACTCTTCAAGACCTTTAGCATGAAGGGGTATCAGATTTTCTCAAATGGTCATACGGTTTTTTCTTTCAGTTTATTTACATGATGTATTATATTAATAGATATTTGTATGTTGTACCATTGTATCTCTGGGATGAAGCTGAATTGATAATGAAGGATTTTTTGATGTGTTCTTGGATTCATTTTGCTATCATTTTATTGAGTATTTTTGCATATTTATGTTCATAAGTGAGATTAGTTTGTAATTCTCTTTCTTGGTTGAGTCTTTGTGTGTTTTTGGGATCATGGTAACTGTAGTCTCAAAAAAGAGTTGGGCAATGTTCCTTCTGGTTGTGTTCTGGGCAACACTTTGAGGAGTATAGGAAGTTCTTGATAGAATTCAACATTAAAACCATTTGTCCCTTGGATATTTTTGTTTGTGAGGCTTTTGATGATGATAGCTTCTATTTCCTTATATTTTATTGGTCTATTTAAATTGTTCACCTGGTCTTGATTTAATTTTGGTATATAGTACCTAACCATAAAAATGTCCATTTCTTTTATGTTTTCTAATTTTGTGGAGTACAGTTTTTTTGTAGTATGATGTAAGGATTCTCTGTATTTCCTTAGTGTCTGTTGTCATGTATCTCTTTTTATTTCTGATTGTGTTAATTTGGATCTTCTATCTCTATTTATTAGTTTGAATAAGAGGTTTTCTATTGACCTTTAGTGTCCCATAAGTTTGTGTGCTTTGTGGCTTCATTTTTGTTTAATTTTATGAAGCCTTTTCTTTTTTTGGAATATTTTTTTATTTTTTTTTTATTTATTAAAGATTTCTCTTGTTTTGCTCTAAGGAGCTGTAAGGGCGACCTCAAGCCATGCTATGGTGAATGTAGGAGCCACTGTCCTCAGACCAGGAAGATCTGGCTGGCTGAGTTTTCAGAGGTGGTTGTACAGTGATGAACTATGAGCCAGACAGGTTCTCTTGTCTCTTTGTGGTGACTTGGGCAGTCACCCTTGACCTTTGTTGCATGTGACTTTGTTGAGTGTGGGGGAGGCTAATCCATCCTTGCATGGGAGACTATGGGCTTTCAATATTCTTTCCTCATGCTATGTAATTGATAATTTCTTTAAACATTCCAGGACTAGGCTTTGGCTGGTCTATGAGAAGGAAAAATAAATAAACCAGCTAATGAGTGACCTCCTGTCTCTCAGACTTTTCCTGTGTGATTATAGATAAAGAGGCATCTGTGCAATAATTGAGTGCATAGACAAATCTTGAAGCTGCCAGTTTCACAGTTCATAAAAGAAGAGACAGGACATTGGTTGATAATTTTCCTACTTCAACAGTAGCTGAGATTAGCAATGTGGAGCTAGGTAATCAATTTTAGATGCTCCATAAATGTCTTGATGGTCATTTCTTCATGTCCACAGACCATGCAATCAAGAATCTTTACTCACCTTATTATGAAACCAAATTGCTATAGTTACAATAAAAACTAGTTCAATCAAAATAGATCAGATTGAAATGTGGTGGCTCTGCCTAACATGACTCTTATTTAACTGGTCTTAGATATATAACCTGAGATAAAAGGTTTGAGAATTCGTGGATGTGCTCTAATACAATTCCCTAGTTTATGGAGCACATGGTCATAAATCCTGTTTCAACCTTTCAAAATAATTTCTTGAGATTCTAACTATACCATATCCACATTTTCTTTTCTCTCCCCAAGCCCTACTATCACTCATTAGTGCCTTCTAATTTTTGGCCTGCTTTGATCTGTGTTTGGTTGTAGGATTTCCCAGGTAGGAAGTGATGGGTTGGCTGCATTGCACATTGAGTGTTTAATGGGATGTCCACATAAAAGACATCCCTGTGGTTTGGATGAGGAACAGGATATGCTCTCGGAACATTGAATCTGTACCAAAATATAAACTTTCTTGACTAAGGCCCTGCCTACTGGTCTTAAAGGGCAGAAAAGAATGTTCTGTTATATGTGAGTAATTTGATCTCTGACTACCCAGTATGGTAGCTGATAATATTGAGGCCCAGCAGGGTGGTATTAGCCAGTGAGGGACTCTTGGAAGGCTTAGCAAGCAGGAATTATAATGTGTTCTAGCTTACAGGTGGTTCTTTTTTTTTTTTAAACAACACAGGTTTTTTTCCTGCTGCTGAGTCAGGAAAATTTCAAAATGGCGGATGTACCATTTTTATTTATTTATTTATTTATTTATTTATTTATTTATTATGTATACAACATTCCTTCCATGCCTGCCTGCATGCCACAAGAGGGCACCAGATCTCATTATAGATGGTTGTGAGCCACCATGTGGTTGCTGGGAATTGAACTCAGGACCTTTGGAAGAGCAGGCAATGCTCTTAACCTCTGAGCCCTCTCTCCAGCCCACAGGTGGTTCTTTTCATGATTCTTCGCATCTTTTCTTGTAAGAAAGACCAAAAGCTATGCCATGGTGAGTGTAGGGTGTTCAACTACCATTCCTGGTTACATTTGGATGGAACATGAGCCAGGCTGTGGTTCTGTTGTTCTGTGTATTTACCTGGCCAGTGGTCTTGGTCCTCTGAGCCTCCATGAATATGGATTTCCTGGGAATAGGGAGACCCTGCAGCTCCTGTATGGTAGATTATGCTTATAATATTATTTTACAGTCTACACACATGGTCTTGCTTTTGGGGTGCCCTGGGAAGATATATTGGAAAACTGATGTTTTCTAGAATTTCTGAATATTGGAATACACTTCAAAGTTTGTCTGATAAATGTCTCAAGTAGTTTAAAAGGTGTTAGAACTATTGTGATGTTGATTGTCTTTTGGCGATACATGATTAGAATGCTTCTAACTTTCTGCTCTCACCAGCCCCAATGAAATGATTCAGTGATGTTTAGTTCTAGGTGACAAAAGGAATTACCAAAGTTTCTCATGTGTTCATGTTATTGGGCAGGTAGATAGTGCAGAATCCCTATCTTGGGATATAATCCTTGTGACATGAAGCAGATATTAAATTGTTTTCCATAATTATTTTTTCATAACTTCATTGATCACTCTGAGTTTTTCCACTATGAATGTAGCTTTTTAATCTTTTCTGTTATAAATTTTTGGAAATTGTTATCGAATTGTATTCCTTTTATGGTGCCAATTTACTATACACAGCATAATCTTCCCTAGAATTAATTATTTGCTTCTTCATTGACTTTTGCTTTTCTTGTTGCTTTTAATCTGTAAAAGATTTTGGTTTATTGTCTAAAATGTCTTTGTAGGTGTTTATATATTTTTATTTCAAAATACCAACACTCAAGTCGAGAGGCTCTCAAATATCTACTATTCCATATCTTGTATATGTGGAGATAAGATTGATTCTCATGTGTAAACATTTGCAAAAATAGCAATAACCTTGTTTTCAAAAGTGTTTGTGCCCAGGCAGTGGTGGTGTTTGCCTTTAATCCTAGCACTCATAACGCAGAAGCAGGCAAACCTGGTCTACAAGAGCTAGTTACAGGACAGGCGCCAAAGCTAAAGACAAACCGTCTCTCAAAAAACAAACCAAAAAAAAAAATGCTTGGGGAGCAATTATGAACTGAGTTTCTTTAGGTATATACTGATTCTCTCGGGTCTGTTTCCTAGAGGCAAGCAAGTGCTCTCATCTAAGGCTTCTTGACTCAGCTTTATCTGCAAAACTCTGCAGCTCTTTAAGAGGTCCTGTCCTGCCAGTAAACACTTAAACTGTGTTCATGAAAAGCTGAACATATGCTTTTCGGGTTTTCAGCCTTAGCAACAAGAAAGCTAAGCAGTTTTAAAACTATTAGTTGTGGATTTTGATGTATGTTTTAAGCTTTAGTAATGTTTCTTTTATATATGTGAGTGCTCTTGTATTATGGTCATAAATGTTAAGGATTGAGACTTCTGCTTGATTTATCTTTTTATGAGTATAAACTGTCTTTCTTCATCTCTTCTGATTTATTTTCTTTTGAATCTAATGTTAGATATTAGGATATCTACACCGTCTTGTTTCTTAGGTGCATTTAATCAGAAACCCTTTTCCTAATCCTTTACTTTGAGGTAATGTCTGTAAAGTCAAAATGATGAGTTTTTCTCCAATGTGGTTCTCTATTGGAACCCATAAGCTCACATGTCAGATACTTACATGGAGCTGTGTTTGAAAGAATTGTATGCAAAGTCCAAGGATCAAATGCCAAAGAGCAGTGCATTGGGTGCCCTTAATTAGGTTGGCACCATCTGCGCTCTCTATCCACTCTTCTATGGTCTTTCAGCCTTCTCTACTATTTACTTATTTGGCACCTCATTTAACTGTCAGTGCCAGTATCCTACAGCCTTCATTTTACAATCTCCATAGCAACATAAACCTATTTAGTCTCCATCCCATCAATCCCAAATACTTGTGTGCCTGGCAAGAATAAGGATATTCTAAGATACATTCAAGTTTCTCCCTTTTTCTAACAACTACTGAAATAGTCGCTATGAAATTTGAGTTTCCTTGGGAATTGCACTGTGGAAAAAGACTGACTCCTTCAGGCAAGACCACGTCTACTGAAGAAACATTTCTTTATGTGATCACCTTACAGGAGAGACTGGAGGGTTTCACAGATGGGAATGCTTTCATTATGACTTAGTTATATTAGCTTAGTTTTGTAGTTTTTTATAGCCCTTTAGTCTCCATCCCATCAATCGCAAATGCTTGTCTGACTGGCAGTTACACAAGCGCTTCCTATTTTCACTACATACATGTACATACAAAAGGTAAATAAGCATTTACATCTTTGCATCTAAATATCTAATATTCCATATTAACATGCTATTTTTCCTTGGGTATTTCAGGGTTGCCCTCTCAGCTAAATTCTTCTTGGTGTGGATTACTCTCTCTAGCATTGTTCAATCCTTTATATCACCAATTCTATTCTTCTATATCATGACTTAGTAGTAGCGTAATACACAGTACTTGAGATGCCATTTACATCTTCCCCAAATTTCCTGGAAATGGACCTTACACCTAATTGTCAAATGCTAATTTCAAGACTTGCAGAAAATACTTGAAACTATGCCTCTCCATCTTTGTTAATCTCTCTATGCTTTGTGATGTTTTTCTAAGGCTCCGATGTATATACCAATAACAGAGCTCTGTCTATAATCTCGGTAATATGCTTGGGAGAGCTGATAAAGATGTGGTGGTCTTTGTTTCAGATCCTCAGAACCTAAGACTTTTCACAGAAGGGTGAAAACTGTGGTTATCATTCCCTACTCTACTGTGGACTTTGTTTCTAATGTTCTTGGTTTACCCAATTTTACCTTTGTTCAACATTTGCAGTTCAGGCAGAGGGGCCTGGCGGACTCTCGCCAGATTCTGGAAGCCTTCTGAGTGTCCTGTGTCTGCCCAGGGGTGGCTTGGACACCTTAGACTTGAGCTCTGGCGCCCCTTCCCAGCATTGTCAGCTCGTATCTGAGGCCTCTGGGCATTGCCCAGGCCCCTGGTGGAGTCCTGATAACTATCTGTGCAGAGTCTGTATACACTGGGGCACTCTGGGGCCCTCTGTGCATCTTCCTGCATCCTCTGGTGCAGCATCTCTGGGTCCAGGGGCGTCTTCAGTTCAGTCAGGTGGCTGAAGAGGGCACAGGGGATATGTGGGGTGACCATCTGGGCCTGGCAGAGGGGCCTTGTGGCCTCTGGCCTGGGTCCGGGTACCACCTGAGTGTCCTGTGTCTGCCGGGGGGTGGGGTGGGGGTGGCAGACACCATGGACATCTGTCTGACATGGACATCTTGCTGCTCCTGCTCCCACAGCTGCTGCTCATGGCAGGAAGCCCTGTGGTTCACTCCTCTCCCTGCCCTCCTCGCCCCCCCCTCGCTCGCCCCCCCTCGCCCGCCCTCCCCACGCCCCCCTCCATGCCGGACCGGGAGCCCCAGTTGCCCCAGTCCTTGTGGGAAGCAGATGTGGCACCAAGGGACACAGAGCTTCGCCTCCACCCCCTGCCCTGAACTGGAACCTCTTATCCCCCTTCAGGCGGCTCCACAAGCCATGGAGGTGATTGCAGAGCAGCAGCGGGTGGAAGGGGGGGAAGCAGCAGTTTTTCTCCTTTCTCTGCTTCTCCTGCATGCTGCAAGGTGGCTAACAGCCTGGCTGGAGCAGCATGCATGCATGCATGCAGGCAGGCAGGCAGGCAGGCAGGCAGGAAGGAAGGAAGGAGCCTTTGAGTATAACCCTTTGAGGGCAGGGATATACTGCTATACCAAGTCCATCCCTGACTACATGCAAAATTGCCACCACGGGGAATCATGGGAGACTTAGCCCCGCCACCCCATGTCCCCAGGGACCACAAGTGCCCGGTCACCCTGTCCCCTCCCTGACCCTGACAATGCCCTACCCCTAGTCCTGCCACCACCATCAACGCACCACCCCTAGCCACGCCCTAACCCTAGGTCTAACCCAAACCCTAGCCTAACCCTATCCACTCAAACCCTAGCCACACCCCACTCCTAGCACCGCCCACCCCATAGCAATGCCGCACCCCTGGCCCTGCTCCAACCCCAGCCATGTCCCATGATGACTGCCCTCTTTGGGTTACCTAGGGTTTTGGTTTAGGGCATGGCTAGGGTTAGGAAGGAGCTAGGGTTAAGGCGTGACTCTTGTTTTCAAGAGGGCTTGTGCCCAGGTGTGGGGTTGCATGCCTTTAATCCTAGCATTCAGAGCAGGTGTTGTTCATAACATCCGCAACCATGTAGATAGAACACGACGTGGCTTTTTTTTTGAGATTATCCTCCGTTCTGATTCTGCCCCCTGGGGGAGCTCATAGTCCCGGATCAACTCCTGTCCAGGGTAGAAGTCCGTGGTGGGTCAATCATGCAAGTTAAGTGAGAGTTCGTGCGAGAGCCAAGCATGCCAAGTCAAGCTGGCAGCAGGCTGCCAAGCTGTGGGATTGCGGTTTGTTTCTAAAACCCAACACTGGTCACCAGATTATGCACAAATCAATTCTACACCAATTATGAGTGAAAGGGATAGTTATTTAAGGCCGGTAAAAGTCACGAAATGACAAACGGCAGGAAAGTAGCCCAGATGCCTTACCAGGAACAGGGACGAAGCACAGGAGCAAAGAGACCTGGCCAAGGATTGCTGCTCTTTTTTAAAGATAAATAAACCACGCCCCTGTTGTCTGTTATTTCAACTGCTATTGGCTGATGGAACTTAAGGTGCTCCTGCAGAACAATGAGCTTGTGCTGCAGAGACTATTGGCTGACTGAACGTAAGTTCCTCCCACAGCACTTTGCTAAGCTGCCCAAGAACTTGGCTTGTGACATTCCCCTTTCTCTTCCCCCCTCCCCTTCCCATAACCCCACTCCATGCCCATGCAGCACATGCTTGATGCTGGAGATCCTTCCCCTTCTCCAGCCAATAGCTGCTGAGATCCCAGCCCATTGGGGTGTGGTCTCTCTCTTTAAAAAGGCGGTTACTTCCCTCCTTCCTCTCTTTCCTGCTGGACTTCTGGAGACTAGACTCCTTCCTGATTGCACAGACTGGTGTCTATGATGGTGATCTGTAAGTTTTTTCCCCTTTAAATAATTACTACCCTATTACTCATAATTTAAAACTGGTTTGGGATCGTTTTTTATTTATGCCTTCATCATCTGGTGCCTGAACGTTTGGTTTTAGGACCCCTCCTTCCCTCGCTCTGCTGCCTGCTGCCAGTTTGGCTTGGCGGGAGTCCTCCATCAGCCGTGGCCTGTACCTTGTTCATGGAGTCAGCAGTTTATTCAAAATTATCATGCAGTGACTGTTCTTGCCTGGAATTTCTTTTTTTTTTTTTTTTTTTTTTTTATTTTTTTATTGATAAAAGGAGGATAAAGAAAAGAAAAAAAAAAACAAATTTCCACCTCCTCCCACCAGCCTCCCATTTCCCTCCCCCTCCTCCCACTCTTCTCCCCCTCCTCCCACCCCTCTCCCCTTCCCCCCACTCCTCTCCCCCTCCCTTTCCAGTCCATAGAGCTGTCAGGGTTCCCTGCCCTGTGGTAAGTCCTAGGTCCTCCCCCCTCCGTCCATATCTAGGAAGGTGAACATCCAAACTGGCTAGGCTCCCACCAAGCCAGCAGATTGCGTAGGATCAAAACCGCGTGCCATTGTCCTTGGCGTCTCATCAGCCCTCATTGTTCGCCATGTTCCGAGAGTCCAGTTTTATCCCATGCTTTTTCTGGTAACAGTCCAGCTGGCCTTGGTGAGCTCGCAGTAGATCATCTCCACTGTCTCAGTGGGTGGGTGCACTCCTCGTGGTCCCGACCTCTTTGCTCATGTTCTCACTCCTTCTGCTCCTCATTGGGACCTTGGGAGCTCAGTCCAGTGCTCCAGTGTGGGTCTCTGTCTCTATCTCCATCCATCGCCAGATGCAAGTTCTAGGATGGTATGCAATATATTCGTCAGTATTGCTCTAGGGTAGGGTCATTTCAGGTTCCCTATCCTCAGCTGCCCAAGGAACTAACTGGGGACCTCAGCTTGGGCACCTGGGAGCCCCTCTAGGGTCAAGTCTCCTGCCCACCCTAAAGTGGGTCCCTTAACTAAGAATTGAGGTTCCGTGCTCCCCTATCCAACCTTCCTTTATCCCGATCCTCCTGTTTCCCCTAGTCCACCCTCCTTCCCTTCTACCTTTTCTCTCCCCATCTCCCCTAACCCCCATCCCACCCCACCCCACCCCCAAGATCCCACTTTTCTCCCCGGCAATTTTGTCTACTTCCCTTATCCAAGAGGATAACTATATGTTTTTCCTTGGGTTCACCTTCTTACTTAGCTTCTTTAGATTCGCCTATTGTAGATTCCGTGAACCCTATTTATGGCTAGAAACCAATTATGAGTGAGTACATCCCATGTTCGTCTTTTTGGGCCTGGGATACCTCACTCAGGATAGTGTTTTCTATTTCCATCCATTTGCATGCAAAATTCGAGAAGTCATTGTTTTTTACCGCAGCGTAGTACTCTAGTGTGTATATATTCCATACTTTCTTCATCCATTCTTCCATTGAAGGGCATCTAGGTTGTTTCCAGGTTCTGGCTATTACAAATAGTACTGCTATGAACATAGTTGAACAAATGCTTTTGACATGTGATAGAGCATCTCTTGGGTAAATTCCCAAGAGTGGTATTGCTGGGTCCAGGGGTAGGTTGATCCCGAATTTCCGGAGAAACCGAAACACTGACTTCCACAGTGGTTGCACAAGATTGCATTCCCACCAGCAATGGATGAGGGTACCCCTTCCTCCACAGCCTCTCCAGCAAAGGCTATCCTTGGTGTTTTTGACTTTAGCCAATCTTACAGGTGTAAGATGATATCTCAAAGTTGTTTTGATTTGCATTTCCCTGATCGCTAAGGAGGTTGAGCATGACCTTAAGTGTCTTTTGGTCATTTGAACTTCTTCTGTTGAGAATTCTCTGTTCAGTTCAGCGCCCCATTTTTTAATTGGGTTAATTAGCCTTTTAAAGTCTAGTTTCTTGAGTTCTCTATATATTTTGGAGATCAGACCTTTGTCTGTTGTGGGGTTGGTGAAGATCTTCTCCCAGTCGGTAGGTTGCCTTTGTGTCTTAGTGACAGTGTCCTTTGCTTTACAGAAGCTTCTCAGTTTTAGTAGGTCCCATTTATTCAATGTTGCCCTTAATGTCTGTGCTTCTGGGGTTATACCTAAGAAGCGATCGCCTGTGCCCATCTGTTGTAGGGTGTTGCCCACTTTCTCTTCTATCAGGTTCAGTGTTTTCGGGCTGATATTGAGGTCTTTAATCCATTTGGACTTGAGTTTTGTGCACGGTGATAGATATGGGTCTATTTTCATTCTTCTACAGGTTGACATCCAGTTGTGCCAGCACCATTTGTTGAAGATGCTTTCTTTCTTCCAATGTAAACTTTTAGCTCCTTTATCGAAAATGAGGTGTTCATAGGTTTGTGGGATAAAGTCCGGGTCTTCTATACGATTCCATTGGTCGACTTCTCTGTTTTTATGCCAGTACCACCCTGTTTTCATTACTGTAGCTCTGTAATAGAGTTTGAAGTCAGGGATGGTAATGCCTCCAGAAGATCCTTTATTGTATAGGATTGTTTTGGCTATCCTGGGTTTTTTGTTTTTCCATATAAAGTTGATTATTGTCCTCTCCAGATCTGTGAAGAATTTTGATGGGATCTTGATGGGGATTGCATTGAATCTATAAATTGCCTTTGGTAGAATTGCCATTTTTACTATGTTGATCCTCCCAATCCAAGAGCAAGGGATGTCCATCCATTTTTTGGTATCCTCTTCAATTTCTTTCTTCAATGCCTTAAAGTTCTTGTCAAATAGATCTTTCACTTCCATGGTTAGATTTACCCCAAGATATTTTATGCTGTTTGTGGCTATCGTGAATGGAGAAGCTTCTCTGATTTCCCTCTCTGCTTCCATATCCTTTGAGTATAGGAGGGCGACTGATTTTTTGGAGTTGATCTTGTATCCTGCCACATTACTAAAGCTGTTTATCAGCTGTAAAAGTTCTTTGGTGGAATTTTGGGGGTCGCTTATGTACACTATCATATCATCTGCGAATAACGAAAGTTTAACTTCTTCATTTCCAATTCGAATCCCCTTGATCCCATTATGCTGTCTTATTGCTATTGCTAGAACTTCCAGCACTATATTGAAGAGGTATGGCGAAAGTGGGCAGCCTTGTCGCGTTCCTGAGTTAAGCGGGATGGCTTTGAGTTTCTCTCCATTTAATTTGATGTTAGCTGTCGGCTTGCTGTATATAGCTTTTATTATATTTAGGTATGACCCTTGTATCCCTAATCTCTCCAAGACTTTTAACATAAATGGATGTTGAATTTTGTCAAATGCTTTTTCAGCATCTAATGAAATGATCATATGGTTTTTTTCTTTCAGTTTATTTATATGATGGATTACATTGATAGATTTTCGTATGTTGAACCAGCCCTGCATCTCAGGAATGAAGCCTACTTGATCATAATGGATAATTTTTCGGATGTGTTCTTGGATTCGGTTTGCCAGTATTTTGTTGAGGATTTTTGCGTCGATATTCATGAGTGAGATCGGCCTGTAATTCTCTTTCCTGGTTGAGTCTTTGTGTGGTTTTGGTATCAGAGTAACTGTAGCTTCATAAAAGGAATTTGGTAATGACCCTTCTGTTTCTATATTGTGGAATACATTGAGGAGTATAGGTATTAGGTCTTCTTGGAAGTTCTGGTAGAATTCCGCATTGAAACCATCTGGCCCTGGGCTTTTTTTGGTAGGGAGGTTTTTGATAACAGCTTCTAGTTCTTCGCGACTGACAGGTCTGTTTAGCTTGTTCACCTGGTCCTGATTTAATTTTGGTAAATCGTATTTATCTAAGAAAGTGTCCATTTCTTTTACATTTTCCAGTTTAGTGGCATACAAGCTTTTGTAGTAAGATCTAATGACTCTCTGAATTTCCTCTGTGTTTGTGGTTATGTCCCCCTTTTCATTTCTGATCTTATTAATTTGCAAATTTTCTCTCTGCCGTTTGATTAGTTTGGATAGGGGTTTGTCAATCTTGTTGATTTTTTCCAGGAACCAGCTTCTTGATTCATTGATTCTTTGGATTGTTTTTTGTGTTTCTATTTTGTTGATTTCAGCCCTCAGTTTGATTATTTCCAGTCTTCTACTCCTCCTAGGTGAGTCTGCTTCTTTTTTTTCTAGAGCTTTCAGGTGGGCTGTTAAGTCTCCAATATGTGCTTTCTCTGTTTTCTTTAAGTGGGCACTTAGTGCTATGAACTTTCCTCTCAGGACTGCTTTCATAGTGTCCCATAAGTTCGAGTATGTTGTTTCTTTATTTTCATTGAATTCAAGGAAGACTTTAATTTCTTTCTTTATTTCCTCCTTAATCCAGGTATGGTTCAGTAGTTGACTGTTCAGTTTCCATGAGTTTGTAGGCTTTCTGGGGGTAGCATTGTTGTTGAATTCTAACTTTAATCCATGGTGGTCTGATAAGACACAGGTGGTTAGTAATATTTTTTTGTAGCTGTGTAAGTTAGCTTTGTTACCAAGTATGTGGTCAATTTTCGAGAAGGTTCCATGAGCTGCAGAGAAAAAGGTATATTCTTTCCTATTTGGGTGGAATATTCTATAGATGTCTGTTAAGTCCATTTGCTTCATTACCTCCATTAATTCTCTAATTTCTCTGTTAGGTTTCTGTCTGATTGACCTGTCCATTGGTGAAAGAGGAGTGTTGAAGTCTCCTACTATTAGTGTGTGCGGTTTGATGGCTGCCTTGACTTTTAGCAATGTTTCTTTTACATACGTGGGTGCTTTTATATTAGGGGCATAGATATTCAGGATTGAGATTTCTTCCTGATGAATTTTTCCTGTTATGAGTATAAAATGTCCCTCTCCATCTCTTTTTATTGATTTAAGTTTGAAGTCAACTTTGTTAGAAATTAGTATGGCCACACCTGCTTGTTTCTTAGGTCCATTTGCTTGATAAGCCTTTTCCCAGCCCTTTACTCTGAGTAGGTGCCTGTCTTTGTGGTTGAGGTGTGTTTCTTGTAGACAGCAGAATGTTGGATCCTGTTTTCGTATCCAGTCTCTTAGCCTGTGCCTTTTTATAGGTGAGTTGAGTCCATTGACATTAAGTGATATTAATGACCAGTGGTTGTTAACTCCGGTCACTTTTTAAGTAGTAGGGTTTGTGTGTTTCCCTTCTTTGAGTTGCGCTGGTGAAGGGTCTCTAGATGTCTGAGTTATTGAGGTCTTTGTTGGACTCCTTGGTTAGTGATTTTCCTTCTATTATTTTCTGTAAGGCTGGATTTGTGGCTACGTATTGCTTAAATTTGTTTTTATCCTGGAAAATTTTGTTTTCTCCATTTATGGTGAACGAAAGCTTGGCTGGATATAGTAGTCTGGGCTTGCATCCATGGTCTCTTAGTTTTTGCAGTACATCTATCCAGGACCTTCTGGCTTTCATGGTTTCCATAGAGAAGTCAGGTGTAAGTCTGATAGGTTTACCTTTATAAGTAAGTTGGCCTTTCTCCTTTGCGGCTCTTAATATTCTTTCTTTATTCTGTATATTTTGTGTTTTGATTATTATATGGCGAGGGGATTTTTTTTTTGATCCAGCCTATTTGTGGTTCTGTATGCCTCTTGAACCTTCATAGGTACATCCTTCTTCAGGTTGGGAAAGTTTTCTTCTATAATTTTGTTAAGTATATTTTCTGGACCGTTGAGCTGCACTTCTTCTCCTTCTTCTACTCCAATTATTCTTAGGTTTGGTCTTTTTATTGTGTCCCATATTTCCTGAATGTTTTGTGATGAGAGTTTGTTGGACTTGCTGTTTTCTTTGATCAGTGCGTTTATTTTCTCTATGTTATCCTCAGACTCTGAGATTCTTTCTTCTATCTCTTGTATTCTGCTGGTTATGCTTGTTTCTGTAGTCTCTATTCGTTTACCTAGATTTTCCATGTCCAGCCGGCCCTCTGTTTGTGTTTTCTTCTTTGCCTCCATTTCATTTTTCAAATCATGAACTGTTTCCATTATCTGCTTGATTGTTTTTCCTTGCTTTCCTAGGGTATCATTCACTGATTTACTCAATTCCTCGAACTTTCTGTTATACTTCTCATCCATTTCTATAAGGGCGTTTTTTATATGCTGTTTAAGGGTGTCAATCACTGTCATGAAGTCAGTTTTTTCTCCTTCTTCATGATTAAGGTGTTCATGTCCTCCTGTTGTGAGGTCGCTGGCTTCTGGTGGTTTCGTGTTGTTCTTCAGATTGTTGGGTGAATTCTTGCATTGGCGTCTCCCCATCTCTTCCTTCCAATATTCTCCTATGGATCTTCTTTTACAGGATCAGGTCTTCTTGCCAACTGATGTACCTTCCAAGTGATGTCACTCCCCCGTGATGTTTCTCCTGGAGTCCAGTTCCGATCTCCTTGCTGCTTGGTTAGCTTCCAAACAAAGGCCCACCCTGCTTGCTGCAGGCAGGTTATGGAGACAAAGGAGCTACCACCTTCCCCTTTGCACTCACCTTCGGGTTCAGTCCCAGCGCCCAGGCAGGCTGAACAGGGAGGCACTCTGCTCCAAGAAGGGAGGGATGGAGGGAGACAGGGGGTAGGGGGATCTGGATGTAAGCTGGATGGGATAGGAAGAGAGAGGAGGTACCGGGCAGTGTAGCCCTGTAGGTTGATCAGGAAGTGTAGGCGGGCTGTTCCCGGGTGCCGCAGCACTCACTCACCACAATGATGTCTCACTAGGTGCCCTGATGAAACTCCGTGCTGCTTGGTTCGCTCGCAGACAAAGGGCCCACCCTGCTTGCTGCAGGCGGGCTATGGGGACAAAGAAGCCCCCCGAGCTCCCCTTTACCCTATGCTTGGGGTTAGGACCCAGCGCCCAAGCAGGCAGAGCAGGGAGGCTCTCTGCCACCAGGGAAGGGAGGGGGAAGAGCAACAGAGGTGGGGGGATCTGGATGTAAGCTGGATGGGATAGGAAGAGAGAGGAGGTACCGGGCAGTGTAGCCCTGTAGGTTGATCAGGAAGTGTAGGCGGGCTGTTCCCGGGTGCCGCAGCCCTCACTCACCACAATGATGTCTCACTAGGTGCCCTGATCGAAACTCCGTGCTGCTTGGTTCGCTCGCAGACAAAGGGCCCACCCTGCTTGCTGCAGGCGGGCTATGGGGACAAAGAAGCCCCCGAGCTCCCTTTACCCTACGCTTGGGGTTAGGACCCAGCGCCCAAGCAGGCAGAGCAGGGAGGCTCTCTGCCACCAGGGAAGGGAGGGGGAAGAGCAACAGAGGTGGGGGGATCTGGATGTAAGCTGGATGGGATAGGAAGAGAGAGGAGGTACCGGGCAGTGTAGCCCTGTAGGTTGATCAGGAAGTGTAGGCGGGCTGTTCCCGGGTGCCGCAGCCCTCACTCACCACAATGATGTCTCACTAGGTGCCCTGATCGAAACTCCGTGCTGCTTGGTTCGCTCGCAGACAAAGGGCCCACCCTGCTTGCTGCAGGCGGGCTATGGGGACAAAGAAGCCCCCGAGCTCCCCTTTACCCTACGCTTGGGGTTAGGACCCAGCGCCCAAGCAGGCAGAGCAGGGAGGCTCTCTGCCACCAGGGAAGGGAGGGGGAAGAGAAACAGAGGGTGGGGGTATCTGGATGTAAGCTGGATGGGATAGGAAGAGAGAGGAGGTACCGGGCAGTGTAGCCCTGTAGGTTGATCAGGAAGTGTAGGCGGGCTGTTCCCGGGTGCCGCAGCACTCGCTTACCACAATGATGTCTCACTAGGTGCCCTGATGAAACTCCGTGCTGCTTGGTTCGCTCGCAGACAAAGGGCCCACCCTGCTTGCTGCAGGCGGGCTATGGGGACAAAGAAGCCCCCGAGCTCCCCTTTACCCTACGCTTGGGGTTAGGACCCAGCGCCCAAGCAGGCAGAGCAGGGAGGCTCTCTGCCACCAGGGAAGGGAGGGGGAAGAGAAACAGAGCTTGCCTGGAATTTCTATGAATAATATCTTCTGTGAATCACAGAAATAGGAGACTTCGGCCTTCAAGGGTCAGAGGTAGGTTGACATCTGTGATTTCAAGGTTTGGTAGCACACGCCTTTAATCCCAATGCCTGGGACTTATGGCCTGGCAGATCTCTGAGTTCTAGGTGTGGTAGCATACACTTTTTACCCCAACTCTTGGTTGCCCCACACAGGTGGGTCTGAGTTCAAGGACAGCCTGGTCTACAGAGTTATTCTAGGTCATAGGAGCTTGCCTATGAGAATTAGCCTGTAAGGGCTAGGGTTAATGGGCCAAGCAGTGTTTAAAGGAATAGTGTCCATGTAATTATTTCGGGCATAAGCTAGCAGATGGCTTGGGTGCTTGGGACGCATCCCCGCTGCTCTTACTACAGAATGGCGGCCAGACGTGTTGACAAGTGAATCCACTGAAAGACAGAGAAAGCTTGGGAAAGATTAAAGCATGTTTTCTTGTAACAATTTCTTGAGTCTACTCTGCTTGCTATTGGCAAGCAAGCACTCTCATCTAAGATAGGTTTCCTGACACAGCTTTAGCTGCAAAACCCAACAGCTAATTAGGGGGTCCTGCTACAAAACACTTAAATGGTGTTTATGTAAAGCTGAATGCATGTTTTTTGGTTTTCAGCTGTAGCAGTAAAACGGCTGCGCCGTTTAAAAATGCCCACTTTCTGTGCTGTCCTGCCAGGACAAACTCTTGACTCTTTTATGCAGGGCGTTCATGCGGTTTACAAGCACAGGCTGCTAAAGCTCGCTTGCTGGCAGGGACCTTGAAATGCCATAGTTCCTCAACCATGAGGATGGAAAGCTAAGGAATGTCCTTGATCTAGATGACAAAGCCAGGGCTTTAATCCTACCCATATTGCTTGGCAAATTAAAGACTCATGTGGTCGGGAAAAGAGAGATATAGAGCAAAGAGATTCAAAAACAAAGAAAATTTTTAAAATGATTTACAGTGTGTTAAAAATATGGGCAGCCTAAAAGTTGAAGTTCTTAAAGTAAAAAACCAAAAAAAAAGGAAGAGAGTTGTTTGGTGTGGTAGTACACAGCTTTAATCCCAACACTTGGGAGGCAGAGGGAGATTGACCTCTGTGAATTCAAGGTGTGGTAGCACACGCCTTTATTCCCAGTGCCAAGAGGGCAGAGACAAACAGATCTCTGTGCATTCAAAGTGTGGTAGCATAGAAATTAAAATCAAGTATGTCAAGGATGGAAGATACACAGAGAATCTTGATACTCTATGCTATTTTGCTATCTTTTAATTGTTTGAGTCATGAGAAGTAGCAACCGCTGCGAAAGGATATTTGTTTATAGATGCTGGTAAATTAATTAAAGATAAATATTTTAAAATACCTTGAATGAAATTAAAAAGGAATGTTACTCTTGAAGAGATTTTGCTTCTGAAAATGAGGTGTGGATTCATTCTGAGGTTAAAGGAAATAACTCTAAATTTTCTTTTTGTCTTTATAAGATTATCAGTGTCCCCAACCAGTAGGAATTATCCAGGAATACTACACACAGATTCCAAAAAAATGAACTATGGGTATTTTCCCCTGTTTATTAAAAAAAAAAAGGAAATTTGTGCTATAGAATTGTTTGTATTGTGTCAATGTGTATTGCGGTAAAACGCTGACTATCCATGCAGGAGGTAAAGGCGGTTAAACCATACATGAAGTAGAGGCATGCTGAAGATAACAGCCCATTCCCCCACTCCTGCCCAGACTCTCAAGAAGCAATATGTGATATTTCCCACTGTGTAAGGAACTGAGAGTAATGGGTTTAAGCTACAGGAGGTAATAAGACTGAGCTTGTGTGCCAATCAGTTTTATTACCTTGTGATATCTGTGATTTTCTCTTGCTTTCTGGTTGGATAGGAACACCAACAAGCCAGCCTGTCATATTTCTTTGTTATTCCCTGCTTTTTGGCTGTTTATATAAAGTTGAATATTGTTTTCTCAAGGTCTGTAAAAAATTCTTTTTCATTTTAATGGGTAATGTATCAAATTTATAGGTTGCCATTGCTATAGCTCCCATATTTATATTGTTGATCCTATTCATCCAAGAGCATGGGAGATCTTTCAATATTTTTGGGTCCTTTTCAGTTTTTCTTCAAAGCCTTAAAGCCTTGTCAAATGCACCTTTCATTACTGGTTATTTTAACCCCAAAATACTTTATGCTATTTGTCACTGCTGTGAAATGAATTTTTTCTTATTTCTCCCTCTGATTCTCTATCCTTTGTGTATATGCGAGGTGTTACTTTTTTGGGGTTGATCTTGTCTCCTGCCATCACTGGTATTTATCAGCTGTAGAAGTTATTTTGAAGATTTTTTGTGGTCACTGGTGTTTGCAATCATACCTTCTGCAAATAACCAAATTATTACTTTTTCTTTGCCTGTTCAAATCTCCATGATCTCTTTGTTTTCTTATTGCTATTGTTATGACTTTACGCATTATGTTGAATAGATATGTTGAGTGGAATATAAAATTTTAAAGGAATATATTTGAGTTGCTCTCCACTTACTTTGAAAACAGCTGTTGGTTTGTTGTATATTGCTTTTTTATATTTAGAGATGATCCTTGTAACCCTAACCTCTTCAAGGCCTTTATCATAAAGGATTGTTGAGCTTTGTCAAATGATTTTTCAGCATCTAGTGAAATTATCATACTGTTTCTTTTTCTTTCAGTGGATTTATATGATAGATTTGATTGATTTCCATGTGTTCAGCCAGCCCTGCTTCTCTGGGATAAAGCCTCCTATTATTTTTTGTGATCAGGTTTTTTTGTATTTTATTGGGATTTTTTCGTCAATGTTCATGAGTGAGATTGGTCTGTAATTCTCTATCTTGGTTGCTTTTTTATTTTTTTGTTTGGTTTCATGGTACCACTGTTGCATAATAGAAAGCTTTGCAATGACTCTTCTGTTTGGATTATGTGACACACGTTAAGGAGTTTGGGGTATCAGCTCTTCTTGGATTTTCAGGTAAATTTTTGCATTAAAACAAATTGGTCCTGTGCTTTTCTTTGTTCGGAGGTTTTTTGCGACTGCTTATATTTCCTAACCGCCTTATGGTCTATATACATAGTTCCCCTGGTCTTATTGGATTTTGGTATATGTTATTTATCTAAAAACAACTCCATTTATTTTACATTTTCCAACTTTGTGGCATATAGGTCTTTGTAGTAATACCTAATTATTTCTGAATATCCTCAGTGTCTTGTATGTCCCCCATTTCATTTCTTATCCTGTTATATTGCGTGTTTTTTTTCTGTACTTTTTTATTTCATTGGATAGCTGCTTGTCAATCTTGTTTTTACTTAAATAACCAGTTCTTTGTTTCATTGATTTCTTTAGATTGTTTTCTGAGTTTATATTTTGTTTTTTTTTCATTCCTCCATTAGATAATTTCCAGCCTTTACTCCAGGGTCATAATGCTTTTTTTTTCTATAGCTTTCAGCTGTGCTGTTAGTTGTCTAATGTGCTTTCTCCGTTTTTGTAATGTGTGCACTTACTACGATGAGTTTTCCTCTTAGCGCCGCTTTCAGTTTGGTTATGTTGTGTCTTTATTTTTGTTGAATTCAAGGAAGACGCTAATATCTTTCTTTATTTCTTCCCTGACCCAGGGTCAGGTATTTGATTGTTCAGTTTCCATGAGTTTGTCTGCTTTCTGATATTATAATTGTTGTTATACTCTAACTTTAATCCATGTTAATCTGATAAGGCTCATGTGCTTGCAAAATTTTTTAAAAAATTTATTTACTTACTTACTAGGTATACAGTATTCTGTTTGTATGTGTGTCTGCTGGCCAGAAGAGGGCGCCAGACAGAAGAAGCTGTGTGGCTTCCTGTAAATCTGTTTATTCTTGGAGACTCTTGTAGGACTCCATCTCCCAACAGTAAGTGGGGAAATCGGGTTGAGTCTGCTGAGCTTGGAGTATCTCTGAAGGTCCATTCAGAATGTCCAGATGAGGGCTTTTAGCACTTTTTCCCACTTGTCATCCCCCCTTTTGCCTAACATAAATTATATCACCTGGTTGTAGGTATGTAAAATGACATAGCATTTACTGAAAGTAAATCATGAAGAAATTTATTTTTTGTTTAAAATTTGTTTTATTTTAGCCCGTGTGAGTGAAAGAACCTGAAAAGTGGCCCAGTGGATATGTGTCTCCTTAGTTTAGTGATCAAAGTCTGTAGCTGGGAAGTTACACATGAATCTTATAGTGCATTTCAATACTTAGTAGCCTGGCTCCTAGAGATACTTGTGTCATGATCTTCAGAATCTTCCAGCAAAATTATGTCTGACACCCACCGCCACCTCCAAGTGCTGGGATTAAAGGCATACACCACCATGCCTTGCATACTTTATGTTTTTTTGACTCTGAATAGACCATGTGGAGATTCATAAGGCTATGTCTTCCTCCTCCTCCTCTTTCCTCTTCTTCCCCTTTTCCTCCTCTTCCTTCCTCCAGCCCCTAACTCCCTTCTCCTCTTCCAGGTGCCCAGGCACTTTGACATCAGAGTTACATCTCAGGCCTGCCCTGCTTATTGTTTATCTGTCCTTCAGATATGACCCATTTCCCTCAAGTCGTCTCATTCTTGGAAGGCCTGTCTGTCTGTCTTTCATTTTTGGACGAACACTTGTCTTCTGAACTTTTGTTACTTGTGTGAGTGCTGAATCTAAGTCACAGTCGGTATTGCTTGCCTAAACTTAGGGCTAAACTGTGCTGTTAGATCCATGGAAGATTAAGGATGCAGGAGAGGAGAATTGAAGGACCCCAGAGGCTGGAGAACCACTGCTTGGATGAGCCTGTTAGTGGGATGCTACACTCATTGTGCCCCAGTTTGTTTGCAGATGTCAACCGTCTTTCAGTTTGAAACCCTTCCACTAGCCTTATAGTTGCAGTTTATTTATTTGGACAAGAGTCTCATTGTTGTAGTTCTGGCTGACCTGGAACTAAGATACACCTTCTTCTGCCTCCCAAATATTGGGTTTGAGATATATATGACCACCCTTGGCTATATTTGATTTTATTTGCTACATAGGAGTTATAGCTATGGGATATTGTGAGCTATCTCAATGCATGTACACAGTGTTAATGATCATGTCACGGTAACTGGTGTATCCATCACCTCCAATATTTTTTTGTTTGTGTTAGGAACTTTCAAAATCCTCTCTGCTATTGACTTGGAAACATTTCGCTAAACTTTTGTTAACTGTGGTCATTGTACTACTGTGTGGAACAGTAGAAGTTGTTCCGCATAATCCCCTGAGATTACAAAACCTGAATGTTTGTGCCCCTGGAAATAAGAATAGGAGCCTGGTAGTGGTAGTGCATGCCTTTAATCCAAGCACTCGGGAGGCAGAGGCAGGCAGATCTCTGTGAGTTCGAGACCAGCCTGGTCTACAAAGCTAGTTCCAGGACAGGCTCCAAAGCCACAGAGAAACCGTGTCTCGAAAAACCAAAAAAAATAAAAAGAAAGAAAATAAGAATAAGTGCGGCAGGTGGGTGTAGCTCAGTGGTAGAAGGCTGCTTTACAAGATTCCAGCTCGTGGTTCAAAGCCCATGGGTCATGACCTCCTGGGGGTGAATGACCCTTTCACAGGGGACACATCTCAGATATCCCACATATCAGATATTTTCTTTACAATCCTTAACAGTAGCAAAATTGTGGTTATGAAGTAGCAATGATGTAAGCATGAATTCTAATTCTTATTAATAATAAAAACTGAGAGTCAGATACTGGGTGTTAATGCTGAAGATTAGAGAAGCAGAGTGCCAGCCACTAGAGAGTTTTTACTTCTACCAGTGCACAAACCGAGGGGCAAGCTTTGTTTGTTAAAACACAAACAAAATAACCGTACACAGTGAAATATGGTTTGGGGTCACCACAGCGTAAGGAACTACATTAAAGGGTCACAGCTTTAAGAAGGTGGAGATCCACTGCTCTAGAGCACCACCACCCATAGTGGTAAAACAATCGACATAAAAAAAAAAACGAAAAAAGAAAGGAAGAAAAAAAGAAAAAACAAAAAAAAGGAAAAAAAAAGAAACAATCTACATAATAAAAATCTAGCATACAAACGATAGAGATGGCTAACTGCGTTGCAATTGAAAGATATTTATAAAAAATGATAGAGATTGCATCGACATAAAAATCTAGCATACAAAGGAGGTGGAAACTTGTTTTTTTTTTTCTCATTTTCTCAATTAAAAAAAAAGATTTAAAAAAACCTAGCATACAAACGATAGAGATTGCTAACTGCCTTGCAATGTAAAGATATTTATAAATAGAAAGATGATATGCAAAGGTTCCATACTGCAATGCCATCCAAGCACAGTGGCTGTGAAGGAACTGGCCGACCTTCACGACCTGTGAAAATGTAAGTTATCAGGATAAAGCTGCAGGCAATGTTTGTGCTAACTTAACTGCGATTCACGGATCCCTTCAGTGCTTAATGCTATGTTGGTGTGCGGAATTGATGCAACGCCCTTCAGAATGCCATGCACTGAGCCAGCTATATAGCTAACTGACTTCTATTCCTAGTAAGTGAATATTCTCTGCCCGTAACTTGCTGTGAGCATCTCTTTAAATTAGGTATTATCTTATTTTCCCAACTGATTCCTGTCCAAGTGACATACCTTGCACCTAAAGAGTTAGAGCTTTAGGCGGGAGTTTGTGTGGCTGTGCTTCATTTATAGGTAGTTATTTAGATGTATTTCACAATGGGGTGATGCATACATTTTATCATAAAAACCAACACAAAATTAAAATTCCCATTGTGAACTCTAAGGGTATCTTACCCTTGACCAGGTGTGGGGAACTGAGGGCAGGCCATGGATCTCTTAGTTTTAGTGCATGAGAACTATTTTTGGTCTCCTCATTAGTAGAATTTCTGTTTTCACATTTAGCTAATTTCTTAGGTCTTAAGACAAACTTCTGTGGTGTCGTTTTATTTGTATTTTTATTTTTTATTTATTTTTTTTTATTTTATTTTATTTTATTTTTTTATTTTTTTATTTTTTTATTTTTTTTATTTTATTTTATTTTTTTATTTTTTTTATTTATTTTTTTATTTTTTTTTATTTTTTTTTATTTTTTTTTATTTTTTTTATTTTATTTTTATTTTTTTTTATTTGTATTTTTAAAAATAAAGCTTGGAAAAGTAAAACAAGCCACACTGGCCAGTCTTACTGACTATGCAGCCAATGACACATACTTTAATCCCAGTAGTTACAATGGCATCCACCTTTAATCCCAGTAGCCACACTAGTTTACCATAGAAACCAAAGAGTAGTGGTGCATGCCCTTAATCCAAGAATTAGAGATGATTATAAAATGGGAGGAGACAGCTCTCAGTCACAGTCTCATTCTTCAGGTTGAACCCTAATACCTGTCTCTGAGTTTTTATTAATCATGCTCCCACTCCTATATCTATATGTGGAAACCTCAGTATATAGACAAACCTTTCTTCATATCTGCGTCCACCGTAGCTTCTCTGCACGTTTCCTGGTGGAAAGCATCATAAACCCAACAGTTGGATGTATCTTCAGGAGAGAACTGTGCTTAGCTTTCAGATGTGTTGGAAATGTGGTCATAGGGGGCTGGAGAGATGGCTCAGTGGTTAGAGCATTGCCTGCTCTTCCAAAGGTCCTGAGTTCGAGTCCCGGCCACCACATGGTGGCTCAGAACCATCTGTCATGGGGTCTGGTGCCCTCTTGTGGCCTGCAGGCATACACACAGACAGAATATTGTATACATCATAAATAAATATAAAAATCAGAATAATGTATGCATCATAAGTAAATATAAAAATCAGAATATTGTATCCACAATAAATCAATATAAAAATTAGAATATTGTGTATATAATACATAAATAATTAAATATAAAATTAGAATATTGTATCCATAATAAATCAATATAAAAATTAGAATATTGTGTATATAATACATAAATAATTAAATATAAAATTAGAATATTGTACACATAATAAATATTTGACAAAAAAAAAAGAGAGGCTTCCTGACTCAGCTTTAGCTGCAAACCTTAGATGGTATTGATGAAAAGCTGACTGAGCACTGATAACCTATCTGGATGTTCGTTCTGGGGAAAAATTGATTCGCCCTTTGTCAGCCACCGTGAGTTGTGCTTAGCTTTTCTCTTCATCGAGGGGTGGGGCTTTGTCAAATTAAAATTCTAATTACATTAAATTTAAATGAAATTTAAAGTTCTAATTGAATTAAGATCAAATCAAATTAAATTCTAATCACGTTAAATAAAAATTAAATCAAGGTTCTAATGACAATGAAATCAAATCAAAAATTCTAATTACGTTAAATTAATTTTTATTTAGTGGAATTAGAATTTTAATTTCATTTGATTTCTTTTGTGATGAGAATTTTAATTTAAGTTCTAATGACAATAAAATCAAATCGAAAATTCTAATTAAATTAAAATTAAAGTTCTAATTGCATTAAAATCAAATTAAAATTCTAATTACATTAAATAAAAATTACTAAAGTTCTAATTGCATCAAAATGAAATTAAAATTCTGATTACATTAAATTAAAATTAAAGTTTTATCTCCCTCATGTGCATTGTAGGAAAACCAGTTGGGGCTGAGCCCCTGTGGTCACATATTCTCTCCATGTGGACCTGTTGTATATCTCTATAATGTTCTCTACTACAAAAGAAGGGTTTTCTTGTGGAGGGGCGAGAGTTACGCTTATCTTTGGGTATAAGAGTAAGAGGCGGTGGCGGGGAAGAGACAGAAATCTTTAATAAATAAATAAAAATAGAAAAAGAAATAGAATGACATGGGTAATATATATAAATGAAAACTCCGACACTGTTCTGGTTACTGAGTGTGACCTGATTCCATTGTTAATTTATAATGTTCCAGTAAATGAAATGTATAGAGTCAGAAAAAAAAAAAAGAGTAAGCATTTAGAGGATTGTTAGAAAGCATATTGTATATATATATAAATATATATGATTTTTATAAAATATATATATATAAAAATATATGATTTTGGCAATTGTGGGTTCTCCCCTAGGGTCTCGAACCTCTCTAGCCATAGATATTGGCTAAGTTTATAGTACTGGGTGTGCATTCCCTCCTATTGAGTAGACCTTAAGTTCTATTAGACAGATGTTGGTCATTCCCGGGATAAAGTGCCCTTGTGCTGTTATTGTGCCATGGGGGTATCTTGTCAGAAAGGTATCACTGAGGTTCCTAAGTTTTTTTTTTAAATATTTATTTATATATTTATTATGTGTACAATATTCTAATTTTATATTTAATTATTTATGTATTATATACACAATATTCTAATTTTTATATTGATTTATTATGGATACAATATTCTGATTTTTATATTTACTTATGATGGATACGTTATTCTGATTTTTATATTTATTTATTATGTATACAATATTCTGTCCGCGTGCATGTCTGCAGGCCACAAGAAGGCACCAGATCTCATCACAGATGGTTGTGAGCCACCATGTGGTTGCCGGGACTCGAACCCAGGACCTTTGGAAGAGCAGGCAATGCTCGTGTAGGATCTTGAACAAAGGCACTGAAACTAAATCAATCGCTATGTCAAAATGGAAAGGAATTTCCCAAGAATAAAAATAGTGGGAAAGTTACAGTAAGGAAGGTTTTTTTGGACTGTATAAACACTAAATTTCTGGATGTCAAGCAGCAGTTTTATGTTGAGGTATAGCAACTTCATATTAGGGGATCCTGGAAAAGTGAATAAAACTTTGTACAGTTTGAAGCACAGACAAATGCAGTCACCTCTAAAATGTGTGAACTGGCGATGAAACATTCGAGTCCTGAGACTGTGACTCAGTGTAGAGGATTTGTTTAGTGTGGGTGAGACACGGGCTTTGTTCCGTCTTCCTTTTGGTGCTTAAATTGATTTTCTTTTACGCGACCCCAGTATGACCCCGGTATGACCTCTGTGTGACCCCAGTCTGACCTCTGTGTGACCCCAGTCTGACCTCTGTATGACCCCAGTCTGACCTGTGTGTGACCCCAGTCTGACCCCCGTGTGACCCCAGTCTGACCTCTGTGTGACCCCAGTCTGACCTCTGTGACCCCAGTCTGACCTGTGTGTGACCCCAGTCTGACCCCCGTGTGACCCCAGTCTGACCCCCGTGTGACCCCAGTCTGACCTGTGTGACCCCAGTCTGACCCCCGTGTGACCCCAGTCTGACCCCCGTGTGACCCCAGTCTGACCTGTGTGACCCCAGTCTGACCTGTGTGACCCCAGTCTGACCTGTGTGACCCCAGTCTGACCTGTGTGACCCCAGTCTGACCTCTGTGTGACCCCAGTCTGACCTCTGTGTGACCCCAGTCTGACCTGTGTGACCCCAGTCTGACCTCTGTGACCCCAGTCTGACCTGTGTGACCCCAGTCTGACCTCTGTGACCCCAGTCTGACCTGTGTGACCCCAGTCTGACCTGTGTGTGACCCCAGTCTGACCTGTGTGAGACCCCAGTCTGACCTGTGTGACCCCAGTCTGACCTGTGTGTGACCCCAGTCTGACCCCCGTGAGACCCCAGTCTGACCTGTGTGTGACCCCAGTCTGACCTCTGTATGACCCCAGTCTGACCTCTGTGACCCCAGTCTGACCTGTGTGTGACCCCAGTCTGACCTGTGTGACCCCAGTCTGACCTGTGTGTGACCCCAGTCTGACCTGTGTGTGACCCCAGTCTGACCCCCGTGTGACCCCAGTCTGACCCCCGTGTGACCCCAGTCTTACCTGTGTGACCCCAGTCTGACCTGTGTGACCCCAGTCTGACCCCCGTGTGACCCCAGTCTGACCCCCGTGTGACCCCAGTCTGACCCCCGTGTGACCCCAGTCTGACCTGTGTGTGACCCCAGTCTGACCTGTGTGTGACCCCAGTCTGACCTGTGTGACCCCAGTCTGACCTCTGTGACCCCAGTCTGACCTGTGTGACCCCAGTCTGACCTCTGTGACCCCAGTCTGACCTGTGTGACCCCAGTCTGACCCCCTTGTGACCCCAGTCTGACCTCTGTATGACCCCAGTCTGACCTGTGTGTGACCCCAGTCTGACCCCCGTGTGACCCCAGTCTGACCTCTGTGTGACCCCAGTCTGACCTCTGTGACCCCAGTCTGACCTCTGTGTGACCCCAGTCTGACCTCTGTGACCCCAGTCTGACCTGTGTGTGACCCCAGTCTGACCTGTGTGTGACCCCAGTCTGACCTGTGTGACCCCAGTCTGACCCCCGTGTGACCCCAGTCTGACCTCTGTGTGACCCCAGTCTGACCCCCGTGTGACCCCAGTCTGACCTCTGATTTTGTGTAGCCCAGGGTCTTCTGATCTCCAGGAAAACTTTATTTATTAGAACGCAAATACAATAACACTAAAAATGTCCAATGTCTTTGAGGATGCAGTGATGTGACCTTGTCAAAAGAGATAAAAGTGTACAATTTATTAGCTTTGAAAAGCAGGATGCAAATTTTTGTCACTCTCTCAAAGGTCCTACTGCTTGAACTCATAAATTCATTTTAGAAATTTGTCTAAAATAGCCTGAAAAACAAACATGAGAAACTGTGCATAGGGGCTGGAGGGATGGCTCAGAGGTTAAGAGCACTGATTGCTCTTCCAGAGGACCTGAGTTCGAGTCCTGGCAACCACATGGTGGCTCACAACCATCTGTAATGAGATCTGGTGCCCTCTTCTGGTTTGCAGCATATATGTAGGGAAAACACTGTATACATAATAAATAAATCTTAACAAAAAAAAAAAAACTGTGCATAGCAACTTTAAGCCCAGCATGGAATCAGGAAAATGGATCGCTACCATTTAAATACCGATTGTAAAAACATTCCATTTCCTCCTTCATCCTGGACATTTCCATCTGTGTTTGGGGAAATCGAACAGTTGAGGAAAAGGCTAAAGGAAAGAAACAACGAGTGAGCTCTGTGTGTTGTGTTTTTTAGTTTGCTCACAAGGATAGGAAAGACAACTTAAAAAGTAAGGCAGCAGAAACAGTCGACTGGGGGCACAGAGGTGAGGGGGAGAGGGAATGGGAGGAGAGGAAGGAGGGGAAACTGCGGTCGGGCTGCGAAATAAATAAATAAATAAATAAATAAATACGTAAATAATAAAATAATAAAATAAATAAAATAATAAAATAAATACATAAATAAATAAATAAATAAAATAATAAATAAATACGTAAATAATAAAATAATAAAATAATAAAATAAATACATAAAAATAAATAAATAAAATAATAAATAAATATGTAAATAATAAAATAATAAAATAAATAAAATAATAAAATAAATACATAAATAAATAAAATAAATAAATAAATAAAATAATAAATAAATACGTAAATAATAAAATAAATAAAATAATAAAATAAATACATAAATAAAATAAATAAATAAATAAATGAATAAATAAATAAATAAAATAATGAATAAATACATAAATAATAAAATAAATAAAATAATAAAATAAATAAAATAATAAAATAAATACATAAATAAAATAAATAAATGAATAAATAAATAAAATAATAAATAAATACATAAATAATAAAATAAATAAAATAATAAAATAAATACATAAATAAATAAAATAAGTAAATAAATGAATAAATAAATAAATAAATAAATGAAAGTAATTCCACGTTGGCTCGGGGTTGATGCATTCCCTTGCCTCCGCCTCCTAAGTTCTTTGATTGTAGACCTGCCCTACCCAGATATTTACATCTCCTGTTATTAACGTCCATGTTTTTCATGTGCAAAGAAAAAGTGATGTTTTCAAGCTTTGACATGATCCATTGTTTTTGAAAAAAAAAAGTATAGATTTGACTTTTGTATACACAATTTTTGGATCCTACATTCTTGGCACCCAGGCCATTCTTGAGGAGCTGTGGTTATCTTTGTGATTTAAAATTTTGGTTTCACTTGCTATTTTCTGTTTGGTGTGTGGTTTAAGGAGAAATAGAACAGTATCTCTTGCCTTAAAATGACAAGGAGTTGGGGCTAGAGGAGTGGTCAGCGGTGAAGAGCACTGGCTGCTCTTCCAGGGGTCCTGGGTTCGAGTCCCGGCCACCACATGGTGGCTCACAACCATCTGTAATGGGAACGGGTGCCCTCTTCATGCAGGCACACATGCAAATAGAAGCACTCACACACATAAATAATTCTTCTAAAAATAGCAAGAAATTGGGCTATGTTTAAGATTAATGAAAACCTTAGTTAGGCAGTGTTCATTTTTACTTTATTTTTCCATAAAATTTCTTTATTCTCTGGATTGGTTAAACGAACTACTTGCTGCGGATGTTTTTTTTTCCTTTTGTACTTTCGAGACACGATTTCTATGTATCCCTGATGGTTCTGAAATTCTCTATGTCGACAAGGCTGGCCTTGAACTCAGAGATCCGCCTGCCTCTGCCTCTCAAGTGCTGAGATTAAAGGTGTGCGACTGTGCCCATGCCCATGTCTAACTGCTTTGTTAAGATTCTTTATAGTGTGTGCATGTGTGTGTATGGTGTGTGTGGTTTAGTGTGTGTGTGGTATGGATGTTGTGTATATGTACGTGTGTGGTACGTGTGATGTAGTGTGGTATAGTGTGGTTTAGTGTGATGTGTAATGTGTGTGTGTGTATGTGTGTGGTGTGTATGTGTGTGTGTGATGTGTGTGGTGTGTATGTGTGTGTGTGATGTAGTGTGTATGATGTAGTGTGTGTGCGATATGTGTATGTATATGTGTTTGGTGTAGTATGGTGTGTGTAGTGTGTTTTTATTGTGTGTGTATGTGTTGGTGTAATGTGTGTGATGTGTGATGTGTGGTGTGTAATGTGTGTGTGGTGTGGTTTAGTGTGGTGTGTGTATGATGTGTGTGGTTTAGTGTGTGTGTAGGTGTGTGGTGTGTATGTGTGATGTGTGTGTGTATGTGGTTTAGTGTGATGTGTATTGTGTATATATGTATGTGTGTGGTGTGTAATGTGTGTGGTGTAGTGTGTGTGGTGTGTGATGTATGTGGTGTGTAATTTGTGTGTGGTGTGTATGTGTGTGGTGTGTAATGTGTGTGGTGTAGTATGGTGTGTGTAGTGTGTTTGTATCGTGTGTGTATGTGTTGGTTCAGCGTGTTTGATGTGTGTATTTTCATGACAGATTTCCTTTGAAGAGAAATGAGAAAGAAACTTAGACATATTAGTGAACTGTCTTTATACAATTTTAGACTGTCTTAAGCATATTTTGTCCTAGTTCACTTACTACCTGAGTTTGTTTTACTTTAACATTAACTGGGTGTGTGTCACAAGACAGAAATTGTCCTTTAGACAACTCGCCGTAAGCCATCGCTGATCGCATCCTGAAATAGTCGACTTTTATCGGTGTTGGTTTCTTTCGTGGACCCGAAGGCTTTGAGATTGAAAACATTATGAGTATCATGTGATAGCAGCATTCATGTCCTTGTTCTTACGCTTTGAATTTTTTCCTTCTTTAGAATGTTTACATTCCCTATTGTTATTGACTCCATTTATAAGATTTGAATTTATTAGTAATATTAACTAATATATCTAAAGTCTTCATAAAATTGCTTAGATCAACTTTTAGAATTTCATTTAAGTTAACTCATGGGTTCTAAAGCAGCAGTGATTTTATTTAAGTCCTAGGAGACATAGAGCTCTATCTGGACTCAGCTTTTAGTTGTCACATCTAGAAATGGGGATTTTGGTGATTGGTCATTGGAAGGCAGAATCCTAAGATTCACAGGCAACTATAACATGGTTCTTTGGGCTCTATATATTAATAGTGCTGAGAAATTAAAGTCCTGGTTTAGTGTAACAACGTTATTCAAAAGTAAATACTCTTTACGTATTAACATTGTTAGTAGATATCATACTGAACTTTATTTTTGACCTTTATTTTTGACAGACAGGCTACAAGGACATCTGTGTTGTCTAATGGACACAAACTTTGGGAAGCTGTGGTTTATAATCTGCTGGCTTCGTGGTGGTATTTCTTTTTTTAAAATATTTATTTATTTATTATTTATTATATACATATAAATATTCATTATTTATTATATTATTTTTATATACATATAAACACAAATAAATATAAATATTATTTATTTATTATTTATTATATTATTTTATATACATATACATATAAATATAAACAAATATTTATTATTTATTATTATTTATTTATTATATACAATATTCTGGTGCCCTCTTCAGGGCACCAGACCCCATGACAGATGGTTGTGAGCCACCATGTGGTTGCCAGGACTCGAACTCAGGTCCTCTGGAAGAGCAGGCAATGCTCTTAACCACTGAGCCATCTCTCCAGCCCCTCGTGGGGGTATTTCTGTGAAGCGATGCCTTGCTCTGGCTTCTTAGCTCTCAGTTACTACTGTCTGTTGGCTGAGTAAGCAGCCTTCTCTGCTGTGTGCTTCACCCACTCCTTTTTTGTCTTGTCTGAGGCCCATACTGTAAAGCCATCTGATCACGGATCTCTAAAACCTTATTCATTTTAGGTTCCTGAAGGTATTTTGTTACAGGGATAAAAAAAATATAGCCATATTTTTCATTATCTTTAAAAAATTACAACCTTCACTCATGAGGCAGAGGCAGGGAGATCTCTGTGAGTTTGCTGCTAGCCTGGTCTACAGAGTGAGTTCTAGTACAGCCAGGGTTACACAGGGATACTCCACCTCAAAAACAATAATAACAAAAAATCCAAACAGACAAAACAACAACGACAAAAAAAAAACCCCAACAAAACAAAAAGGTTCAATCTTGAATTTGGGAGTAGCTCAGTAATAAACACCTGACTTGCATGGGAGTGGCCCCAAGTCCCAACCCAGCAAAAAGAAAAACGATAAATGAAAATTCCTAATGTAAAACTCATATATTTTAAAATGAGATGACTAAGAAAAATAATCTATAAAGAGGAATACAGGCCGTTCCATAATTTTGTTTACACACACAGTGAACTTTGATTTTGTTTCGTTTTTTTTATGAATAAAGCCTTGAACTTTTAAACACATGTATAGGGAAAGAAGGCCTTTTAAACATGTTTAAAGTTAGAAAGCCTTTTTTTTTAAAAATAAGCCACAGTGGCAAAGTTCTTAAAAAATGTCTCTTTTTTTCTGGTACAGAACTGAAAGGTCCAAATATAACTTTCCCCACATATGTGAAGAGTTCTGGCTTTTAGCATTCCCAGAAACAGCAGAGTTTCACATGAAAAAACATTTTATAGAATTCTGGAACAAGTTGGTTCTTGTCATGGACAGAAGCAAAACAGACTTAGAAATTGGTTATGCGGAGATCAAAGGTTAAGCTTGGCCGTGCCCTCCACATTCTCAGGGAAGAAGAAGAATGAATTGAGTCTAAATTAAATAAAAATCCTTCATGAAGGCCAATACGCTTGCTCTCTCAGGAGCCCCATGTAATTTTTCAGATTTAAAAATTGACCTCATGCATTTGTTGATGTTAATATAGAAACGCTTCACTCAAACTTTATAGTGTTTTTCATGATTATTCTCTTATTATTATTTTATTATTTATTTTTTATTTATATTATTTATATTTTATCTATTATTTTATTATTTATTTTTTATCTTATTATTATTTTATTATTTATTTATTTTTTTATATTATTTATATTTTATTTATTATTTTATTTATTTTTATCTTATTATTATTTTATTATTTATTTATTTTTATTTATATTATTTATATTTTATTTATTATTTTATTATTTATTTTTTCTCTTATTATTATTTTATTTATTTATTATATTATTATTAATTGTAGTATGATAGAACTGCCGGACTCAGTGGAGTGAGCTCTGCAGTTAGTATTGCCTCCATGGAGGTTTAATGTTCGGAGTTTAAGACTGTTCATATTGAAGCACCCAGCACCGACCCAGAAGAAATGCTCCCGTTTTCATCGGCATTTCAGACTCTTACTTGAAAAGTTTCATATTTTTTTTTTGTTTCTTCACTTAGTATAGTGGTCAGTATTTTATATATGACCAAAGATAAATGTTTTTTTTTGGTTTTTCGAGACAGGGTTTCTCTGTGGCTTTGGAGCCTGTCCTGGAACTAGCTCTTGTAGACCAGGCTGGTCTCGAACTCCCAGAGATCCGCCTGCCTCTGCCTCCCGAGTGCTGGGATTAAAGGACTGCGCCACCACTGCCTGGCCAAGATTTTTTGATAATAAAGGTAACAGAACTCTGATCTTGATTGCCAGACATTTTACACATGTTTTTTATTTTTTATTTTTTTTATTTTTATTTTTTTTTATTTTTTTTTCACATGCTTATTTTTTAAGATCATCCTGCAATAGGTATGAGGTCCTATTCTTACCCGAGGAACGCGACAAAGGACATGCAGAGAAAATTCTTAGGTGTGTGTGTGTGTGGAATGGGGAGCACATGGTTATACACGTTCACGCATGTATGGACGCCTGAGGCTGACATCAGGGCTTCTCCTTTGTTGCTCTCCACAGTTTGTCGTAAGCTGAGTCATTGAATCTGGAGTTTGCTTTTTTCGCTAGTTTGGCTGTCAGATCTCCAGGAATTTTTCCCCTGACTCTGCATTGCATACTCATAAAACGAGTCTGGCAAGGTTCCTTCTGGTTATATTTTGTGCAACCTTTGGAGGAGGACAGGAAGTTCTGATGGAATTCTTCATTAAAACCATTTGGCCCTGGGATATTTGGTTTGCTTTTGATGAGAGCTTCGGTTTCCTTTAAGAGTATATGCCTAGGGGGCTGGAGAGATGGCTCAGCGGTTAAGAGCATTGCCTGCTCTTCCAAAGGTCCTGAGTTCGAGTCCTGGCAAACCACATGGTGGCTCACAACCATCTGTAAAGAGGTCTGGCGCCCTCTTCTGGCCTGCAGGCAGACACACAGAATATTGTATACATAATAAATAAATAAATTTAAAAAAAAATTAAAAAAAAGAGTATATGGCTATTTAAATTGCTCATCCAAGCCTCATTTTATTTTAGGTAAATGTTGACTAGCCAGAAAATTGTCCATTTCATTTATGTTTCACAGTTTTGTGGAGTCCAGGTTTCTGTGGTTCGATCTAAGGATTCTGTGAATTTCCTTAGTGTCTGTTGTCATGTTTCCCTTTTCATTTCTGATTGTGTTACTTTGGATGTTCCCTCTTGTCTTTTATTAGTTTGCATTAGTGTTTGTTTATCTTCTTTATTTTATTTATTTAATTTGTTTAATTTTTTTCCCACCCTCAATTTTTTTATTTTCTGTTTTCTACTTATTCTGGTCATGTCTGCTTTTTTTTTCGAGACCATTCACATGTGTTGTTAAGTCACTAGTGTGAGCTTTCTGTTTGTGCTAGGAAGTTTCCTCTTGGCACTGCTTTCATGGTGTTACATAGGTTTGGGTACAACGTGCCTTCATTTTTTTTTGAGTTTCAGGAAGTATTTATTTTATTTTTCATTGGTCCATGCGTGGTTAAATAGTTTGCTGTTCAATTTCCATTGTTTTGTAGGATTTCTGATAGTACTGTGGTTGTCAAGTTCTAATTTTAAATCATGGTCATTTGATAGGAGACAGTGTATTACTCCATTTTTTTTCTGTGTCTGTTTACTTTGTTCCACAGTGTGGTCAGCTTTATAGACCTTTTCATGAGGTGCTGAGAAGATGGATTTTCCTCCTAGCGCCACTTTCAGTTTGGTTACGTTGTGTCTTTATTTTCTTTGAATTCAAGGAACACTTTCATTTCTTTATTTCTTCCCTGACCCAGGTACGGTTTAGTGGGTTGCCTGTTCCCTTTCCATGAGTTTGTCGGTTTTTGGTGTAATAACAGTTGTCATACTTCAACTTCGATCCATGGTCATCTGATAATGCTCATGTGCTTGCAAAATTTTTTTAAATATTTGCTTTCTTGGTAATTTATTTATCATGTATGCGATATTCTGTCTGTGTGTGTGTATGCCTGCAGGCCAGAAGAGGGCGCCAGACCTCATTACAGATGGTTGTGAGTCACCATGTGGTTGTCGGGAATTGAACTCAGGACCTTTGGAAGAGCAGGCAATGCTCTAACCACTGAGCCATCTCTCCAGGTTCTATGAGAAGGTGAGAGGATATATGCTTTACTATTAGGGCGGAATGTTCTACAGATATTTATGAGGTCCATTTATTTCATCATCTCCATTATTCCTCTTATTTCTCTGTTATGTTTCTGTCTGGTTGACCTGTCCTTTATTGAGAGAGGAGTGCTGCAGTCTCCGACTATTAGTGTGGTTTCGGGCATTAATTTATTTCTAGTGATGTGGGTGCTTTTATATTACTGAAATTTATATTTGGTATTGATACTTCATCCTGATGATATATTCCTGCTGTGAGTATAAAGTATTTGCTGCTCTTAATATTCTTTCTTAATACTGTATCTTTTGTGTTTTTATTATTAGGCATTGAGGGTTTCTGTTTCAGTCTGCTTGGTGTTCTGTATGCTTCTTTTACCTTAATAGGAATATCAGTTTTTAGGTTGGGAAAGATTTATTCTCTAATTTTGTTGAATCCCTTTCCTCCATTACAGTTTTCAAGTCTTGAAATCTTTCTATTACCATTTTGATTGCTTTTTCTGGGTTTTCTTTCCCAGGGTTTCTTTGATTTCTCATTTCTTCAGAGTTGTTGTCATTCTTCTCAGCCTTTTGTTTGAAGTTGTTTTTTTACGTTCTTTTCATGGTCCCTATATTTTTCATAATTTTAAGTTTAAAGTCTATTTAATGTGCTACCCCTGGATTAGGGTGTTCACATTCTCCTGTTGTATATTCCCTGGCTTTTCATACTATCATGCTTTCTTTCAAATTGTTGGAGGTATTCTTACATAAATGCATGCACATTTGTACCAATCCTGTTAGGAGAGTCTTGCCTGCTTGGTACGGTCTTTGCTGCAGCTACCTCTGTGCTTGTGGTTTTTTCTTGGTCTGCCTTCTCTTAGTTTTCTTAGCTCTGCAGTTCCTTCTGGTTATATTATGCGCAGCACTTAGAGGAGTATAGGAAGTTCTAATGTAATTCTTCATTAGGACCCTTTGGCCCTGGGATATTTTGTTTGCTTTTGATGGGAACTTCTATTTCCTTTAAGCTTATATACCTATTTAAATTGCTCACCTTTATTTAATTTATGTAAATTTATTTAATTTATGCTTTATTTAATTTATGTAAATTTATTTAATTTATGCTTTATTTAATTTACGTAAATTTATTTAATTTATGCTTTATTTAATTTACGTAAATTTATTTAATTTATGCTTTATTTAATTTACGTAAATTTATTTAATTTATGCTTTATTTAATTTATGTAAGTGGTACCTATCCAGAAAATTGTCCATTTCTATTCTGCTTCACAATTTTGTACAGTACAGGTTTATATAGTACGATCTAAGGGTTCTGTGGATTTCCTTTGTGTCTGTTGTCATGTATCCATTTTCATTTCCAATTGTTTTAGTTTGGATGTTCTCGCTCATCTTCTTTAATTGTTTGCATCGGGGTTTGTCTACCTTGATTACATAAAATAACCTGTTTGTTGTTTGTTGTCGTTTAGTATCTGACTAAGTGTTCGGTTCATGGTTTTCGTCATGGTTTTTGTTTATGGTTCTGGTCCAGGTTTGGGGAAGGTGGCATTGATTTTTGGTCGTCATCTTTTTAGTGTTTACGCTTCATTTTCAGGTTCCGGTCGCAGTTTTGGGTAATTGTCACGGTCCAGATTGGAGTTTTTTTGGCGTTCATTGTTAGGGTTTTGGTGTAAGGTTTATGGTTCGAGGGTTGGGATTAGTGTTGGGGTTTATGGGTTGGGGGTCGGTGTTGGGGTTCGTGGCTGGGGTTATGGTTTGCTGTTCTGGTTATGATCAGTGGGTTACGTTTTTTGTCTGTGTTTGTGTTCGCATTAACGTTCCTGTGTAGTGCTCAGGTTTGGGTTCGGGTTTCCATTTCAGGTTATATTTTGGGTTAGGGTTTGGGTAGGAATTCTGTTGATGGTTCATGGGTTGTTGTTTAGGGTTTAGCTCAGGGTCATAGTTTGGGTTTGTATTTGTGTTCAGGTTCAGGTTAGTGTTAGGGTTTGGTTTTAGAGATTGTTGGTTGGGGTTCTGACTGGGGTTCTGACTAGGGCTGTGATTCTGGTTAGGGTTAAGGTTCTGGGTTCGAGTTCCGGTTAGAGTTCCGGTTAGCATTGAGGGTTAGGGTTAAGGTTCAGGTTCTGGGTTCGGGTTCCGGTTAGAGTTCCGGTTAGGGCTGAGGGTTAGGGTTAGGGTTAGGGTTCAGGTTCTGGGTTCGGGTTCCGGTTAGAGTTCCGGTTAGGGTTGAAGGTTAGGGTTAAGGTTCAGGTTCTGGGTTCGGGTTCCCGTTAGGGTTGAAGGTTAGGGTTAAGGTTCAGGTTCTGGGTTCCGGTTCTGGTTAGGGTTGAAGGTTAGGGTTAAGGTTCAGGTTCTGGGTTCGGGTTCCCGTTAGGGTTGAAGGTTAGGGTTAAGGTTCAGGTTCTGGGTTCCGGTTCTGGTTAGGGTTGAAGGTTAGGGTTAAGGTTCAGGTTCTGGGTTCGGGTTCCGGTTAGGGTTGAAGGTTAGGGTTAAGGTTCAGGTTCTGGGTTTGGGTTCCGGTTAGGGTTGAAGGTTAGGGTTAAGGTTCAGGTTCTGGGTTCCGGTTCCGGTTAGGGTTGAAGGTTAGGGTTAAGGTTCAGGTTCTGGGTTCCGGTTCCGGTTAGGGTTAAGGTTCAGGTTCTGGGTTCCGGTTCCGGTTAGGGCTGAGGGTTAGGGTTAGGGGTTAGGGTTACAGTTAAGGTTAGGGTTTGGGTTCAGGCAGCTCTCATCTTGTCAATGTGGATCTGTATTGCAGTAGTGGCTGTGTGGAAGGGAATCAATGCCAGAAAACGGCCTCCGGTTAGTTTTATTCTCGTCCTGGTTCATCCCAGTGACACATAGTAAATCCCACGTGATATTTCAGAGCAGTTGTTACTAGGTCAACCCTATGTGCCAATTATTATTATATTATATATAATAATAATATATAATTATTATATATTATAATTAATATATAATAATTGTTATAATTGACCAATTATTATTGAAGTACTTTGCCAAATTTGTTCAAAAGTTTTCCAAATATATGGCTGATGTTTTAGAGTACATTACATAAAATCTGGACATGCAGATTATATTTCTTAATTTTCATTAACGTTAATCCAGGTATGATTAATGGACTATGCTGAGAGCCTTTTATGACAAGTGCGATATGTGCCTATTTTATTACTCCTTAGGTTGTTCATAATTACTTATTCTTTATATTTATGTCTATCATGGACTCCATTAATGCATTTATGACTGTTGTACCATCCCTGCATCTCTGGTGAATTGATCATGAAGGTTTCTATAACGTATTCCTGCATTCCGTGTGCCATCATTTTATTGAGTATTTTTGCATTCATGTTCATTACTGAGATTATTTTTAATTCTCTTTCTCGGGTGAGTCTTTTTGTTTTCACATCAATCTTACTGCATAATCAAAAAGAGTTCAGGCAATGTTCCTTCTGGGTATATTATGTGCAACACTTAAAGCGGTATAGGTAGTTCCGATGGAATTCTTCATTAAAACCATTGGGCCCTTGAATACTCTGTTTGCTTTTGATGAGAGCTTTTATTTTCTTTAATATACATATTTAAATTGCTCACCTATGCTTTATATAATTTATGTAAATGGTACCTAGACAGAAAATTGTCCATTTCATTTCTGATTCACAATTTTGTATAGTCCAGGTTTCTGTGGTTCGATCTAAGGGTTCTGTCGATTTCCTTAGTGTCTGTCGTCATAAATCCCTACTCATTTCTGATTGTGTTAGTTTGCATGTTCTCTCTTGTCTTTTATTAGTTTGCATAAGGGTTTGTCTGTCTTTATTTTCTCTAACAACTTGCTCTTTGTCTCATTGATTCATTGCATTTTTGTTTCTATATAAATTATTTCATGCCTCAATTTGATTATTTTCTGTTTTCTACTCCTTCTGGGCATGTCTGGTTTTTCTGTTCTAGAGCATTCACATGATTTAACTCACTAGTGTGAGCTTTCTGTATGAGCTGGGAACTTTCCTCTTAGCACTGCTTTCATATTGTTCATAAGTTTGGGTATCATGTTCCTTCATTTTTGTTCAATTTTAGGAAGTCTTTATTTGACGTTGACCCTTGGGTCGTTCAGTAGTTTGCTGTTCCATTTCCATCGTTTTGTAGGATTTCTGACAATGCTGTTGCTGTCAAGTTCTAATTTTAAATTGTGGTCATCTGATAGGACACAGTGTATTACTCCATTTGTTCCTGTGTATGTTTTCTGTGTTGCACAGTGTGCGGTCAGCTTTATAAAAGTATTCCTGAGGTGCTGGAAGATGCTATATTCTTTCCTGTTTGGGTGTATTATTCTAAAGATGTCTCTCAGGCCCATTTCATTCATTACATCTCTTAGTTCTCTTATTTCGCTGATAAATTTTTGTCTGGTTCACCTGTTCATCGTCGATTGCGGAATACTCCTGTACACAATAGATTGTTGATTTTCGTTTTCCTATCTATTCTCTCAGACTGTGTCATTCTATGTGGTTTGAGCACATGTATAGTAAGAGACATTAATGACTAATAGA